>NC_133783.1:14689625-15038574 GCF_003597395.2 Chelonoidis abingdonii | reverse complement strand
TCGATTTCGTGATCCCACTGTGGACACGCTAAACCGATTTTATTAGATCTGTTTTGTAATATCGGTTTAAGCTAATTCGAAATAATCGTGCAGTGTAGACCTAGCCTGAAACTTCTATTCTATTTTGTATCATTTCTTATACTGCTTCTGTTGTCATAGCATTTGGCACTTTCCAATAGTGCATTAAGCAATGTGATTAAAATCTGTGGAAGGTGAACAATTGAGAGGAGAAGTGAGACAGTTCAATTTTCTTTGGGTTTTATTTATTTGTTTTTTGTTAGAAGCTATTAAAATATAAATGACCAGTGAACATTCTGTCAAAGGTTCAACACCCCGGTAGTTAAGGGACTTGGGCTCACGATAAACATCCCTGAAGACTCCTAGGAGTTTTCAGTGAAAGCAGAAATGATCAGACTTGACGCTCCGAAGATTTCAAAGGTAAAAAAAAGTAGTTAAATATTTTTTAAACAAAATTCAGTCCTTTATATATCATTAAGAAGCCAAAAAAAGGAAGAAAAAGAAAAAGAAAAAGAAAGTATAGGGGAGCACAAGGCCAAATCGTTAGATTATCCTGTGCAAGTTACCTTTACATAGCTTAGAAGTTTATCTAACTGTGGGGATTATGCTTTCATTACCTCAATTAACATAGTGATTGGTTGCACAAAGCACTACAGCTGGCACTGTTTATAAGAACATATGTTTAAGAGCATACCATTTCTCCAGGAACTGATTTTAGTCAGGGATTGTTTCGCTGCTTATAACAAAATGAAAACTGCAAATACCCATCTTTAGGCTATTTTTGGAGTATCATACACAATGTTCTTTTGTTGTTTTGTGCAATGTAGATTGAAACCTCTGACAAAGCCTGAGACAGAACAAACTCTCCTCCCATCTTAAAAAAAAAAGTCAGCAGAATAAGAAGTTTTAAAAAGAAGAAATGCAATTGCTTTTTCTTCTTTGAAAGGATTGCCAAGTCAGGGTACAACTATGAGAGAAGGGTACTAGAGCCAGATATGCTCATTCTAAAAACAAGAAAATTGATATGATAACATTATACTTATCTACAAACACAAAGTGATATAGAGAGATCAGTTGTTCTCCTTTGTCAAGGAGAAAAGAACAGGAGGTGACAGAGTGAAGAGACAGTAGGGGAAATTTCAGTTAAATCTATTAGAGAAAGCATTATTACTTTTAACGGTTGCTAGGAAATGGAACCAGCTACCCAAGGAGACTGTGGAACTGCCATTGTAACAGGTTGGCAGTATTAGCCTGCAATACCCCACAGCTTAACAGGTGTTGATCCTGCTGGGTAAAGGTTAGATTCTGCTGACTCATTGAGGCACTTGGCTCATTACCCTGCTTCAGCATAAAGGAAGTTGGGAGTCTGTCTCTCTAGAGTGAATATCTAGAGTGTAGATGTTGTTTTAAATCAGGCTGTGAAGGGCACCTGCTCATAGCCAGTCACCTTTCTATCACTGGAGATATTCTAAGCTATATTTATCACCCTTCAGGCCGATTTAGGGGTAGTTCAATCAATGCTGCAGGATCTATGAGGATGTAGTAGGTATTTTACCAGTGCCTCCTTCTAGCCCTCATGATTCTATGATTGCTAAACAATGTTGTACTCTGTGCACAGAAGAACTAAGGGTATTTATATCAGTACTATTAACTATCCATTTATTTGTGTTACAATAGTGCCCAGGTACCCCATTCATGATGAAGAACCTTTATGCTGGATGCTGTATAAACATAAACCAATAGAGAGCCTCTGTCCCAGCTGAATTTGTAGCTGAACATACATTGAGATACCTCTCGTCTTGCTGCCATGGTGCAAAAAGTAACTAGTTTTTGATTTAAAGAGATTTTATTTCCTTGTCCTTTCAAGTATCTCAGGCTTTCAGCCGAGGCTATACTGCACAGTAATTGAACATCTGCACTTGAAAATTCCTTCTTTGTGATCACCTGTGGAATGCAAGGGAGCAAACATTACATTTTAGTGTTTTGCCTAATTTCTGGAAGGAGTCTGATTGTTGAGAAATATTTGCTGATCCTATCAGGGGGATTCAAAGGTAAATGGACAGTGACTGATTCAATTAAATGATAAAATCTATTACCACTATGCCAAACAATCTACTCAGGGTAAATAGCATGATGAACAAATAGTCAGATGTACATCTGTCATTTCCATATCAGATCTAGATTTATCTTTATATCAGATCTGAGTGAGTACCAGGAGCTGGTGACATAAGGAGGGAAAGGACAATTATTTTTGTAAATGCCAAAGGAGCCCACATTTCAGAAGCCATAAGCAGTAATCTGTGAACTATTCCTTGGTTTGATTCAAGAGTCTTGACCCATCCTGCACCTTGCATTCCTCCCTTTGAGTAGGTTTTACGGAACAAAATTGACATTTTAAAAAGGGTAGTAGGTAAATTTACCACTGGGGTTTTATGTGAACACAAACATTTGGAGCTGGGAAGTTAAGCCTCTATTGGAATTAGAAAGATTTCACTATGTCCTGCCCTGATTAGGAGATTTCTTAACAAATTGCTCTAAGTTTGGAGAAAACTTAAGCAACCTGACAAAATCTAGTACAAACGTGAATTTTGAAAGCTGTGGTTTAAAGAGCCCATTTGTTTAAACAGAAAAAAACATCAAGAAACAAATTGTTTAAAACTGCACACCAGAACAAACCCCAACGTTGATAAATTTGAAAAAGGACAGCATTCTTTAACCTGCAAGATGTTAAAATTCTGGCAATCTTGCTATTCTTCTAAATTTCAGTCACTTTACTATGGATCTGAGGACATCATTGCTCAGGCAGTGAGAGCTAAGTTGCCATGGTAACACAAAAGCTGTGTATAGTTTCTCAGCATCTCGCAAAGGTTGTCAATTAGATGAACATAAGAAGATTTTAATGAAAACAGACACTTGTCACTTCCTCGCAACAGCCTAATATTATCCATTTAAAATATTTCTGTGGAAGGATAGCGCTGGAGTTAAGTTTAGCGGCTTTATTTTTAGTTACTTCTTCTAAATGAATTTAGACATTACCCCTGCCCGCCCATGCAAAAAAGAATAAAGAATAACTTTCTGGAAAGGAAAAGCAGAATTACTTCAGTGAACGATATTAATGTTTCGGGGCATAGATTTTCATCAGGATGCAGCAGCTAATCCCCTACCATTCACCACTTTAAGAACTTTCCTCTTAAAGTTTGTTGATGGAGTTAGTATGGAAAGCTTAGAAATATGGAGTGTTCATTACAAATAGTTCTCTAAAGGTGCTTATGGATTTTACTTTGGCTAAAAGTGGATGGCAAAAAAATTAATAAATGTGGCAAAACTATTAAAGATCTCAGATCAGGTAGGTTGAAAATGGTGTCTCGGTTTCTCATTCTGTAAAATGGTAAAAAATATTATTATAAATTAACTTAAGTTTCAAAATAAAAGTTGTTTTGACCCAAACATTGAACTTCTTCAAGATGTCAAAACAGGACATTTAGACAAGTCCAAATATTTTTTTCCAATTTTTAAAATAGAAGCATTTCTGGGTTTTACTAATTAGCATTTTTTGATAACAGAAACCTCTACTGAAAAATTCCTAACAAGTTCTAGAGCAGGACTTAGCAGTTCAGTGATACATACTCAAAATCCATGCATAATGGGAATACCCATCCACTCACACTTCTGCAACTGATTTGGATTCATTGTTTCACTGTATAGTCACCTTTGGAATGATGTGGTAGCTGCTGCATAGACTAGAAGAGTGAGTGTGGCCAGGACTTCTCACATAGGCTGGAGCTCTGTGGGAATATATGGGGAAAACATGGCAGATCAAAATGCTATGTATAGAGTACTGCTTTCTCCATGACATCATGATTCTCACAAGTGCTGTGCTCAAATCCTCACTATCATGTTTGAAACTAATAAAGGGGAAATTACCTCTGAACAGAGAAGTAGTGACGTGATGAAATTTCCATCCAAATTTCTTTACATAGTTCATTTTTACAGGGATTGTTATACAGCTCATTGTCTGCATCACATTACAGTGAATTTCCAGAGACTATGGTGCATTGATCAGCTTGTTCTGTA
This sequence comes from Chelonoidis abingdonii, assembly GCF_003597395.2. Classification (NCBI taxonomy): domain Eukaryota; kingdom Metazoa; phylum Chordata; order Testudines; family Testudinidae; genus Chelonoidis; species Chelonoidis abingdonii. The sequence goes on along the minus strand of NC_133783.1, from coordinate 15,034,482 downwards.
TATTCCTCTTCATAAACATGCCCACTCAGCCACATGAAGCTGAGTTCCTGTACCAATGAATACTCGTGAGTTATACATTCTGTGGCCTTGAAGGGTATGTCTACACTGCCCATTCCTTGTAGTGGTGTGTAGAATACATACAGTACATGTTCCTCTAGCATGGGTATAAATAGCTGTGTAGACATGGAGGAACTGCCTAGGTGAGTAAAGACATACCTGAACCCTTAAGGTATCTAGCATACTGCTATTTTTAGCAGTATAGTGTCCTCAGGGAAAGGCTCTGCCATCAGGAAAAGGTTGTGGCAGGCAGTGGGGAAAGGCTCTGGCGGCTCCCCACTGCCTTTCCCTGAGCATGCAGCTACACATACCCTAAACAGCACTGCCAGTGTTATGCAGTATAGAGACCTACCTAATGATGCAGGGCAGGTGGGCAGTGTTGTATATATAAAGTAAAAGAAAAGTAAAGTAAAGTAAAAGAGATGATCAAGATAAGGAAGTGCAAAGGAATCTGGCCCTTGATTTATTGTTATTATTTGTATTAAACTAGTGCTTGGAGAAACCAACCAAGATTGGTGCCTCTTTGTGGTAGGCACAGTCATAGTAACAGGTGATCCCTGCCATGAAGAGCTTGCGATATAAATAAACAAGCCTGGATCAGGCTCCAGGTATTGCTTTCCCAACTGTTCCTTACCCAGCTGCCAAAATCTCCAGCTTTCCCTAACAACTTCTACAATGCACTGGGAATGCAACAACACTGCATATGAAACACCAAAAACATGGGGACAGCATACTTTAAATTTAATATAAAAACAATCTAAAAAGAGGCAGGGAAACTTTTTGGCCTGAGGGCCGCATTGGGTTTCATAAATTGTATGGAGGGCTGGTTAGGAGAGGGGGTCATGGCCTGGCCCCCACCTCCTATCTGTCCCCCCAGGACCCCTGCCCCATCCACACCCCCCCGCTCCCTGTCCCCTGACTGCCCCCGGGCCCATGCCGCCCCATCCAACCCTTCCTCTCATTCCTGATGAGCCCCCCCGGATCTTCCGCCCCTGACTGCCCCTAGCTGCTCTATCCAACCCCTCCCTCCTTCCTGACTGTCTCCCAGGACCCCTGCCCCATTCAACCCCCTGTTCTCCCCCCAACCGCCCTGACCCCATCCACACCCCTGCCTCCTGACCACCACCGCAAACTCCCCTGCCCTCTATCCAACCCCTCCCTGCCCCCTTACCATGGTGCCTGGAGCACCGGTGGCTGGCAGCACTACAGCCACATCGCCAGGTTGGAGCCGGGCCATGCTACCACCGCCACCATGCAGCACAGAGACCGAGTCAGACCCCAGCTCTGTAGTTGTGCTGTCCCAGGAGCTCACAGCCCCACTGCCCAGAACATTACGCTGTCTGCGGAGCAAGCGAGCTGCGGGGGAGGGGGGACAGTAGGGGAGGGACCGGGGGCTAGCCTCCTGGGCCAGGGGCTTGGGGACCAAGCAGAATGGTCCCGTGGGCCATAGTTTGCCGACCTCTGATATAAAACATAACAAGGGGTACCATCCTGAGTGTATTTTCATATATAATTAAATACCTCATTTAATGAAGCTGTTACAAAATCTCCTGTCTTCCACACCAGTGCTGCAGAATCCAGTGCTGTATAAATTAGATCCCACTTGACACAGAGTAAGTACATAGGGCCATGTTTATACCATGAGAACGAAAGGATGATACTGCCTCTCACTATTAAAATTTATCCACTCAAACTTTGAAGCTTCTATACCTTGTGATGCCCCATAATCTTCTGTGTGCCTTCTGCTGCCCGCATAAGGCTACATTGAGGCATATACTATGGAGGCACCTGATAGCAACCCCCTAAGTAGAGTTGTGTTCTGAAATGGGGCATAAACCCTTGTTTTTCTCTAAAAATTGGTATCCTTAGTATGAAATTTCATACAGTGTTAGTTTTATGCCTTTTAATTTTCCGTGTTGTCTTCATTTTGGTTTCTCTTCATAATTTTTGTAATGAGAAGTCTTTGAAGTTGATTTGTGACTGAAATTTGACCTTGTTTGTCCAACCTCTCATTGTGAACTGACCAAATTTAGGAGAGGTGTGCATCCTGAGTAGATCCTGGTATAACATGTAGGTCTTTTAAATAAAAAATGAATTTAGTATAATTTTAGCCATTAGTCATAACTGAATGTTTATATGTCATCAGTACTACAGCCACCACACACCCCAGATTACATACCACAGCCAGAACTCTGCACCTTGAAGGGTCGCAGCCTTCCATTGCCCTCTTTACCAAACTATCCTCTTCCACTACAACACAGCACTACGGCAAACAGACACAGCTATTCCTATTGAGAAAGGGTAGTCTTGGTAGAGGGATGTTTTGAGGCGGCAAAGATAAGGCTGCGAGCCTGTTATGCATGGTCTGTGGCATACTAAGATTGTGGTAATGGTAAGATTTGGGTGAAGGAGTAGAGGGTATGCACTATTAGGCTCAATTTTTCATTTCCATGTTCTCATGTGTTTGTGTCAGGTAGGTTATGTGTGTAGAAACCATACCTGCTTTGCAACAAAGTTTTTGTACATTAACATAGATGTAGCCTTTTGAGAGCTGTACCCTTTCTGTAGAGTAGTTTGACAGTTTTTTTTTCTGTTTATGAATCATCTTCACACACCTTCTGATTTCTTCAAATGTATTCACTATTGCAAATTATTTGCTGAATGCATCTACTAGGAGAAAATTGGTCTACTTTTTGGAGCCACCATCATTTCAGATTGACTGCAGATTGAAGTAGATTCTTGTGTTGAATTTCTTATACATACAGAAAATTGTAAGATGAATTTGAAATATTAGGACACTGAAAAACAAGTCCTTTGGGTTTCTTTTTCATCTCCTTTTTTCCCCACAGGAAAATTATACTATTTTAAATTTTAATTTAGGAATCTATTTTAATAGAAATGTGGAGAATGGCTTCTTGCTCTGTTTTATTTTCACTCTGATTTTAGTATTGTACCAATAATGGGAAAGTGATTGCATTATATCTGTTGCAGAATCTTTTATGCTGAGATGTTCAGTAGTTTCAATATAGTAGAGTATGCTTGATGTAAAGCATTAAAATTTAATGCATTGTATTAAAAGGGCACAGCTATCTAATCCAATGGGAAATAAGAAGAACATCCAAAAATCTATTGAGTTAGCACAAAAATTACATTACGTATTAATTCTTTCTGAATAGATTTTTCAGGGTGCTCTCTTGACTCACTTTTGCTTAGGGGTTCTTAGTTTGTTGGTTACTTCTGTATTTTCAGAGGTCAAGAGGCAGCCCATGCAAAATGTTGAATCTTCAATAGCATATTTGAAATAACAAAACATACAGAGGAAAATCTGCAAAGATACAAATGGGAATTAGGTACCCAATGACTTTCCAGAGTGGATGGGTGCCTAATTACTCCTTCCATGCCTTTGAAAATATCCCACACAAGGCTTAATTGTGCAACCCCTACTCACAGTGGTCAGCACTTGTTCATGCAAGCAGTCTTGTTACTATCAGTGTGTGCTTGGATAAGTGCTCTCCTTCCTGAGTGAGTGTTACACAGATGACTCCAAAATGTTAGACAAATAAAAAAAAAATTCTTTGTAATCTGGAAAATACTCTAAACAGATCTGTGATGGGGGGTATAGACCCCACACTGATGAAGAATGTGTCAGAGGGCCCTGGGGGACAGAGCTAGCCCTAGGCCTCTGGCCTTGCCAGTCATGTATGATTGGCAGGAAGTCTTTAAAAGAGAGGAAACTTTAGTCAAATCGGAGGTGGGAAGGAGAACGATTGCCATGCGGGAGATTGCTGGTGTGACTCCTAGAGCCACAGGAGGAACTCCATCCAGAAGCTCTTCACCCTGACCATACACGGACAGCAGTGAATTCCCAGAGAAAGACTTAAAAGGCCAGGAAGGGATAAAGGCCCTGGGTAATAAGTAAGGAATTAGCCCTGTGCAAGATCCTCCCAGTTCAAGTAAGTGGGTGCAGTGGCAGATTAGATACTGAGACAACAGGGGCCATGGAAAAATAGGCACCCCCACGCTCCAACCTGCTCCGTCCACCTGGCGTTCCTGCCAGGGAGCAGGGTTGGGATGTGGGGGCTTGCCCTGCTCCATGTGCCCATCCAGTGCTCCTGCCTGGGAGCAGGGGAAGCCCCTTGCCCTGACCCCACTCCCCCCCGGCAGAAGCACTAAGTGAGCGGGAGAAGCCTCCATGCCCCAAACCTTCTCCCTAGCAGGAGGACCAGGGGTTGATGGGGGACTGCAGGCAGAAGGTGTGGGGAGGAGCTCCCACTTGCTCTGGCCCAGGGCCCCACAAAATGGTAATCCGCACCTGACTGGGTATGGTCAGGTTCTCCCATAATCTGGCAGACAAACCTCAGAGTATTCCTTTACAAGATCACATTAAATTTGTTTGATCTCTTTCCCTGACACTCATGAAACAGATGTCATGTGGAAGGAGCATAAAATGAGTAAAATTTCAGGAGAAATCTGTTTGGATGGTCATCTAGCCACAAAAGAAAAGACAGTACCAGTGCAGTCTTTCATTTCAAGTAATGCAGTTATGAACTACTTGAGCAAAGGCAAAGTTAGCTCACCAGAATTATTCTTTTTGGGTGTTCCTACTAAATGGCAATTCCTGACCTGAACTTACTTTTCTAGAATATTACTTATAATAGTATTATCTGGTAGAAATTAATTTATTATGCTTAATCAAGGCAGAAAATAGATGGACACAATATAGAATTTCAGTCTCAAGATCAGGCACTCTTGGCCTAAATTTTCAAAAGTGACTTGGCTGCTTCAGTTTCTGGGTGCTCAATAAGGGGGCCAGATATTCAGAAAATTCTCAACAGCCAGACTTTGAAAATCAGGTCCATTTAAGATGCCTGATATGGAGGCATCCAAAAGAGTCACTAGTAACTTCTGAAAATGTAAGCCCTTACTTCTATGACTTTTGAACTTCCTTTGAAATACCATCTCTCTTCTTGATCTTTGACTTGGTCAAGACAAAGACATGCATGGCAGCAGGGCCAGTGCAAGGAAGTTTCGTGCCCTAGGCGAAACTTCCACCTTGCACTCCCCCCACAGCTAACCGCGCCCCCCCCAAGGCAGCTAACTCAGCCCCCCACTCGGGGAGCCCCCCCCGCATCAGCTCCCCCCCCACCGTGACAGCTAACCCCTCTCCCTCCTGGCCCCCCAAAGCAGCTAACCCTGCGTGGGGAGATTTCTCCCCATCTCCCCCGGCAGCTAACCCTGCTTGGGGAGACTTTCCCCCACCCCAGCAGCTAACCCTGCCTGGGGAGACTTTCCCCCACTCCGGCAGCTAACCCTGCCTGGGGAGAATTCCCCCCTCCTGGCAGCTAACCCTGCCTGGGAGACTTCCCCTCTTCCCTCCCCCCCCGGCAGCTAACCCTGCTTGGGGAGACTTCCCCCCTCCCCCTGGTCCCCCAGCAGCTAATCCTGCCTGGGGAGACTTCTCCTCTTCCCCCGGCAGCTAACCCTGCCTGGGGAGCCCTCCTGCGGAAGCTAACCCTGCCTGAGTAGCCCGCCCCAGCTCACCTTGGCTCCGCCTCCTCCACTGAGCACGTTGGCGCTGCTCTAATTCTCCTCCCCGCCCAGGCTTGCAGCGCTGATTGGAGGAGACTTAGAGCTGGGCTGTGTGCTCAGCAGAGGAGGCAGAGCCGAGGTGAGCTAGGGCAGGGAGCTGTTCCCCTCTGTGCCCCTCCCCTCGTTATTGCTGGCAACCCTCTCCACGCGCCCCCCACTCAGTTCACCTCCACCTCCTCACTTGAGGGGGCTTTTAGGCGCCCCCAACCATTAGGCGCCCTAGGCGGCTGCCTAGTTTGCCTAAATGGTTGCACCGGCCCTGCATGGCAGCTGAGTCAGACCTGGAGACTTGTGAGTCAGCCTACACTATTGCAAGAAAGCAAGCATGTAGAGCAGCCCTCATTTCAAAATCAGTAGCTTATTCTCATGCCAAAAGACTTTAAGATGCAAGAACTATAGAAAATTAAAATAAGATAACAAAGCCTAAACTGAGGAAACATATCCGTCAGTTAGATCTACCACCCTTTCACTAATATATTATGGACTGCAAAATATTCTTCCCTAGAGACTATTCAACACTTCAGTGAAGTTGTTTTTGAATCATAGTTCCAAAGCTTAAAAGGACAGAAAAACAATCAAGTTCATATCATTGCAGATATTTAGATTGGTCACTAGGAAAACAGTTAGCTCTATGTCAATAACAGCACTTTAACTAACGTGAAAATTGCATATTATTGCTCCGAGACAAGCTGCATCAATGAGACAAGCTGCATCAATAAGCATGCTGCTGTTTTCACTAAAGACCTTGAAAGAGATTGCATAAAAATGGATGTACTGCACTGATGGAAATGCAGTACTGCTCTCTCCCAGGTCACTTACTACTGGTTTTATTACATCAGAAAATGGCTTTAGTGCAATGATAAAATAAAAGTTCTGCATACATTTATTTGGATTTGATCACAATTTATACATGCATATAGTCATCACTGATGTCCTGCATGACAAGCAGAAAATATTAAATAAAAAACATAGCATGCCATGTCTGTGGCCATCTTTGTTAAGACTAGAAAAATCATAAGCAGGAAACTGAAGTGTTAATGGTTTCTCCTCCAGCTCAAAGGTAACTGAGAGAAGCAGTGCCAGAATGGTATTACTATCTTGATGGCTTTTCATTGCTCTCTATGAGATAGATATTGAGACAAAATGGGTGATAGACAAGACTGAGTGAGATAAAATCTTTTATTGGACCAACTTTTGTTGGTGGAAAGCACAAATTTTCAAGCTTCACATACCTCTTCCTCAGATCTGGAGAAAGAAACCAGAGTGTCTGAGCCAAATACAAAGTGGGACAGATTGTTAAGCAAAAGACTTTCACTCATGCTGTAGGAGACCACTTAAAATGAAGTGGGCAATTAAGGGCTAGTTAGTCCAGTTCCCAGTGCCAAAGGACTGACATCACAAAAGCTATAATCCCAGCTGGTACCTTTGCGAACCTTCTCCTCAGTGAGGCCAGACAGTGAATGAATATGGAGGTTCATGTCACCCATAAAGGTAGTCACTCTCTGAAATGCTCCAGCACATAAATGGAACAGTATGGTAGCTACACTCCAGGTAACTATGAATGAAAAATTCATTTTCCAGTAGCAATATGCTTGACTCAGAGAGCTTGGGTTCAGACCTAAACTGATCCAAAGTGTGAAGAGTGTTTAGATCCAGGATTTTCTTTTATTCCATAATAGATATTCTATTCTATTTAGTTTACACACCAGTCACCGTGGTGTCTGATGAAGTACATTAATGAGGCCAGCTGTATAGTACAGATTCAATTTGAACTTCACTAAAAGTTGGGTGATGTTCAGATCTGGGGATTTGATTCAGCTCATTTCTTATTTCCAGAATGTTGTAGGTAAAACTTTTCACAAGCGCTAAATTCACCTCTTAAATTAAGGGGGGGAGGGGAATCTTCAGAGAGCTGAATTTTAGAGATTTCTTTAGGACTGAAATAGAGTACTGAGCTGTGATATGTCCCTTTCTGGCCAGAAGATGGTAACCAGAAATTGTTATTCCCATAGGAAATGCCAGTACCTTGAAATCTGAATATGTATGGAGAGAAATAATCTGAAACATTGATATTCAATGGGAGAGACAAGCCTGGAAGTCAGGAAATGCTGGAGGAGAATGACAGTAGTCAGACCTGAATCTGTAAAATGAGATGACAGGAAAAAAAGGCCAATGGACTGTTTTGCTTCATATGCAGACATCTTTCAATATATAGCAGGTATGAAATAACCCCTCTCTTTAGAGCCCTGGAATATTTCATTCAGTTTCAGGCATCTTATTACCACAAAAATAAATAAAATTGCAGAGAGTTCAGAGAAGAGCAACAAAAAATGATTATGTGGCTGGGGAGAGCCTTATAAGGAAAGATTAAAAGATCTGTATGCAGTAGCATGGGTAATTGATTACTAAGGGGTGATGGGGTAATAGTGTATACATATCTGGAGGGTGTAAACACCAAGGGGAGAGAGAAGATTTATTTAGCAAGGTACAAGCGCGTCTAGAAAGAAAGGAGTGGAATTAAGAGAATATATTGAATAGTAGGGAAAATGCCCACAGTGAGATGTATTCATCAGTCTCTAGGGGGATTGTTGGAAGCCCCTAATATGAATTTTACCATATGCACACGGAGCAGAACAGTAGGAAGCAACGAGTAAGAAATGGTGTCTCTTTCTTTCCAGCAGCAGAAGCAAACAGCTTCAAACACAGACTTTGCCCTTAAAAGAATATTCTAGAGAAGTGGCATCCCATGATATAGTGCAGCAGCTAGGATGCCTATGGCTCAGTTCATCTAGCCTGTGTTTGAATCCTGCAACTTATAAGTAAACTCTAGCTAGTTTTCAACTAAACTGACATAGCCTTTTAGATGTGATGTAACTAGCTAGTTACTAAGTCCCACAAGGACTTTGCTCCAAGATCTGGCATTAAAACCAGGAGCCCTATGAAGGCCAACTGAGAATCACACTGCTTCGGCTTGCCATATTTGTAAACAGCCCTTAAACAGGACTTACATATTTGCTGGCCTTCTGCACATGCATGAATTTCACCTTGTGAGAGTGGTAATTGAAACTTCAAGTTTAAGAAGGATGAGATATAAGTTTCTATATCGGAGACGCTACAAATGACCACATCATCATATTTACAGATACTTGAGAATAAATCCTCCTTTCTTGAAAACAGAGCTGAGGGAGTCAAAAACAAGCAACATACTCATAAATTGAGGTCAACTTGTCTAGCTGAGAAGATCAAGAAATGTGATCCTACTAAGACCTTGCCTCCCGGATGCATGACTTGTTTAATCTTCAATGGAAGAAAAACTTGAATTGTTAATGTTTAGAGGCTACCCTCATCTTCTGAAGATGCATATCCTTCTAGATCACTGCTGATTAGGCACCCTTGTTTCAGATGAATGAGCAGTTTTATCAGCTCCACTAAAGTCCAGGGACATTCACTTACTTGGGAAAAGAGAGAATTTACTTTTTCCCAAGACCTCTCTTTATCATTACACAAGCCAATGTGAGAGAAGTCTCATATAGCACACAGTATCCTAACAGCCTATAGGGGTCACCAAATCTTTGACTTCAAGAATCTGAGGACTTGTTAGTTTTCCCAAAGCATCTAATCCAGCTCCAGTGGCCCCGACTAAGACACTGCTCTAGCTATAATGCTCCAAGCCTCCTTTCTCCTTTCCTATCTCCTAGTGCTCTTTTTATTTTTGTTGTGTTGTGTTTTGTTTGTTTGTTCTCTTCTCGATCACTTTCTCCTTCCTTTCTCTCCTTTTTCCTTCACTCATTTTTCACTCCTTCCTTTTCTTGTCTTCAGCCCCCGTTTCCCCCTTCCCCTTTAAAGGTTTACAGTGTTGTGGCCTCTAGCAATCTCTGATATGAAGCTACCATGCTATTGTGTTCTGTTTAATTCTCCTGGACATTTCCCTGAAGCAATGGTCTGTAAAATTCTGTTCTGCTGAGAGAGATTTATGTCATCTAATGGAGAAGAGTAACAGGTAAATCTTATTTAAGGTAGAAGGCCGTGAGCTAAATATATCATAAGTAGCATTGTGTAACTCATTTTGCTTATCCTAGCTTCTCTGGTATTTTCATCTGATTCTTACTTTAATACTAATAAATCCTCAGAATCCTTAGTCACTGGAGTGAGGGGGATGGGGCTTAGAAACAAAGCCACCTGATCATTTTCAACCAAACCTACCATGCTGCTTTCTTCTCTTGCAGTGGTAGGCTAAAGAATGATCCACAGCAGGAAAAGAATCTGGACAATCTCCCAAACATAGAAACTCCCTCCATGAAAACAGCAAAAGTATAAACAGCAAAGTCAATGAGAATGTTTTCCAGGTTCTCAGCTAACATGAGATTCATTCATATAAGTGATGCTTTAAGTAATTACCAGAAGAAGGGAATTTGCTGTTAATGAATCTGTAGGGGAAGTAGAAGGAGATTTCGTTTGAGGTTATGGGAAGCTTCTACAAAAAGCGTTCTCTTGTCCAAATTTCCTGCATTGTGTCCCATCACGCACATTCATTCAGTTAAAGAAAAGTAACCTTAATGGATTCACTGGTTTATGGTTGATGGCTACTCAAATAGTTCCTTGAAGATTTCACTGTTAGAAAATTAGTGGTCATGATACCTGTCAGATTTTGCATCTGAATTCTGCTGCCTCCAAATTCCTTCTTCTCTTCAGATCACTGGGTTAGAAATAGCAGGTTAAAGGGTTTTCTGAAATTCTGTTGTTTTAATTTTCTTATTTGTATCATGAATAAGAACATGGTGTCATGTCAGACTTCATGCTGTAAAACATCAGTACTTATTAATGATTCACCATCCTGTTTAACAGTGTTAAGAATAGGGTTCAGCAAACCAGTCTGTGCAAGAGCTTGGAAATAAAATTAAAGACTTTATATCATAGCGCATTTGATAGATGGGTATTTCAATTTGATCTTGACAAAATAAGAACTTTTGTGTAGATATCATGTAATGGTATAGATATAGCACAGTCTATGCTTGCAGTATTAACCAACACAAACTCTTTAAGGGCCAGAGTTATTTATAATCTAGATAGATTTCAAATTGATATTTTTCTTGCATCTTGACAAATATGAAAAACAGGATGTTTATGTCTTTTTGTTGCTGATCAAAAAATATTTCCAAGCTTGGAAACATACCCTAAGACAGTGGTTTTCAACTAGGGGTACACAGAGGTCTTCCAGTGGGTACAATCAACTCATCTAGGTATGTGCCTAGTTTGACAACAGGCTACATGAAATAGACTAGAAACTAAGTAAAAATAAAGTACAAACTAAAATTTCATACAATGACTTCTTTATACAGCTCTCTATATTATATACTGAAATGTAAGTACAATATTTATATTCTAATTGATTTTAGTTTATAATTATATGGTAAAAGTAAGCAATTTATCAGTAATAGTGTGCTATGATACTTGTATTTTTATGTCTGATTTTGGAAGTGAGTAATTTTTAAGTGAGGTGAAACTTGGGGGTACACAAGACAAATCAGCCTTCTGAAAGTGGTTCAGTAGTCTGGAAAGGTTGAGAGCCACTGCCCTAAGAGAGTAGATGATACAATTGTATCTTAAACACTTTATCATAACCTCAGAACCCAACACAAAGAGTCTCAGCAGTAAAACAGAGAATGTATAAGGTAATGCTAAGTTGTAAATGAATTTCATATATGAAATAGGGACTATGCAGATGTAAATACAGGATCTCAGGAAGGTGCATTGAATGAGTCCACTGCTCCGGTCTATCAATGACAATAAGCTAGTCTATATTAAAGTGCTACATCAATGCATCTATACCGATGCAGCTGTTCTGCTATAGCATGTTTGGTGAAGACACTCTATGCCGACAGGAGAGAACTCTCTCATCTGCATAATTACTCCACTATGTCAGTGGGACACCATCTCCTAAAAACATAGCACACATGTGGACAGCACTTAGGTTGCTCTAACTTGCATCGCTCATGGGAGTGCCAGCTTTTTCACACCCCTGAATGACATATGTTATATCGACATAGGCCAGCCCAGGGTTTCAATCATCATACAGGGCCTGATAAAGGGATAAACACTCTACAACCATGCTGATGGCCCCAGCTTCTGGAATGATGTGATTTATAACAGAGTATTAGTTTTTATTTATAAGAAAAAGTGAGTTTCTAGCCTTCAACATTGTGAAGAAAAGCTTGAAAATGTGACCTGAGTGTAATTAATGGAAAGATGCCTACCTGAATCTGCAGCCAGCCTGAAACAAATAGCTTTGAAGTGTGAACTGCTCTACTGACCTCAGTAGGTTGTCAGCTCCAAGACCCGCTGCTGTGGGAGGAACCTTGGAGCTGACAACCTCAATTCTCACTAGTTGCTCCGAGTAGGTGCCTGTACACCGCAGTACCACATTCTAGAACCTTGACTTGTTGGGCATATTAAACCTGTGAAGGTAGCTGAGGGGTTGCCAGGTGCATGCCAAAGAGGAGTTGTTGAATGCTTTGTGAATACTAGAGCATAGAAACTGAAGGAAGCATAGGTGACAAATCTGAGCTGTCCCAGATTGAGGTGTCATTACAGAAGTTTTTGGAACAAATTGCTAAACTAAACAGTAATAAGTCACCAGGATCAGATGGTATTCACCCAAGAGTTCCGAAGGAACTCAAATGTGACATTTCAGAACTACTAACTGTAGTCTGTTACCCATCATTTAAATCAGCTTCTGTATCAAATGACTGGAGGATAGCTAATGTGACAGCAATTTTTAAAAAGGGCTCCAGAGGTGATCCTGGCAATTACAGGCTGGTAAGCCTGACACCAATACTGGGCAAACAGATTGAAACTATAGTAAAGAACAAAATTGTTAGACACATAGGTGAACATAATATGTTGGGGAAAAGTTAACACAGTTTTTATAAAGTGAAATCATGCCTCATCAATCTACTAGAATTCTTTGAGGGGGACCCACAAGCACGTGGACAAGGGAGATGCAGAAGTTCTAGTGTACTTAGATTTTCAGAAAGCTTTTGACAAGGTCCCTCACAAAGGTTCTTAAGCAAATAAGCTGTCATAGGATAAGACGGAAAGTTCTCTCATGGATTTGTAACTGGTTAAAAGATAGGAAACAAAGGGTAAGAATAAATGATCAGATTTCAGAATAGAGAGAGGTAAATAGTGGTGTCCCTCAGGGGTCTGTACTGGGACCAGTCCTATTCAACATATTCATAAATGCTCTGGAAAAAGGGGTAAACAGTGAGGTGGCAAAATTTGCAGATGATACAAAACTACTCATGATAGTTAAGTCCCAGGCAGACTGTGAAGAGCTACAAACAGATAACATAAAACTGGATAACTGGGCAACAAAATGGCAGATGGAATTCAATGTTGATAAATGCAAAGGTAATGCACATTGGAAAACATAATCCAAACTATACATATAAAATGATGGGGTCTAAATTAGCTGTTACCACTCAAGAAAGATCTTGGAGTCATTGTGACTAGTTCTCTGAAAGCATCCACCCAATGTGCAGTGGCAGTCAAAAAACCAAACAGAATGTTGGAAATCATTAAGGAAAAAATAGATAATAAGACATAAAATATCCTATTGCCTCTATATAAATTCATGGTATGCCCACATGTTGAATACTGCATGCAGATGTGGGTTGACCCATCTCAAAGAATATATATTTGAATTGGAAAAGATTCAGAAAAGATTAGAGGTAAAGAATGGCTTCCATATAAAGAGAGATTACTAAGACTGGGACTTTTTAGCTTGGAAAAGAAACAACTAAGGTGACGGGCTATGACTGAGATCTATAAAATCATAACTGTTGCAGAGAAAGTAAATAAGGGAGTGTTATTTACCCCTTCTTATAACACAGGAACTAAATGTCATCAAATGGGTAGCAGGTTTAAAACAAACAAAAGGAAGTATTTCTTCACACAACACATGGTCAACCTGTGGAACTCTTTGCTAGAGAATGTTGTGAAGGTCAAGACTATAACAGGGTTCAAAAAAGATAAATTCATGGAGAATAGGTCCATCAATGGCTATTAGCCAGGATGGACAGGAACAGTGTCACTAGCCTCTGTTTGCCAGAAGCTGGGAATGGGCGACAGGGAATGGATCACTTGATAATTACCTGTTCTATTTATTCCCTCTGAGGCACCTGGCACTGACCACTGTTGGAAGATAAGACACTGGGCTAGATGGAGCTTTGGTCTGAACCAGTATGTCTGTTCTTATGCTCTTGTTGTAGTTGTTAATCTAACAGATGGGAATCAAGGAAGAGGAGATCTGAGTAAATTATTTTCAGTAATTTATTTCATTAATTTAACCTCTTTGTCTGCTTGTGGAATGGAGTGTCCATCATCAGATCTTGATTTCTTTACAATTGATGAATCTATAGATCTCTCTGTGTATCTATCCAGGTTATTATATTGTTACCCATTACAATATCCATACATCTGATTCACTTATTATTAATTTTCTGGCATTTTTTCATAGTTTTTCTATGCCCTGTGGTCTCATTCCAACAGGGCATCACACTCTGACTCATAAGTATTTGAAATATAAGCTGTATTCCTTAGTTTTGAGTGGCCAAATAAAGAGTAACATGATATCATTTGTATACACATTACTCTGATAATGAGAACATCCTGAACAAGCCACAGAAGAGAGAAATAAGCAAAATAAGGGAATTTTAGAAAATGTTGACCTTTTCTTTTTCTGGGCCCTATCTATGATATATTCTTAAAAATAGACTTCTGTAAATGTTTTGACTTACACACAAAGTAACAGTACATATAAGAAGTGACTGATCTGGTTAGATTTTTTTTTTCTTTGTCTCATTTAATGGTCTTTCTGTGAGACTGACACAAATTTACGAAATGGTTCCATTGACCTAAATCTGCATTTTTTTTGGTTAAAAAAAAATCAGATGAAAAATGTCATCTAGCTTTACTCCGATGTTCCTAACAATTTCACCTTTGCCACACTTAGCCCCACATACACATCAGGAATGAGAATCCTAAAACTGATCATTTTGGGTGAGTTCCTCAGCTCTGTTTGGCCCAGCTGACAGGGTGGGAGAAAGGTGGCTTCAAGGATCCTAGTCTTGATTTAGACTTGCCCCGCAGGGCTGTTACACAGTCAGAGCTTGCCAGAGCACAGAGGTGCTCCAGACATGTCTTTTGTATCAGTTCTGTGCCACACTGAGATGCTTTTATACCAGAAGAGTCCAAAATCAGTAGATCAAGCTGGCTTTCCACCATGAAGCAAGCAGGACACGGAATCAGAATCTGGCCTACAATCAGCCAACATGTGCGTCTGTCCCAAGCATATGTTCTGTATGCAAAGGCAAAAGACAACCGTCACAGCAGGATCCCCACACTTCTCAGGCATTTAATCTATTGTTGCCAATATCTCAGTACATTGAACTAGATCAATAATGTATTTTTAGTCTCAGACTCTCCAGCAAGCTCAATATGGGGAGTGTTCAGTATGCTTTTGCAAAAGTGCACCAAAAGGGGCACAAGTCTCCTGCAGACTGAGGGCTGGTTGATGCATGGCTCTTGCAAGTTCCTGTGCTACCTCTCATCTTCCCATTTGCATCTGAAGCAAGCGATAATAGCTACATGTGATATCGGGAAGGCACCAGTTTTATTTTTGAGCACTGGCTCTCTTAGTTCAATGTGCACTTGAACAAAAGGTGTTTGGCAAATTGTTTTCTAATCTCTCTTATAATAAGTGGTATAATCACCCTGTACATTTTTACAGGTCAAATGCTTCTTACAGTGTTTCTCTTCTGTAATGAAATATCTGTTATCCACCCCATATTCCTCTGCTGTTTTCAGTCTCTGAGACACTATGAGCTGCTGATCTGTTCGTTAACTCATTGGTGGTGTATTGTTCTTGGCAGGAAGCTGGCATGAACTTTATTGGAAAATGAAGCCAGAGCAAAACTTATAGATTCCAGGAATAAGTTTTTAGTTTGCATTAGTTCCAAACCTAGTCCATATCCTGAAAAGTGATCCACATGGCTGGATCCCTGTGCCCACACAGAGGAGCTTACAGGTGGGGGACATAAATTATCAAGTTGCCCTACAATTATGTTGGAGGTTATTCCTCTTCACTTTTTATGGGCTTTCTCAATTAAAACTGGAGACTGCAATCTCATAAATGATGTAATATGTGAACAGTCTGAATTATGAATGGTCAGAAATGGACCATTAGGCTACTGGACTTGTAAGGTTGTGCCACTGGAAAGTTAGCTTCTCTATGAATTGTAATCAGAGCTTGAATTAAATTTGCTATGGGCCCAGTCCCAAAAGATGCTAAGCACCTTTCAGGATTCAATTCCAAAGGAGTTCAGTGGCATATGATAGTAATGTCCTTCACAGAGGTAATATAGGGAAACATATAAACAATTATTTAGTATATTTACTAGAAATTCATTAATTTGGAAACACATACGCTAGAGTGTAGAATGTATTCATTTCTAAAGGAATGTATACCCACTGCAAATTACTACTCCTTAGCTTGGGGAGGGGTGCGTGGGAGTGGGGGAGTAAATTGAAACTTTTCCAGTGGGTAGGTTATTCCATAAGTTCCTACTGCTGGCTTTCTTTTGAAGCAGCTAGTACTGACCATTGAACTACATGAACCACTGATCTGGACCAATATGGCAATTCCTGTTTTTCTACATTCAGTAGTGCCACAGGTAATCACATGTTTGTAAACAACAGCAGATTTATCACAGTCTTAATCCCACCAGGCAGATAAAATGCTTTATAAACCTGCTAGAATATTCTGCTCTTTGTGTTATTATTAATACTTTGCTATCATTTCTAGGATATTCAAAGAACTCATTCTTAAATGGAAGTAAGTCTATTTACTATGGCTATTTATATGATGAGATTAACAGCTTTATGGCAGATGAATTCAATATTTTTCTGTTTAAAATATGACCTATAATAAAGTCTTTTTTTCTTTCTCTACTCAGCAGACCTACTGGAAATAACCATACTGTACCTAACAAATGCTATCATTTTTAGGCATGCTCTGCATCCTTGGGTTGGCTCATTCTCCTCATATAATATAAGAACTGACCCAAACTTTCATGCTGAGCTCAAACCACAGCTGAAATTAACTTTTGTTTGAGGTCAGTAAATGGCTGGATAATTAGTTTATTCATTTTTTAAACAATTTTTCATTTCTGCAATTCAGCACATCCTTGTCTCTGACCGGGCCTGGAAGCAGAAGTACTACAATATACTGAGAAACCTTAAATCTTTCAGTTTCAGGGTATGACTGATCATGATGGAATGTACGAACTGCACAGTGGGACAGGGAAGGAAGGGGTTAGTAGCCTAGCCTGCTGTCAGGTTCAGCAGTCCGCTCAACCCTGTAAAACCAGAAGCTAGGAAGGAGCCCTTCCACTGGAATGAATAGTCAGGAGGGGAATAGTTAGCTAAGCAGGATTCAAAGGACAAGCTGCCTCTCAGAAGCAGAAGTTCTCTTTTAGGCTTGGAATGAAGTGGGTTACAGAAAGCTGAGTACTAAATGTGGGAAAGAAAGGACTTTTCTGAGTGAAAGGGAGATTCAATAGAGCAGGTCAGGATTCACACCCCTCCTCCCCATGTAGAATGTCCAGAAAAACACATTTATTGCTTTTTTTCCTAAATTTTTCTTGGAAATTTTTTGTGTTTGTCGAGACCCCCATTTTTTTTTTTTATTAATGGCAACCTACAGATGAAAACTTTCAGGTTTGGATGGAAATTGATGGCTAGATCTAAAATATAAGCTACAAACTGTTTAGCCTACAGCCAAGTGGGTAACTGACCATGTTTCTCTGAGGTAAGGAAAAGACTGGGCACCCACTCATTGCGTTTCCCCCCCTCTAAGTTAAGGTTGCAAGATATTTGAAAGCCCAGGGAATGGGAGAGGAGTGGCCTGATAGCTGCCTAGAGAGGGTTGGGGGTTATGACCTTGGGAACTTAGCCTGGGAGTGCTAACCTTTCTCTGAGTCTTTGGCTTTTTATTTTGCTTGTAGAAAGGTTGGTTTTTCTACTTTTGCTGAAGAATGCCTTATTTCTGGCTCTTGCTCTGTCCAACTGATGGTCTCTCAGCATTACTCCTACACACTATCATTCTTTGAGAAGATTCCACATTCTCTGTATAGATAGGTTGACCAGATGTCACATTTTTAAAGGGACAGTCCCTTATTTAAGCCCTCCTGCAGGTGTCCTGATTTTTTCTTACAAATGGGCAAATTATCATGTATTTTGTGTCTGTCCCCCCTACTTTCCAGTACTGGTTGGTCCTGCTGCTGGCCAGATACCTGCTTGTCAGCCACTTTCCCACCCGCGGTGAGTGTGGGGGGGATCCAGTGGCCAAAATGGAGCTGGTTCTGCAAGGCTGATGGTGGGGCAAAGATGCAGCACACAGGGCCAGCCACTCCTCCTGATGGTCTGTCAGCCAGACCCTGCTGCGTGTCAGCTCTTGGCCAGCAGAGCCCTGTCCCCTCCATCCCATTTCCGGCCGGCACTGGTTGTGCACTGTGAACTGCAGTGGTTGGCAAGTTTATGCAGGTGCCAGGCAGCAGCTGCTTACGTGTTGCCTCTGCCACCCATCAGCCCTTTACATACTCCCTCTCTGGGTGTCCTGTCCCTGCTTTGTCCCTCCCCTCAGCCCTGCTGCTCCTCCATATTTCCGCCTGGTGGGGCATGTCCCACTCTCAGCGCTGTGCAGCGAACCAGCCCCTAGTCAGTGTGCTGAGATCACCAACAGCCTGGCCCGCAGGCTCCTTCCTTTCCCCACTGCCTCTGGCTAGGCTGACACCCCGGAAAAGCCCAAGACCCTCCAGCCTGGGGCAATGACCAGGAAGCACCAAGCCCTGCATATGCCAAAGCTCCGCATAGCGCTGGCACAGGGAAGCCTCTCTGCCCCTCAGCTAAGCTCTGGAATGGTGGGAGGGGATGTGATTTCCAGCTTGTTCACGTCCTAAACCTGCAGGCTCCACAGCAACCCCCAAGACAGGGGCTTAGCACCTTCTTCACCTGGCTCCCTACTCTAGGTTCTGCCCTGAGGGATCACGGGACTGCTCCATCCCCTAGGCACCCTCTCTTGCTGAACCAAGCTGAAGTCCTGCAGTCAGGTTCCCTGGATCCAGGTGCACAATGCATTCTTATTGCTTAACCCTTTACTGCCTGTGCTATAGCCAGGGGACAGAGACATCTGGGTTATGTTGGTAGCCAGCAGCAACCTTGGAGATGTTAGCTGCTTTTTGACACTGTGCGGGCAGAAATAGACAAGCTGCTTCCAGCCACAGGGGGAGGGATGGAAGAGATGAGCTCTGCAAACACACAGGCCAGGTCATCCCTTCACCCCGTGCTCCTGCTCTGTGGTTGGAAGCAGCTCCTATCCCTTCCCTGGTGTGAATCCTGGCAGGAATCTGGGGCGAGGGACAAGTGACCCCCACATACCCCCACTCCATGTGTTGCCTCAGGAAGATGCAGTGCCAGGTACCAGGAGAGGTGAGTCCATCCCAGACGCCCAGCCAGGCATGAAGGGAGGAGAGTGCTGGGCAGGGTCGGTTAGTCACCCCCCCATGTGAGAGAGGTGTATGGGACTATGTGTGTGTAACCTCTCCCCATGTGTGTTTGGGAGGTAGGGGTGTGTGTGTCACCCCTCCCTGTGTGAACCCTAAAGCTTTAGAGATAAGAAGGTAAATCAAAAGAATCCACCTAGGCAGTATTTCTTTTTAACAGAGGCTCAATAAACTTGATGTTAATTTGAACATTTGTACTGCATAGTTCTAACTGATTGCCATTGAACTCACTTGAATATGAATATTTTTACCAGGTGTCCTGTATTCAGCATAAGGAAATATAGTCACTCTATACCACAAATAACAGTCAAAGCAGTAAATGGTACATTTTTAAATCATGTTCACTTTAGCCCAAGAAAATCTGTCCTTGTGGTATTTCCAGCTGAGCTGGAAGCAGGAAATACTAGGATCTTATGGAAAGTTCCATATTGCAGACCATAAGCTTTGGATAGTTAGAAAACTTTGAATAAGCATCTAATCCTTGGGTATATATGCCAACCCAGCCTCTGAATCTTATGAGATTTCTCCATTCTCCACCACACAGTCCTTTCTCTGTATAAGTGACATTGTGCTGCAGAGGTGCTGCTAACATTGCAGTCAAGACAATGCTCCAATGTGTATTCTGCCATAACCGAATGCTTAAACCTTGCATAGGAAGATAAGCTTCTGTTGGAGCTACCTCTAATTATAGCCTCAACTCTATTTTGCTTTGTCTCTCAGCTAATTGAAAGTTTATGTAGACTGAAGATGGTTTTAGATGAGGCTTGTAATGGTTCAGGGGAGGAAGTCCCTGTGTGGATTCTAATGGGATTCTTAGACAATTTCTTGCTGTGTTTAGAATCCCAACATAATGTATCTGAGGGTATGGAGTGAATTCAATTGGTATGCCTGTAGCCTCCTAAGAATACAGTACAGTACCAGCCTCATCTCTGCCTTGTTATTAACAAATGCCCCCAGTTACTCAAACTCTTCTTTGTTGCTCTCTAGTCTATCAGATCTCAAATAGAGGAGCTCCCTTTAGGTAAATTATTATATTAAAGGAACAGCCACTTACTGATAACTTTGTTTCAGAACCAATTATTTACCTACCCCTGACTCCTTGAGCTAGGTTTAGATGAGGGCTGTAGGGCTGCACAAACCCCACAATATAAATTGCCATGTTATAATTACAATCCAATTAAATGTGGTGTTGCCTTGTTGGTTAATTTCCATTTCAAGTCTTAGAAATATTTCTGGAGGAGTTCTTTTCTGTGGACTGTGGGACCATACTTCCCATGGTTGGACTTTGAGAAAACAGCTACCATATTTTCATATACAAATAGAAGTTGCAGTAAGAAGGGAACCCATTTTCTTACACCTAACACCTAAATTCCAGTTCTGTTATTCAGGCACACCCAATGATTTCAAATAAAGTTTTGTTGTACAAGGAATTCAATAGCAATCACCAAAGGGAAACCTAGGGAACTGCGAACACAAACTAAGGGCCTGACCTTGCAAACATTACCACTCATGAGCTTATTGCCATGACTAGTCTAGTCCCACTGGAGACAGACAATCTTATACATGGTCTTAAATAATTGGGATCTTTTTGAATTTTGCAGGAAATGGCAGTATTCACTGTACTAAGCTCTAATGTGGTAGTGTTTGCTGGATCAAACCAGATTTATTATCACAAGATGGGGTGAAATTATTGACTGAAAACAGAAATGCCAAACTTCATGCTGTGGTATTTCCAACCTATAAGATACAGTGGGTGTTCTCAGAATTCAGACACTTCAAGACCTAGCATCCATTTAAAACATCAAAGGAAGCAATCAGCATTAGAGGGGAAGCCCCGAACAATAACAGAAGGACAATGTGGTGTTAAAAAGGCTATAATAAAGGACTTAATGCACAAAAAAGTTGCAAAGTAATTTAAAAGGAGAGATATCAAAAAACCTCTACACTCTACTTAGCTCTTAAATAGTGATTTACAAACAATAGCTAACCCTCAAAGCATCATGGCTAATCCTCAAAACATCATTCACTAGCTGAATTAGGTGGGTGACCAACAACAACAAAATGAGCTGAAGTGTTCTCTATATCCAACCACTGATGATAGGTTTGGACGTATTCTTTCAACCTACAATGCTTCTTTCAGACAATCTGTTTGTCACTGGATGAGACTGGCTCTATAAGAGGGAGCAGGGCCAGTGCACCTGTAACTGGTCAGCTGATCCCAGTTTAGCTTTAAAACAGGGCACCTGGGCTTAGAGAGGGAGACAGCTGGAGAGGGGGTGCTTGGCTGAGTCAGGAAGAGTTTGAGAAAGTGGACTTTGCTGTGAATAGGGAGCCCTGGAGAGCTAGAACTGCCTATCTCCCCTGGGAGGGGAGACAGAAAAAACGTGAGAAATAATTGGGGAAAAACATTGGGAGCTGCAGCTTGGGGTAAACATAACCGCATAAAAGGGAGCGGTGTGGCAGTGAGTCCTTTGGAAGCTAGGGAGAAATCCTGGTCTTGTTACACCATCCTCCTGTCTGCTATCTTCCTTTATTTCCATTTTCATGTTTTCAGCTTTTTAAAAAATGTTTCAAAAATTATTTCCCATAATACTTTGCCTCCAAAAAAACCTGTTTATGGTTTTTAATTAAAACACTTATGTTTTGCATATTAAAAAAAAATTTCCAACTTCTCTTTCCGGCTATGCCCTACCCTTCATAAATGAGTTAAGCTTGTTGGTTGTGGCAGGCATGAGGGATGGTGCAGCCTCTTATTGCTCACTAATATTACTTGAAAGAAAACTATATGGCTCATTTGCAAATCTTGGGGCAGTTATAGCTCTAGCACGGGCTTGAGGCTAGTATGAAAGTTGGGCTATCCCTGAGTTATGGTAGAAAGCTTACTAGGTTGCAGCAACTATACCACAACACATCTGAGATGCCCAAGGGATAGTCGATTTTTAATGAATCTGTAAACCTGGGAGGTCGTACCTGATGACTGGGGAACTGCTAATATAGTTCCTATTTTTAAGAAAAGGAAAAAAGTGATATTGATGTGATACCTTCCCCCTGCACCCTCCCCCTGGGGTGCAACCAGGAAGTGAGGTAACACTGAGCTCTCTGTCTCACCAGCCTGGTCTCCATCTCACACTGTGCTGCTGTGAACCACTCCTGGTCTTGCACTCACACAAACCTTTACATAGGCAGGGACACACCTAGCTGCAGTTACCTGAAGGCTTCTCCACAGCCTAGGACCCCAGAACTATACTGTCTTGTCCTGGTCAAAAACCTAACCAATATAAGTGGAATGGACAATGCACTAGTTTTTGTTCCTGAGCAGATTCCCCAGGCACTGATAGCAAAACACACTGTTATAAGTAAAAAATATAAAACAAATGTATTAACTACAGAAAGAAAGATTGTAAATGATTATAACTAATAGCATAGATCAAAGTAGGTTACCTAAGAAATAAAACAAAAACACAATCTAAATTCTCTAAACTGGATAGGATTAGAAACAAGCAGTGTCTCACTCTGTAAGATAGAACAAACAGTCCACCAAGCTTTAATACACAGGCAGGCTTTCTTCTTTCCTGCCTGGGATGACACTCCCCCATCCCCTGCCTTCCCCAGTTCAATCTTTGTTCCTATGGAATTTCCAGCTGATATGTTGTAGGAAAACTGAGGCTAATTGAAGATGTCATTTCCCCTTTTATGTCTTTTTCCAGCTTGCTGGAAAGATTTTTTGCTGTGACATGAGTCAAACAGTCTCCAGTGGCTACGTGCTATCTCTGAGACATTTCCACTGTACACAGTTCCTGGGGTAATCTTTGTGAGTGTTTTGTATTCTCCTGAATGAGCCATCAATGTTGTTTGGCCTTTTTATGTTGTACCTGAAATGCCGCTTGTGGGTGTTCATACGTTTCAGTGGCATATACATAGCAAAACTTCCTATACAATGATAGCCCATACAATTTAACAGGATATCAACATTCAACAGATTAAGACTTTTAAAATGATTTCTCACAAGGTATACTTTGTACAAAACATATCATAATTATATCACCATGGTGTGAATATGAGGTGCAGAGTGTCACACTGGGAAACTGTAGGCCTGTTTGTTCAATCTGAATTGTGTACAAAGTCTTGGATCAAACTTTGAAACAGAATGTAATTAGGGACATATAGGTAAATGGTAATTGGGATAAAATACAATGTAATTTTACACAAGGTAGATCATGCCAGACCAACCAGGTCTCCTTCTTTGAGAAGATACCTGTGTTGTTGGATTTTTTGTGGGTTTTTTTGGACACAGGAAATGCAGTAGATCTAACCTACCTGGATTTAAATAAGGCATTTGATACAGTACCACATGGGAAATTATTTGTTAAATTGGAGAAGATAGAAATTAATATGAGACCTCAAAGATGGATAAGGACCTGGTTAAAGAGGAGACTACAATGGGTCATACTGAAAGATGAAATGTCAGGCTGGAAAAAATTTACTAGTGGAGTTGCTCAGGGATAAATCTTGACTCAAAAAGTGGGAAAGTGCTAATAAAATTTGCAGATGACATAAAGTTGGGAGGTATTGCCAATACGGAGGAGGTCTGGAATATCATACAAAATAATCTGGACAACCTTGTAAACTGGAGTAGTAGAAAAAGGGGATGAAATTTAATTGTGCATACACTTAGGGACTAATTTAGGGACTAAACTAGGCTATAAACTGGGGATATTTTAGTTGGAAGTGACAGGAGGAGGAGAAAGACCTGGATGTATTGGCTGATCACAGAATGACTATGAGCCACTATGCAGCTGTGAAAAGGCTAATGCAGTCCTAGGATGCATCAGGCGAGGTATTTCCAGTAGAGACAGGGAATTGTTAATACCATTATACAAGGCAATGGTGAGACCACATCTGGAATACTGTGTGCAGTTCTGGTCTCCCATGTTTAAGAAAAATAAATTCAAACTGGAACAGGTGCAGAGCAGGGCTACTAGGATTTTCTGAGAAATGGAAAACCTACTTTATCAGAGGAGACTCAAAGAGTTTGGCTTGGTTAACCTAATCAAAAGAAGGCTGAGGGGAGATATGTTTGCTCTATATAGAAACATCAGAGGGATAAATACCAGGGAGAGAGAGAAGTTATTTAAGTTAAGCACCTATGTGAACACAAGAACAAATGGATACAAACAGGCCGTCAACAAGTTTAGGCTTGAAATTGGATGAAGGTTTCTAACTATCAGAGGACTGAAGTTCTGGGACCGCCTCCCAAAGGGAGTAGTAGGGGCCAAAAACTTAACTGGCTTCAACACTGAGCTTGATAAATGTATGGAGGGGATGATCTGATGAGTTTGCCTAAAATGGCAGGTGGCCAATCAGCGACTGATAGCAGCAAATATCTGCAATGGCTGGTGGTGGGACACTAGATGGGGAGGGCTCTAAGTTACTTCAGAGAATTCTTTCCCAGGTGCATGGCAGCTGGGTCTTTCCCATATGCTCAGGCTAACTGATCATCATTTTGGAGGGTCGGGAAGCAATTTTCCTCGAGGTCAGATTGGCAGAGACTCTGGGTTTTTTTTGCCTTCCTCTGCAGCATAGGGCACGAGTCACTTGCAGGTTTAAACTAGTGTAAATGGTGAATTCTCTATAACTTGAAGTCTTTAAATCATGAGTTGAGGACTTCAGTAACTCAGCCAGAGGTTAGGGGGTCTGTTAGAGGACTGGGTGAGTAAGGTTCTGTGGCCTGCAATATGCAAGAGGTCAGACTATATGATCATGATGGTCCTTTCTGACCTTACAGTCTGAGTTTAGCCCTCCTTGTTCTCCTTAAAACTCTGTGTTTTCATGAAGCCTACAAAAAACTTAGCCATGGTTAGGTACGCTGGTATGCTGTGGTGACTGTCTATCATGCTGAACATTGTCTCACTGTTTCCTTGTGCTCCTCATCTGTCTTCCTGCATGCACCTGTTGTCTTTTGTCCTGGACTTTAAGATCTTTGGGGCAAGGACTATCTTTTCATTCTGTGTTTGTACAGTGATTAGCACAAAACAGTCCCTGTTTGTGACTGGGACTCCTAGACACTACTGCAATGATAATAAATAAGTCAATGAAGCTGCTTTACACTAGCCATAATCAGACTGAAATTCCCCTCAGTAAACTGAGAATAGTACTTCCTCACAACAGATCTGTGAAGTAGGGATAAATACACTTATTGTGATGTTCCTTTACAAAAGTGATAGGGGCCATATAAATAGCCAGATATACCTGAATGATGTTGGACTCCACAGCAGGAACTGTCAAAGGGGGGAAAAAAAAAAGAAGCAAGTATATACTAGAACTGATCAGACAACTGGTATTTTTCCCATGAGAAATTTCAAATGAAAACTCTTCAGTTGAAATTTTTCAGCTGAAAAATTTTGGTTTTCCGTTGGGAATTTTCTTGTTTATGTTTCAAATCAACTTACAATGTCACTTTTTTTTGAATTTTTTTTTTAGGTTTTAAAAAACGGAAACACCACAACATTAAGTCTCAGAACTTTGGTTTGAAACACAAATGTTCACTTCAAAATTCCCTGTAGGGGGAAACTGACATTTTCCTGCTTAAAATACATTTTCATCTCAATAGAAAACTTTCTACAGAAACTTCAGCCGGATCTATTGTACAGCAGGATGCAAGTGCCTTCCTTATAGCTACCCATTCTGAGCCCTTGCATTTTTGTGAGACAGGAGAGAATAATTTTCATTGCACAAGTGGAGTAACTGAAGTTGAGCAGTCTAGCATGCCAAAAACCTCAGGGTCAGACATGTTCTTAGGATTGGAGGTGTTAATTATCTTTACTCTCTGTGAGAGAAGCAGGGATTCCAGTCCACCTCTCATATTGGCTGCTATCACTAGGAGAATGTTTTCCTTCAAAATGTCATAAAACTCAGGGATGTGGCTGTGCAGCTAGAGTACGAACAGATTTACTTTATTCCTTTGTTTATTCCTTTGTTGTGTCTCCTGACTTTATGTGCCCACTTTTAAATCTGTTCACCATTTATCAAAGTAATAATGGCTATTCTGAATTAAACATGATTCCCAGAGACTGGCAGTCATTTCTTTTGAGCTTTGTTTTTGTTAGATACATTTTGGAGAAGAGATATCAGGGCTAATTAGGCAAAACAATACTGTATATACTGACAGATACCCATCAGGTAGAATGTAAAGTGAGATCCCAAGCCATCAAAGCACAACTTTCCAGTTACAAATTGTTTTAATTTGCTCTTCTGTGTCACAGAAGCAGCAGGCTTTGGAAACTTGCTGGTTTTTAACTTTGCACTGGTTGTACTTTTTGGCTACATAAAGAATGAGAAAAATGTAAAATCAGTGTAAGGCCAATCGACATCATCTGCATGTCTACTGAAACAAAAGGTGGTTTTCTTTATCTCATTAGAAGGGTTCTGAAGTTTAATATTTACAATGAACTCAGACCCTTGCATGAAAGGTGCTATCTTAATGCAAATTATTTATTGTGGGTAAATTTTTAAAACCAAACAAGTCACTTAATCTCCTAAGGCTCAGACAGAACCTGACCATAAATGGAAAATTAGGGTGGGCAAATATTTCAAAGATTTTCAAACAAATTATGCTCATAATATATGCACATGCCTACAAAAAATAAAACAGGCAAGTGACCACTGAGTGTAATTTGCATGATGATATGGAAATGTAGAGGTTCCCAAGAAAATTTGATACTCAAATCTTGCTCTCCTAATTTTTGAAAATACAGCCCTGGTCCACTGGACAGGGAAAGGTGGAAGTAATGGTATTTCTTTTGTTCTTCACTTGATGTCCGCTCTATGCTCCAAATGTGTTTGATCCTTCACCAGTGCTTTTATTTTCTTTGGCAACGTGATCTGAAAGAATGAGCATATGATCAGGCATCAGGAGAGCCCTAAATTCTAATCCCAGCTCTGCCACTGGATGCTAGTATTGTCTTGGGCACAGGTCAGTTCATCTCAGTTTTCCCAGCTGTAATATGGAGGAAATACTTATCCCACTACCAAATGGGTGTTGCAAGGATCAATTACTTAATGTTTGTACATTGCACATATAAAGGCTATGTAGATGCTAATTTGTATTGTTTAAGAATGGCCATTTTTCTGTAATTTTCACAGGAACCCAATCTTGTCTGTATGATGTAAAAGTCAGAAATAGCTGTTTTGAAGGGTTAACATTTCTATGAAAACTTGGGAAGATAATGAATGATGAGCCCTTTCTTAAAAATAAAAACCTCAAAACTATTCCTTGTGCTGGAGTTTTGTTTAAAAAAGGAAACAGATCATTATGGAAGAGAAGATTCCCCACCCCCCTCCACAGGTTTTTTTTTTTTTTAAATAAGAATAGACTATAGACATCCTGTGTTGTTTTTTACTTCTCTGTATTTACAACAACAAAATTGTGAATAGTCTTATTTTACCATAGAGGGCTTAAGGAATTCCAGATCCATGAATATCCCCGTCATAAACAGATAGTAGAAGTTAATAGAACAGAAGTACTTTACATCTCTTTTGACTGTAAAGGGTTAACAAATTCAGTAAGCCTGGCTGTCACCTGACCAGAGGACCGATCAGGGGACAGGATACTTTCAAATCTTGAGGGAGGGAAGTTTTTGTGTGTGCTGTTAGTTTTTGGTTGTTGTTCTCTCTGGGTTCTGAGAGTGACCAGACGTGCAACCAGGTTTCTCTCCAATCTCTCCGATACAGGCTCTTATAAGTTCAAAATAGTAAGTACTAGGTAGATAAGGCGAGTTAGGCTTATGTTTGTTTTCTTTATTTGCAAATATGCATTTGGCTGGAAGGAGTTTAATTGTGCATTTGGCTGGAAGGAGTTCAAATTTGTATTTTGCTGAAAGGATTTTAATTTGTACCTGTATACTTAGGCTGGGAGGGTATTCCCAGTGTCTATAGCTGAAAAAACCTGTACCTAATCCATCTTAAATTTACAAAGATAATTTTTACTGTTTTTCCTTCTTTAATTAAAAGCTTTTCTTGTTTAAGAACCTGCTTGTTTTTTTATTCTGGTGTGAGACCCCAAGGGACAGGTTCTGGATCCACCAGGGAATTGATGGGGAGAAAGGAGGGACGGGGGAGAGAAAAGTTAATTTCTCTCTGTGTTAGAATTGCTTTCTCTCTCAGGGAGAGTCTGGGAGGAGGAAAGAGACGGAGGGAGGAAGGTGAATTTTCCTCTCTGTTTTTAGATTCAAGGAGTTTGAATCACAGTGATCTTCCAGGGTAACCCAGGGAGGGGAAGCCTCGGAGAGGCAACGGTGGGGGAAAGGGTTTTCTTTCCTTGTGTTAAGATCCAGAGGATCTGGTCTTGGGGTTCCTTGGGCAAGGTTTTGGGGGGACCAGAGTGTACCAGGCACTGGAATTCCTGGTTGGTGGTGGCGCTACAGGTTCTAAGCTGGCAATTGAGCTTAGAGAAAGTCATGCTGGTACCCCATCTTTTGGACGCTAAGGTTCAGAGTGGGAAATTGTACCATGACAATCCCATTTTCAGAGAGGCTCTTCTTTAATTTGTAGCATTGTCTGAGTCCTGGAAACTAGAAAGGATAAGCAATTCAACTGTTCATATAGATTGTTCCTGCACTGTTTCTTTTATATTGTGCAGTGGCATATACGTCACTGAAATTAGTAAGAATTCCTCATTTTATTTCTTCAATATACCAGTTGATAACTCAATTTGCAGTTGCCAGTCATGTTTAACCAATCAAACAAGGACGCAAGCAAGCAATCCAACAAAGTAAAGCAGTGCTTGCACGTACTGGTTAAAATATACAGAAAGAGGGGACAATTCATGACCAGAGAAGAGATTTTCTTTACCAAGCCATTTTATGTGACCAAGGAAAAGTGTCTGCTTTTGGTGTTATTAATAAAATGCAATATTTATAAACTACTATTCCTGTTGAAACAAGTATTTGTCAGTCATCCATCCATGTGATATCTTAGGTGCATTCAGTGTCTTAGACTTGAGACAGTAGATGAATATCAGGGAAATCCAATGCTTGCCATTCCTGTAAAGCCTGGATGAAGAGAGAAATTTGCATCTTTTTGAATGTGGCTAAGTTGAGGGTTAGTCAATTTTTCAAAAGATTGAATTCCAGAGATGAAGGCCTGCATTAGGGATATCTAGCTAACGTATTCTTTCAGAGCATAAATGTGGTAGTGGAACACAGAGATCAAACTGCCCTCTGAAAGAACTGGGGTAAGACTATTTAGGGGTTTGTAGATAATTATGACCAGTAACTTAAATTTCACCTGAATGTCATATGGCAACCGCTAGAGAGTACAAAAGTCAACTGAAGCTGGTCTACGCTACTTGTAATATGAGCTGTATTTGTACAACAGTGCATTTCTGTTGTCCACCCCTGAGGTGACAACTGCATGGATTATTAGGCTGAGGCAAAATGCAAAAGGAATATCCAAGGTTTTATCATTGATCCAAATTTTTCTGTCTGCAGATCTGGTCTTATAAAGGAGTTTTGAATAGCAGAATCCAGGTTCATTGATTAGGATGATGATCCTTTGCCCCACCAGGGGAAACTCAGGCTACACTTACATTTTTGCAGCGCTGGTAGTTACAGCTGTGGTCGTACAGCTGTGTAGGGCCAGCGCTGCAGTGTGTCCACACTGACAGCGACCAGTGCTGCAGTGTGGCCACATTTGCAGCATTTGCAGCGCTGTTGGGAGTGGTGCATTGTGGGCAGCTATCCCAGCATTCAAGTGGCTGCAACGTGCTTTTCAAAAGAGGGAGTGGGGTGTTGTTTTTTATTTTTGATAGGGATCTTGCGGGAGACAGAGAGAGTGAGATTTGAGCAGACACTGTGAAGTCCTGCTTCGTGCAGAGTTCAAAAGAGGGGGATGGTGGGTGGAGTGTTGACAGGGAGCGCGGGGAGAGCAGAGAGAGTGGATTTTGGGAGAGACACTGGTGTGATCAGCTCCTGCCTGCAAATCTGGCCATCTTCCCCCACCTCTCTCAATCACTCTAAATGTAACAGAGCTTCAGAGCGCAGAATACAGCTTCCCGACGGACTCCTCCTCCCCCCCCCGGGCGTTTGTCTCCTCACGCAAAGCTAGAACATCAAGCCCGGCCTCGCTCTGCTCGCTGAGCAGAAAGAGCAGCTGTGCTTTGTTTTTAGATAAGTGCTCCGGGGAGTACTTCCGTTGGTTGATACAGATATGTGGGAATCCTGCCTAATAGCCTGGAGGCCATAACGCTGGTGAGGTGCCACACCTGATGAGTCAGTCGCTGCATAGCAGCGGCGGATCGCCTAACGTGAGCGGACAGTGAAGGCCAAGCACGTGCAGGATACGGGAGTTGCAGCACTGGCTGAGCTCTGTAAGTGTGGACACCTGGTAAGTTGCAGCTCTGTAACCCCCTCACCAGCGCTGCAACTTGCAAGTGTAGCCAAGCCCACAGAATAGGAAAATGAAGCATGGTTCAGCGTTTGAGAATAGACAGCCAAGGAAATTGATAGCTAAGGAAATTGATAATGCGGCACAGCCTTTAAGTGCTACATTAGCCTCATATTACAGTATTGTAAAATAATAGCCCCCAAATTTCAATCTAACCACTATAAATCATAGTGTTTTGGAATACTATTGCAGATCACTGTACTATTTTATTTTAAATGTTAGTTCACTGGTTTGAATTTGGTCTTGGTATGTAGTAAATAAACAGGACCAAATTCAAATTAGTGAATTATTATTATATAAAGTACTTGCACGGGTGGTTTCAGTCTACTTCTTACGGTACTGTTCTCTCTGTTTTTTAAATTCAAAATTTTGATGAAGCATTGCAAATAAATGTTGAAAATTTTGACCAGTAGTATGGATATCACATACTCTTATCAAGGAACACATTGTAGTATAATGAAGGGACTGCCTAGATTTGACTGTAGGACTTAAACAAACATCTATACAGCACAGCCAGACAAAATTCAGTATGTTATACTGCGATCGTGGACCTAGTGGGGAGCCAGCTGTGGTCACTCAATTAGGGTAAACTGCAAAGAATGAGGCAGACAATCACCAGCAAACTGGTGGATATTCCAATACTTAGAGTTACCAAACCAACATAAAATAGCTTCTTTATTACCTTACTGCTTACTCAGATGTCCATCAACACGGTTCCCTTAAAGTGATCCAGCCTCAGGCCTCCATCCATGTGCCTAACTCAAATATGATGATTTCTGAAAATCTTATTTCATCATTTAAAAGAAAAGGTTCTACCAAACCCAAAGGATTGGACACATTGCCTCCCAGGTTATTGAATGTTCCAGATCTTACCCAAATACACACTGCAGCCAATTCTTATTAACTAAAGTAAACTTTATTAAAAAACAAAAGAGAGTATGGTTATAAGATCAATATACATATAGATGTGTTCAATTCGTTTAGGTGCAGATTCATAGAGAGAGTGAACTTTGTAGTTACAAAGAGTTATTTTAGAAATAGTTCATAGATTATGGTCCAATGTCCAAATATTGTATTCAGGACATATCAGCATAAATGGGACCTCAGTCTTGCTACTCAAACTTCCCCCGATGAAGCCTAAGCAGATCTGAGATGAATAGAATCAGGATTCAAAAGTCTTTTTATACAGTGTTCTAGATCCACTTGACCACCCAGTCCTGGTTAAATAATAGGTTTCTGATGTAACCTTTTGCTTTCTAAACACCACTAGTAATTAGTTACCCAAATTAACATATGGCAATCTATCCATTAGGCTGTCTATTACAAACTTCAAAGAGACATATAGACCAGGGGTAGGCGACCTATGGCATTCACACTGCCTGGGTCCTGGTCACCGGTCCAGGGGGCTCTGCATTTTAATTTAATTTTAAATGAAGTGTCTTAAACATTTTAAAAATCTTATTTACTTTACATACAACAATAGTTTAGTTATATATTATAGACTTATAGAAAGAGACCTTCTAAAACCATTCAAATGTTATTATGCATGCAACCTTGACTTAGAGTGACGAAATGAAGACTGCACACCATTCTGAATTTGCCAACCCCTGTATAGACAACTGAAATTGTTTTACTCAAGATTCATACAAATGTAGTATTCCTTTGACTCTGCATCATGTGTGTAAGTACGACAGGAACTATTTGTTACGAGTAGCAGTTAAGATACACACAGTTCAGTATTACTTTCCAGAAACTACGGTATTGCATTTCAAAGTCTAACCTATTTGCAAGAATGGCCTACTTTTAGTATGCATACCTTTCTACATAACATAAGGTGGCGCCTGCATCATTCAGCTGCAATCTGTGTAACCCTTTCTGACTACATGTCACATATATAATGGTTGCTTGGACTGGTTGAACAAGTTGCAACAGATTAACTGAAAGTGTGCTTCAGACAGTACGGTAGTTTAATGGCCAGAGCTGTGTGTGCACATTCTTGCTGTGTTAAACTGTTTGTAACCAGTTTTTAAGCAAATAAAATGTATCAGCAGAGGGATTGCAATGGCTAATAATGCCTTTAAACCAGCTAGTCAGAGTGATGCTTCTGCATTGTATCTATTTCCAGGACCGACAATATACATTTACGTTTTTTTCTCTACAGTACCAAGATAGCTGATTCTCATGATTTAATGTCTAGGAATAGCCTAATAAACCAAAATTTTGGAGGTAGGCACACTGGTTGAGATATATAGAGCCTATGGTAATTAATAATTAGTGGATGTTTATGACAACAGACACAACAACAATAATTCGGCATATAGATTGGTCATAGCTTGCAACCATTGCGAATTACACACTCTGTCCTGGGCAATTCAGCTAGGAATTAAACTGTGGGGAAACAATGGCATCCTTCACTCCAAGCAACTAGCTCAGTTAATACCTTAAATCTTTTACTTCTAATTACATGGGGGGGAAACTCATTTTCAAGCTTGTCTCTCATCACTGTGTGATGTGATTCTCAGAAATGGATGGCATTATCCTATGCTTGAAAGAGAGAAAAACAAAATCATAATCGTCACAGAGCAGTCAACCTCCTTTCCATATCCCTTTCCCCACTGCCCTTCCCTCCCCCCCCCCCCCAACCCAGCTTCTCAGAAGAGATGTCTATATAAACTGGAAAGTGAAACAATCAAATTCTATTTACTTATTCCAAAGGAGTGAGTCCATCTTTGGTGACACCCTTCAACTTGAAATACAATGAAGCAAGTACCCTGAAAATATATTTTTTCAGAGCTTTGATTTCAACAGTTGAACACTTTGATTTCTTTTTTACTGCATTCATTAATATTTTGGGAGGGGAAAAAAAAGACATGACTGTCTAGGACAGTGGTTCTCAACCAGAGGTCTGAGGCCCCCTGAGGGGGAGGTTTCAGGAGGGCCGCCAAGCATGGCCAGCACTGGATGCACTAGGACCCAGGGCAGAAAGCCAAAGACCTGTTGCATGGGTTAAAAGCCCAGGCCCTGAGCTCCACCACCCTGGTTAAAGCTGAAGCCTGAGCAATGTAGCTTTGCCCTGCTTGCTACCTCCTAACGCTAGCCCTGGCTTTTATATGCAGAAAACCAGGCATTATGACACAGGTGGATCATGGCTTTTTTGTAGCATGTTATGATGGGCCTCAGAAAGAAAAAGCTAGACACCATACAGACATGTAACAGAGAATCCCCATGTCAGTCAGGATGCACCAAGTCAATAAAAAAGACAAATGAGGTGACGTTGGGGTGGAGTGGTGAACTAGTAATTAAATGAATAGCGTTCGGTAGAGAGTCAGAAGTCACAGATCACCACTTGCTTAACAAGTACCAAATATGCACTATTTGAGGTCACAATGCCTATATTTGATCATGTGAGGTGCTGTGAATCCTGGGCTCCATTAGAAGGATGGGAGCTGAGGGTGATCACTGATATGCAGATTTGGGCTATTATTTTGCAACTGAGAAAGCTGATTGTCTAAAGAAGATATAGTGGCTCCTACTTAAATATTCAGTCATATACCCAAGCCTTAACTCTTTGAGGACACACTGTCAATACAGAGTATTGTTTAATTTCAGTATGTTTAATGTAAAGTCTGTGGATGAAATCCTGGTCCTTCTGGGGCCAGGATTTTATCCTTTAGATCATTTTTTCATATTTAATAATAGTAGTGCATACTTCACATGGTGGTATAATATTGTGGGGAGCTGTGTTGCCTCAACTCACTGTAAAAGCAGTACCTCACAGAATTGGGACCTATGTAAGATGGTTGTGTGCATGCATCTATAACACATATGTGCATAAGGAAAGACTGAAGTCCTCATATACTTGATTCCCATTTTACTTAAGTTGGAAAAACTCCATCAGGCAATTCCTCTCTCTAATACTTTAAGCCATGGGTATTGAAACAGACAGAGGGAAAGCCAGTTTTATTCTTGGTGGCCACTTTCCAGATTAAAGCAGAAACATCTCAAGATCCATGATCCCCAATGCAAAATCATGGGTAACTTTGATTACATTGTCCCAAACAGGATTGTGAGTTTACATAGGGAAAAAGCAGCCAGATCTGATGGACTACGAAGGAGTAATACAAACAAACAAACAAACATAAATAAAAATGTAAGCAGATATATTTCTAAATAGATATTTCCCCAGTGTTCCATAGCCATCAGTGGAGCTTTAAACAAGGTTTGCTATCAAGCTTAAAACCCAATAAATCTGTTTTGCATGGATACAGCATTTGCAAGGCCTTTTTATCAAGGAACTCATGCAGCATGACCTAGAACATTCATTTATCTTTTTTTCTTAAGTGGGTTTTGTTCTTTTTTAGATCTTCATTGAAAACCCTTCAGTTTGCTTTTATTTTTTTCCATTTAGAGTGAAAAGTTCAGCAATTGTAAACCAGTAAACATATTTTTTATGCCTGTCTTAAGCTACTTTTCATATCCACACTGGAAAGCTTTCATTTGTTTCTTTCTTTCGTGGGAATGAAAAATTGTTTATTAAATATAATAGTAATAATAAAATGGAGGTAGGCTTTCTTAGCTGGCATTACTTCAGATTTCAATTTAATCTTTCCCCAGTCTCACTTCATTATAACTCTATTTGGTAGCGTATTTCATAACCAGCATGTGTCATACTGAATGAAGGCAGGCTTCAGAATAACATGGCAGTAAGATGATTGCTCTTGGAACACAGGGTG
This sequence comes from Chelonoidis abingdonii, assembly GCF_003597395.2. Taxonomy (NCBI): domain Eukaryota; kingdom Metazoa; phylum Chordata; order Testudines; family Testudinidae; genus Chelonoidis; species Chelonoidis abingdonii. Next base: position 14,999,039 of record NC_133783.1, on the reverse strand, counting down.
CCCTTACTCTATAATTAAATAGAAAAACTAAGTTGAAAAAATGATGTTAAAAGTCAAGTTTAAATCCACAAGAGTATGGAGCTGCAGAGATGAAAGTTATCCTCCTAACCTTGATTGCCTCTGGGCCTAGGAGTTATAGAGTTCTGATATCATATACTTTGTGTTGAAATTACTAAAATCAATGGAAGAAAGTGTGTGCCCATATATGCATTGTGTTTTGTGTTGTAGCTGCTCAGAACATTTCAAAATAAAATGAAAATGTCATTCTATTTTTCAACCAATGATAGGATTGGTTTAAAAAAAATACAAAATTAAACAAAAAAAGAAATGGGATGAAATTTTCCTCAAAATTATAGTGGAAAAAGGTCATTATATTTTTCTGACAGCTCTAATAGACAACAAATCTCGGTGTAACTGAACAGATAAGGCCTCAATCCTTTAAATCACATAGCAAATTTCAAGCTCACTAGTACTCTCATTTGTTTCCTCACTTTTCATATTTAGACAAATGAAGTCACTAAGATTCAGCATAGAACACAAGTGAAAATGAATTTGGTAACCTTATTAAGACCAATGTGCAATTTGGCATGAATGGAATTCTGTGCTCAAAAGAGGCCCCAGAATAATAGTGGATGTTGTGGACCCAGTTAAGGTGTACTGGGCAAAGTTGTATGTGGGCTCATGTCTTGACTAGTAGCGGGTACTGCAGATCAGAAAGAGAATGCACTGGGAGAGCTCTATTGAGTTCCAAGACTTGAATAAAAGAGGGTGGTGAACATCAGGAGGTAAGTGAACTTATTGGAGGGTGGATGGGTGTGTGGGGCCTGCAAAATGCATGAAGTTCTTGTCCTCTGCATGGCTCTCAGTGCTGTCAGCCTCTTTATTTCATAAGCACTGAATACACCCATAACTTTAAAAAAAAATAAAGAAAAGTCTTTCCATCTGCAAGCTGAGTACTGCATTTGAGTTATTTTCTTCAGAAGTTTTATTGCTTTTTGAGTTTTTTTTGTTTCTGTTTTTTGTTATTACAGTTTATTATTCTACCTTTCCCATTTCTTCACCTTCCTTTTTGCAGTGGCAAAATGGGAAAAGGAGAACAGAGATATAAAGGGTTGAAGGTAATGGAGAGACTGGAAGGAAAAAGAATAACCACAAAGCCAATATTTTCTAAGACTCAAATTTTCAAAAAATGTTTTGTCTTGTTTTTATGGGTGGAAAAGTTCAAATAAATTTTAAAAAAGACTTAGAATTTTTCACAATTTTTCCAAACTTTGTTTTTCCATTCTTACCTGGCTTTACCCAGAAATATGGACTTCCTGCCAGCTAGAAGTCCCCATGCTGTCTATACAAATGGCTCCCTTCCCAGGATTGCTTACACTTGTAGAGTCACTTGCCAGAAGTTTCCCACTTGAGTTCATTCTAACCATTAACTTGTCTGTTTTAGAGTTACCTTCATCCCTACCAGTCTTTCCCTGTTACTCAAGTCTCACAAGATGAATTTACATCACACTTCAAATCATCCAAACATTTCAGGAGTGCAAGTGCAATCACTTAAGACAGTTGACTGGATCTGCTTGTCTGATATGATACATATCTTCTTGTACTGGGCATACTTTTTTCTGTCTACCAAGACCATAGTTTTGATCTTGGCCATATATTCTTTCTTCATTTGAAGAACTTAAGTCTCAAGAAAGGCTATCTCAAACATCTTTCATTTGAGGGATTGTGACCAAATGCAGTCCGTGTTCACATCCTGCATACCCTTGTAATAACCTTTGTACAAAATATGCCTTGTAAGGTATCATATGAAACTAATAACTTGCTGGTCAATAATATGGTAAAATGTATGTAACAATATATGTAAAGTTATAAATGCTCCCTGAATGATGTTGGTGTCACATGTTCAAACCCACATAGCCCTGACTAGGCAGAACTGGGCAAGGCCTTAAAAAAGGGAATGTGTGTTTACTGCAATCTACATATAATCAGTGGATTAGGTTCCTGAATTAGCAAAAGGGAGACAAGGCAAGCCTGCATTTTAGCAAACAACAGCATGAAACTCTTTCATGACAAGAAATGTCTCCATCCTCATGTCTCCCCAATGTCTCCATCCTCACAGCTGGAAGAAATTTCATCTAGGGATAACCCAGGAAAATGCATTTCAAAGAGTGACTGAACTATAAAAGTGAGGGGCAAAACCACCCAAGTTATCACTGTCTATCCATCTTTCTCCTTTTCACCTAAGAAGACAAAAGAAATATCCATTGGACTTTGGGAGCAGATCCTGGCCTGAAATTTGGTCATCAATGATAATAGAAATACGTAAGGGGTCTTCACTTTGAATCAAGTCTAGTTTAAGTTTAGTACTAAGAAGCTTTTTATCTTTGTTTCTCTTGTAACCATTTCTGACTTTAATGCCTTATACTTACCACTCACTTAAAACCTATCTCCTGTGGTTAAATAAACTTGTTTTATTCTTTAATCAAAACTAATCTAGTGTTGTGAACAGTGTGGGTAACTCCATTTAAGTAGCAGGCTGTTATACGTAGATCTACTGAAAGGGGCAACAGACCTAATATATCTAGACTTCCAGGAGAGGGCATGTTTTGGGGGGAAAATACTGGACTGGGAGTATGTTTGGGTCATCCTGCAAGTAGTAATGCAGGTCTGCTGAAAGCCAGAGTGTGACTTGTGTTTGCTGACAGGCTTCTGGGGTCAGAGTTGCTGGACCAGGGCTATGGTCATCCACAGATACTCCTAGTGTAGCCCATGTGCTGTTTGTGAGGAGCACAGGTTCAGAGCTACAACAGCAAAGCATTGTGAAGCACTCAGGTTGCAGGGAAGAGGTGACACAGACCCCCACACTTCTCTCGATTGCACCCCAGAATGTCAGAGGGATATGGCCACATTATTTCCACCTTTTTGCATCTTTAGTGAAAGAATCTCAGAGCAATAGAACCAAAAAAACAAAAGCCATATCTGTGCTTGGATTGGACTGGACTTTGTGCTTTTCAGTGAGAGTTTTCCTTCTAGTACCACTGTCGAGATTCCTTCCCCACTCTGAACTTTAGGATACAGATGTGGGGACATGCATGGACACTTCTAAGCTTAATTACTAGCTTAGATCTGGTATCACTGCCACCATCCAGAATTTTCAGTGTCTGGATCACTCCCTGTCCCCCCAAAACCTTCCCCTCCCTGGGTAGCCTTGAGAGACTCCTTCACCAATTCCCTGGGGAGTCCACAGCCAATCCCTTGGATCTTAAAACAAGGAGAAATTAACCATCCCCCTTCCTTTCTCCCATCAATCCCTGGTGAGTCCAGATCTAATCCCTTTCGATCTAAAAACAAGGAAAAATCAATCAGGCATTAAGAAAAAGGCTTTTAATTAAAGAAAAGAAAGGTAAAAGAAAACCCTCTGGGAGAGATTAGCATACCAGCTACTCTCACAGACAACAGATTCAAAACACAGAGGATGTTCCCCTGGGCACAATTTAGTTACAAAAAAAAATACCCAATTTGATTCTACCTCTAATTGCATAAGACAGGTTACAAAGAAATAAACATAAACCTTTTTATTCCTTTCTAAAACTTACTACTCTGATAAGAGGCTGGTTCCTTGATCTTTTTCACTCTGGCTGAAACTGAAACTCTCAAAGGAAAAACTTCCCTCCTTCCTTTTGAAACATCTTGTTCCCCCATTGGTTCCTCTGTTCAGGTGTTAGCTAGGCTAGGTGAACTTTTTAACCCTTTACAGGTAAAAGAGGCATTAACCCTTAACCATCTGTTTATGACAACCACCTTTAAGCATTTCTACCTCTGGGTTTTTTTTACCAATTTGCAGTTCAAGGAAGGTGTTTTCCCTTTGCAGACTAGCTTTGCACTGAGCTTCGTTTCTAAGACAAAGATGTTTACTATTGAGATATAGACATCAGTGTGAAGTGTGTTGCACTCCAGTTATACTTTCAGTAACAGTGGAACTGACCAAAGGGAAAAAAAAGACAAAGGGTGTTCTGGTTTAGCTTTGCTGCTGTTAGTATTTATTTTTGTTGATGTATGAAAATAGTTTGTGCAGTAACAATGTTCTCAGCCCCAAGTAAAAATCTAAAGAGGGATCCCTCTACCCCTCCCCATTCTATCAGGACTCTGCAATAACATAGCTGCATAACTAGGCTGGTATTAGCAGCCTTCTAAGAAGAATAGCTAGGTATTCCTTAAGGGTCAGATTTTGTCTGGTGTTCAGGTATTGGAAGAGGAGAGCACCGTAGGACTTTCTGCAACTCATGAAAAGACCTGCCATCTCCACTCAGGGTTCCCAGAGTCAAAATCCTTCATTTTACTCTGAGCTATTGGGATGTAACTTGCTTTTAAGAAGGAACATTTTACAAAGTTGAGTAATAGATTTCACCCTTCCTCCCCTAAGCAATTAGTACACACTTATTAAAAATGGACATCTCCAGTATTTTCCCCCACAAAATAAATTAAAAAAATCATGTGTTGCTAGGTTTGGAAAAGTTTTAACAGAATTCCTCTCCCTGCAGTCTTCCAATGCCATGTCATTTCTAAGTCATGTATACTGTGGAAATAGCTATGCAAAATAGTTTAACAAATGGAATAATAGAAATGTAGGACTGGAAGGAAACTCAAGAGAACATCTAGTCCATTCCCATGCACTGAGTCAGGCTTAAATATACCTAGACCATCTCTGACAGGCATTTTTTAATGTGTTCTTAAAAATTTCCAAGGATGGAGTTTCCAGAACCTCCCTAAGTAAAATATTCCAAGTTCCAGTACTTAAAGCATGTCACACAGCTCCCCCTTGTCCACCATGCTCCCAGAACTTAATATTTGTTTTCTTTGCAGAGTAAATTTGGTGCTTGTTTTTTGTATGTCCTTTCAACCACTTGTGTGAGAGTGGACTTCCTTTAGATTTTCCACATCACACGGTGCTTTTCACATATTGTTCTACCTCTGAGGATGGCAGTTTGTGACAGTCTGTACCCCTATGTTCACCCCCTTTAAAGAGTATGATGAATGTTTCACAAAGTATGCATTGGTGAGGTATCATTTGAAAACTCATAATTTGCTGATCATTGTTGTCTTGGTAAAATATGTGTGGCAACGTTGCATGTAAAGTTATAAGATTCCTCCATATGATATTATTAAGACAAGTTCCAAGTCTGGGGGATCAGCCACAAACCAGTTCCCCAGACACAAAAGGCTTGCCAATGCCTCAGCCAGGTGTCAAAACATCAAATGGACCATCACCTGATTAAATGCGCATTCCTTGTCAGGAAAGAGGATAAGAGTGAAAATCTACATTTTGACAAAGAAACAGGTGCAAGTTCTCATCTAAACAGACTTTGTATCTCCAGAACATCAGCTGGAGATGCTTTTCGAAAAAGAGAACTGTAAGAGGAAAGAAGAGAGACCCCAAATTATTCCTCCTTTTCTCTCTACCCATTGCTTCCACAACACCTGGTGAGCAAAAGAAACAGCTTTGGACTGGGGGAGGGATCCTGACTGAAAGGAATTCAGCCACAAAGATTGTGAAATACGTGGTGAGAGAGACATTTTCTTTGAATTACTTTAGCTTGTTAAGTTAAGTATTAGTTGTGTTTTATTATTATATTCATGTAACCAATTCTGGATTTTTTTTATGCCTCATTACTTGTAGTCACTTAAACTATCTTTCTGTAGTTAATAAACTTCTTTTACCAATTTATCTAAACCAATGTTTATGGATTAAAGTGTTTGGGAAACTCCATTTAGGATAACTGGATTTATGCATATCATTTCTATTAATAGGGGCAGACTTTACACGAGCTTATTTTGTCCAGGAGAGAGCTGGGCAGTATAAAATATTTCTAGGGGTATATCTGGGACTGGCAAATTGCAAGTGTTGCTCTGCAGTATAATTTAAGAGTGACTGGCTATAGCACTCCTACTATAACTGGAGGTAACTTACATCCCAGAGGCTGTGTGTGAGCAGACTAGGAGTGGTAGATGACAGAGCAAATGAGTATAAAAAGCACCCTATGGTGGAGAACTGAGAGGATGCAGTTGTTCATCAGCCCAGAACCAGATTGTACTCTGGGTAATGTCACAGAGTAATCTGGGGTTATGCAAAGAACAAACATAAGGGGCACATATTCCACTATATTTTCAGAACCTTGTGCACTAGAACACATGCATATAAACCCCCTAACACATATGCCTGCACACAACCAAATTCCTTCAGAGGCCACAGAATGTTAGTAGCAATTGCTTCCTGGACTTCATAGAAGCACAATTTAAGATAAACATAAGGTAAGAAGACTAGTCTGAATCTCCGTGAGGAGAAAAAAAAAGATCAGTCAAAGGCAGGATTTAACTGAAAAGGTGCAATTTGCATGAGATCTAACATTTACACAACAGGCTTCTCCCACTCATCAATAATTTAGAAATGTTATAATGAGCTGCAGATGACAGAGAGAATTATCAGATAAATTATACACTCAGTCCTGGGGAGCTGGGATTAGAAACCTGATGAATTTGCTACAGAAAGGCAAGCCTCTCCCACTTGTACGAAAAGAGTTCTCTTAGCTGGTGATAGTAGTAATTCAGTTCTAATCTATATATTGTGATATAGCATGGCCAGAGGGCAGCAGGAGAGTATTAGCAGGGAGCCTTATTCCCTGCAAGAGGAGGAAGGTTTGCTATAGATTAACTAGAGCACCTGTAGCCAATTAAAGCACCTGTAGCCAATTAGAGCACCTGAAGCAATTAGAGCCCAGCAGTCAGTCATGTGAGTAAAAACCCCTGCTTCATTCAGACAGTGTTGGTAGTTGAAGCAGGAAGGTTTGGTTGGAGAACGGAGAGAGGAGAGGAGGGAGAGGAGAGGAGAGAGAGGAGAGGAGGAGTGCTGTGCGTGGGCTGAAGATCCAAAAGAAACCCAGGTAAGGGCACCTGGCTGTGTAGAAAAGAGGTAAAAAGCCCTTCACAAGACTGAAGGCAGGAGAGGGAAGTAACTCAGGGGAGGAACTGCTAAGTTCAGAGTGGTCACCACAACTAGGGCCCGTGGGTTGGGACCTGGAAGCAAGAGCGCGCCAGGTCCTCCTTCTCCACTCCCGCCCTCAAGGACACTATAATGGGATAATTAAAATACTGTTCAGGCAAGCAAATGGCACCGTGAACTTCCCCAAAGAAGAAGAAAGTGCGAGACACCAGATAACATACCCTTCGGCATTTGCCACAATTTTTCTTACCCTTCCTTCAACATTCCAGTAGCTGAGCAGACTTCCCACTTTTGGTCACTATTTTGAAAAAGAATTTTCAAAACCAGATAAATTATACTTTGCTCCTAATCCTGATTATGCTTCATAGTAAATTGTAAAGCTTAACTCCACGAAATCAACTGTTGGTTGGATAAATCATGTTTGCCTTGCCTTTGTATGGGCGCATGCAGTAGAGAGCAAATACACACATGCATGCTAAGCCAAATACGTACCTCTAAGGAGAACTCAGCCTATATTGCTTTCCTTTTAGCTATTGCAGCTGAAACACTAAGCCCACAGCTGAAGGATTTTAAGCATCGTTTTAACTTTTTATTGGCTCTAGAAAAGCCTTATAGATTTTACTTATATGCAGCAAGATCTCTAGCCAAACCCAAATATTAAAAACATCGTGTGCACCTTAAAAAAATATTTTATTCGTTTAACAAAATATTATATGGAGTAATATTGTTTATGGGGCATAGCGCCAGATGGCTACAAGTAAACGTACTGAGAACAGGTATGTTAGCCCCAGGCCAAACAAATCCCTAGTACCCTGGTAACCAAATGGGCAGTTGCTCCAGGTTCTAATTCAAGGCACCTGGAGCCAAATTAAGATCTTCTAGAAGGCGTAAGATGCTACTTTAATTAGAACAACCCAGCCAATCAAGGTCAGGCTATCAAGGGCACTGGGTTTAAAAGGAGCTCACCTCCAGTCAGGCTGGGAGGAGCCAGAGGAGAAGGAGCGTGTGTGCAGAGCTGCGGCAGCAAGAAAGGCAAGGAGCTGAGAGTGAGAGAGTGTACTGCTGGAGGATTGAGGAGGACAAGCGTTATCAGACACCAGGAGGAAGGTCCTGTGGTGAGGATAAAGAAGGTGTTTGGAGGAGGCCATGGGGAAGTAGCCCAGGGAGTTGTAGCTGTCATGCAGCTGTTACAGGAGGCACTATAGACAGCTGCGATCCACAGGGCCCTGGGCTGGAACCCGGAGTAGAGGGCGGGTCCGGGTTCCCCCCAAACTTCCCAACTCCTGATCACACACAGGAGGAGCTGACCCAGACTGTGGGTTCCACAAGAAGGGAAGATCACTGAGGTGAACAAATCTGCCAATAAGCGCAGGACCCACCAAGGTAGAGGAGGAACTTTGTCACAATATCAAGAATTGGATATACATCAATCACAAAATTCCTGCAATCAGTCACTTAAAGACAACTGTTTAGAAATGATTTCAAAGATATACACACTCACTCTACAGATAAATACTGTAATATCTAATATAGCTACTATGATTAACAGTATCACTGATTAAAACATACAATGCCTATACTGTAAACATTGACATTACTTTTAATAGAAGTAATGTTGAATTGTGCTTAATGTAATTATGGAATGTTTAATTAAAAAGTAATTCCATCTACTGAGCATACAGCAAAACTCATTATAGAACAGCCTTATTTATTGCATTTAAGCTAATAAAGAATGCGCAAGGAAACACAAAGAGAATGCCCAGTCTCTGAAAACTGCAATATGAAAGAGAACAATGGATTCTTCTGTTGTGAATGAGCACAAGTAGGCAAATATTGCTATCTTTAAAACCCACCATGTGATGGTTTATAATATATGTTTTCCCCATATTATATTACTCCATAGGCCATCAACAGCTGTCCCCACCTCTTCCATAGCCCAAATCTACTCTCCCCATTAATCATTTCAGAATCAACAAGCCCTTTTTGTGTCCAGGAGTTCAACTCCAAGGGTAATATTATAAAGGGCATTACACAGAAGTCACTACCTTGAGGAGCATTTCCTTCTCAGGAAACACAGTAGAAAACAATTAAGGCCCCCATCCTGCAATGAACTCTGCAGCGATGAACCCCTTTTATTGCAGAGAGCTCTTTGTAGGACTGGCACTAAAAGCAGGTTTCCTACCATCCTACCTTGCAGAGACATGATTCATGTACATTTTAAAATCTGGAATTGGCTTCTCTTCATTCATTGTTTTCACTGCGCTTGTGATCTCACCATCTTTGTGTCTCTAGCATCACAGGCTTTGCCAAGAAGTGGCCTGGGAAAAAAAAAAAGAGAAAGATATAAACAAGCCCTAGAAAAAAATTGGTTCCACAAGAGCTGCTTCTCCTCTAGGTCCCTTGATCATGCTTGTCAGCAAAATTTCCCTCAGGCCTTTGGATACTTCAGCAAACAGTGAGGAGCCTTTGGAGGAGTGGAGGGAAGACATTTGTAAAGTTTTTACATGACTGGCTTCGCTGGTACATGAATCGGAAGGAAGGTCATGTGAGAGTTGTACAAGCTTTCTGGGTGAGCTCAGCATCAGGATTCGCTGCAAGGGATGAAATGTAACCTTTTCGGTACACAGAGATGGCGGAAAATGTGATTGCGAAGGGCTATGAAACCCAGCACAAAGACATATTTTCTGCATGAAGCCATGCAGTAAAACTCATTGCTCTCATTTGTGAACGGGGGAATTCTCCAGAAGCACTCAATCTTTTTTTTTTTTTTTAATTATTTTTCTCCTTTGAAAGTTTAGAATGCTTATTTGTTATTTTGGTGTGATTAATGTGATTGAGTTAGAGAAAAAGGCTCTGATCCTGTTCTGATTGCAATTGTAATGCTCCAATTAACTTCAATACTACAGGAACAGTTGCTTTTAGCAGGATCTGAGGGATATGTACAGGTAGGTGTTTCTCAAGTCCTGCCTGCCTCTCTGTAATCACTGTGCTCCCAACGAACCTAAATCATGCCCTTCCACACTACCTATCATTTCAGCCCTGGGTGCCTCTGGAATCGAAACTGCCAATTGCACTGTGATCAGTACCACCTGCAGATTCCCAGAGCAGAGTGGAATTTGTGCATGATGAGACTAAAGATTAAAAGGCTTTGTGCTCATTCACACTGTAAAAGAAGAATTAAAGGCACATACATTGATCTATTTCTTCTCTTTTGCCCCCAAGTTAGAGGTGGATTTGAACTGAAACTTCCAATCTGAACGCCCCGACTGGGGATTTCAAAATTCAACCCCTAATTCAGGTCTGATTTTTGTAAATGGTTTTTATCTCTATAATGGTTCAAATGAAAAAAACTCAGATCTCAACACCCAACTTTAAAGGGCATGTCTACACTAGAAATTTAAGTCGATCAATGTAAAGTCAATTTACAACCACTGCAGTAATTACTGAGGTGATTCATGTCCACACTACCCTCTTTCTGTTGATGGTGCACCTCCTCACCAGGAGTGCTTTCACTGACTTAAGAGGGGTAGTGATGGGGGGAGGGTGAGCACCCGGATGCTCAGCCCCACACATAGTTCCCCGCCGGGAGCCTGAATGTGACCCTGGCACTTGGCTCCCACAGGAAGGGAACCAGGAGATTCTGGCATCCACTTGGCTGTGCCTGCCCAGCTACCCTGTCCCAGTCAGGCTGAGTCCTGGGTTCCCTGCTTCCTGTGGGGAGTCCAGCATCTGCCCAGAGACTCCCAGCTGCCCCCAGGAGCCCTGAGAGACAGCCAGGCTCCTGGCAGTGGGGAGCCAAGAGGCTGGTGGGGGGGGGGGGCAGCTGGGCTTTCTTCAGGGAGCCAGCAGCCTCTGGGCAGCAGTTCAGCTGGCAGCAGGGAGTGGGGAGCTGGGTGGACACAGCCCAGCTGGGACAAGGAGCGTGGGCAAGTGCAGCTCAGCTCAGAGCGGGGAGCCCGGGCAGAAACTGGGTTGGGAATCGGGTGCTGGAAGAAAGCTTGGCTTTGAGCAGGACAGATGCAGCCTGGTTGGGAGTGAGGAGCCTGGGAAAACTGGGCTCTAGCTGGAGTCCCCCACTGAACCAGTGGCTTTCTTGTCCGTTTCATGGTTCCAGCATGGAGCCAGGAAATGGACAAGAATGATAGCAGATAGCTGATGTAAGTAACTCAGTGTCTATATGGACACTGCATCTCCCTAACTACACCTACATATGCCCTATGCCTCTCATGGAGATGGAATTATTATGTGGGTGTAGTAGGGCTCTTACATTGGCAGGAGCAAGGATGTAGTGTGTACACTGACATACGTGTAAGCTGCTTTACATCAACCTCACTCTGTGGTGTAGAACAAGCCTAAGATCTGAAATTTGGGGCTCAAACCCATCTCTGTCCATAACACAAGACCAAAGATATACTTAATTAAATCAAAGGGCAATAAAATCAGATGTATTACACAGAAAAAAACTCTTTAACACGTTGTATATTCATACTATAATTCACCTCCACAGGAAAGCAAAGAAACAAATCCTGTGACTGGATTTTAAAAAAGGTCTCGATAATGTTATGTCTATTAATAACATTGTCAGCTATACAAACTAAGATAATGAGGGCAATCAAATCTCATGCTTCAGAGTGCAAACTGATTGCCTGTAGGTTCAAGATTTAAATGATTTCCCCCTCCTCCATCCCACCCATGTATATTGCACAATTGAAGCATCAAATGCCAGTCACTGCTGGAGGCAAGTGATGGGGTCCAGATGGACCAAGAGTCTGTTTTATCCAGTGTGGAAATTCCTTTGTTCCCATAGTTCTATTAAGTTAGCCAGCAACCACAGATTACACCTGCTGGATGTAAGATCTCAATGGAAGCCTTTGAAGAAGAAAGGAGGGACAAAAGGCAAAAAATATGAAGTGAAAATATGTACCTAACAAAAAATAACTTTGCCCCCAACCTAATTTCTGTTTCCATGGAAATCTTTTCCTGACTGCAGTGAGATGGGATTTTCATACATTTAATACTGGCTCAAAGAGAGCGTTCAGTTTAAAGTTTGCAGTGCAAGACAATGCCCCCTCCAGTTTCGGAGTACAAGGTGTCAAATCATATATGATCCTGAACAGAGCTGTATGAACAACTGATTTTTTTTTGTTTGCTGGCTGAACTGAATAGTCAATGAAACATTTCCTTTAATCCAAAACAAAAGGTTTCATTTTGGGTCTAACTTTTTTTTTTTTTTTTACTCTTCTAACACTTTTTAATGGAATTGAAGTAAATTTCTAAACAAAAAGTTTGAAATAAAAAAAATTGAAATGTTTCATTTAGACGACGTCAAAATGAAATGTTTCAGTTTCAGATTTTTTTGACTGAAACAATTCTATGAATTCAACAAAAATTTGCAAAATGTTTCAGTCGAGAGCAAATTTGCATTTTTTGAGAAAACAAAGTTTAACCCCAAAAGATTTGTCCAATTCTGTTCATGATCCACTGGCTTGCTCTCAGTGGAAAATGACTTTCCCTCTTTATACAGGTAGGCTATGAATTCCAAAGCCTCACATAGGATTTAGAGACACAATTCCAGTCCAAATTAATGAACATTTTCCTTTTGAATCCTCACAGGTGGCTTTGAAAATCTCAGCTATAAAAATCCTGCATTTATTCACACAGAGGAATACACACATTCTAGCTGCCCTCAGGTTGGCAGCCCTCATCCAGTATTCTCTCATTCTGGCAATCTACATCTCATCCAAGGATAAAGAAATATCTCCCTCAGCCTGCTTCTTTATTATTCAGGCTTTTCTTTTTTAGACATGAGAACTTATTAAAATTTAATCCATGAAGACACTGATGGATACAATGACCAGAGAACTAAATCTACACTATAGGGCTTCATTATTATACTGTATAACTATGACTGGGTGACATGGTAAGTTATAGATAGATAGATAGCTGTATTTATCTGTCTGACTGTCCATTAACAGTATCTTTCTTTCTTTTAAACTTTAGGATTGTTTTCTTAAAATCCCATTTGCTAAAGGTAGATTCCTGTTCATTTTCTGAGTACGCAGGTGCTTGTTTGGAGGGAGAGTAATTGTCTACATTGCTGTTCTCCACTTAACATCCACTGTCAACAGGAAAGATGTCTGGCATTATCTGTCTCCCACTTTTAGCAGCAGCACTTTCAAGGAGATGGATGTGGAGGAGCTCTATTCAGAGTTTGTCCCCCTTCCTGAAGTCTCTTCCTGGAGCCTACCCTTTCCCTAAGGTTACTCCTTCCATAGGGAAAGGAGGAAACTGGGAAGAAGTATCCCTAATCTTTAATATGATAATTCTGTAATATTAGGAAAGAAAGAAAGAAAGAAAATAGTTCTAGGGTAAAAAAAAAATTATTCAGTTTTCCACCTTCCTCGGTCACCTTTAGGCAACATACTACTGTCTCAGGAACTATGTTTTTCTCCCAGGCAATATTTCTTTCTGCTTTTGGAGCCAATCAAACTGCCTCTCTCTCTTTCACTCTCACTCTGTTTTCTAGGCAAAATATGTTTTCTGAGTCACCCACAGTGGATTTCCTAATAATATGAGCACTGAAACATGAAAGATTTTTAAAGAGAATAAAAAATGAATTCCCTTCCATAGAAAGAAATCAAGAACAGAGGGGAGGTAGTTTAAAAAATAATAATAAAAAAAAAACCTTCGGCAATGGAGAAACCAAAATTGATCAGGAGTGGCTGGACTCAAAGAACCAAACTCTGATAAATGCTTCTGCTTTCACAGTGACTACAAACTTAGCCCTGGAGAACATCATGAAAGGAAATTTCTTCATGTGAAATCCCAGCCACTACAATGCCATGAAAGAGACCATACTATCTTCTGTTATTGCTCACCTATGACCTTCAATGCCACTGCAACTTTTTCACACAACTTCCTGACGCTCATGCTTCTGCTTTCCTCACAGATTGTTGCTCACCCAATTTCCCCATCTTGGCCTTCTCTTCCTTCCCTCACCACTATTTACATTCTGATTAGATGGCTAATTCGGGCTCAGTGTAGTAGTAACTGGATGAAATTCAGTGGCCTGTGTTATAAAGGAGGTCAGAGTAGATGATCAAATGGTTCAGTATGGCCTTAAACTCTATCAATCTATTTGGAGGAGACAGATGAGTCAAACTGATACTCACATTCCTTCTTCCCAGAGAGCATCACTCTATAGAAAATAAATCTAAACTTGCCACGTAGTTGAATCCACAGAGACCATGTAGGGTTCAAAATGCAGACTGCAGTTTGTTAGTGTTGCCATGAGAAGGTATCCAAGATACCCAGCCCTAGGAAAATCAAAGTTCCTCCAGTTTTCCAGACCTCTCTTTTATTATAGTGCTTTTCTTCCTCTCAGGGTACTTACATTCTCTCTCACTGAAAAATGATGCAAGACAGTTTTATAATACCTTTTAATTAGTACTAGAGCTGGTTGAAAAGTGGGATGAATTTTTCACAGAATTATTTGTGAAAAACCTGGACCCTGCTGCTGTCAGGAGATGCAAATTGCATCTGTGTGTACTAGGGTTGGCCACTGTGATACAGCACACAGTTTACAGAGGGAGTGGGAGCATTCATCTTTGCTGGGGTCTCCACGAAAGTCCAGTCATCAGAGGTTGTCTAGGGCATACACTGAAACTCTGCATCCTACCACTTCTCTGGCCACATCTGTGCTGTGACCAACACTGCCAATTTTTCAGCTGCTCTCCCTAATTGAGAGGTCTCTCACAAAAGGCAATCAGCACTATCTTGTGTTGATCAGGCTTTTGAATTTGGCTCACAGGCTTATAAACCCTTATTTAAAATTTTTAAGCAATTGAATTAATCAAACATATTGGGGGACGGGGAAGAGAATTGCATTGATGACACCTACTTGAATTGAAATCCTTACCCTTATATATACTGATAATTACCTGCATACGCCTATCACTGATATAGTCACTCACTCTTAAGGGCTTGGGACCCATTTTATAATCTATGTTAGCAGCTCCATTTTCTTTCTTTCTCCACCATGGTAGCCCACTAAGCCCATATACTCTCATTTTACTTTGTACTTCTAGTTTCTGCTTCTCTATCTCTCCTGAAACCACTGGGCTTAATAGTCATCGCTGTCTGAGCTGCATCTTGTGTATCTGTGAACTTCGCAGACAGCAAACAGGGTACTGATCACACAACCCTGTCTGTATTTTCTCACTTGCTTGGTGCTCTAGGCAGGGGTTTCTTACCTTGTACATCATTATTTCCAACCTTCCAGAGTAATTCCGCACAGTCATCTCAGAGCCTCCATAGAAAAAATAAGAGGAAGAGAAATAGATTGTTAATGTAGTTTTGAAAGTTTGCTACATTTACATGTGTTTAATTTCTTAGCACTGTTATATCACAAGACACTAGGATAGCAAAATCCTATGGACTAATGGAGCTGATTTACATCAGCTGATGATTGGGGCCTATATGATTAATATACTTAATAGGTCTTTGTGTATGTGTGTGAATAATATACAGTGACAAAGTTCTTCCTCTGCCTTGGTGGGTCCTGCGTTTACTGGTGGATTTGCTCGCCGCAGAGATTCATGGCAGCCCTCAGTTTGGCCACTTTTGCTTGTGTCTCAAACCCGTCATTCACTCAGCTAACCTCATCACTGGCCAGCATGAGGAAAAGGAAGGAGGACAATCTCTGCAGTCTCTGCTGATCCACCTAGGGAGTTGGGGGACAGGCCAGGGACTTTCCTCTCCGGTGGGACCCACAGTCAAGATCAACTCCTCTTTTTTAAACCAAGTGCCCTGATTAGTCTGCCTGCCTGCAGCTTCTTGATTGTTCTGCAATCGCCCCTGTTATCTTACCAAGCGAAAAGGGACTTGCTTAATCTGGGGCTAATATATCTGCCTTCTATCACTCTTCTGTAGCCATCTGGCTTGACCCTGTCACAATACACACACAAAATAAAATAAAAAGTCAATAACAAAAAATTAAGAATGTTCAGTAAATAATCTAACCCTTATACAAAAATAAATTAAAAACAACTCTATGCATTAAATGAATAGAAATGACTAGCTGAAGTAATTTGCATATTAATTCTATTACATTTACAGTTCATATATACATTTACCATCAATACAGATATTTCACCTTACATATTCCCTTAACCTTCATTGTGACTCAGAAGAGAGATTCAAAATCACAAGCTGTTTTCACACACACACACAGCTATAGATATATATTTTTTATCTTCTACTCTTTAAAGACATATAATTAGAAGTACAGTGGTTGGATTTTCTCACCTTTTGACCACCTCAACATATTCATTCTGCCCCACTAACATATCTTCTGCTGGGTACTGCTTTCAGAGTAAACCACCAGAAAGTGCAGACTCCATTAAATAAACAAATATATAAATAAATAAAACCAATAAAAAAAAAAAAACTTTAAGGTCCAATCTACAGAATGTGGGCATATGTATGAGCATACATTTTTGAATATGCGTAAGTGCAGACTGTCTTCAGTGAATGCAAGAGCAGGTCCTAATATTTCATCTGCTCATGCTCATTAGTCACCTGAAATCAAAATCTTGTCATTGCCACCATAGTTGATTTCAAAATGAAAATTATTATGGTGTCTGGGAGGGTTCTGATTTCAATGTCTTCCTAAGGATCAAAAGATAGTAGTTTGCTTTCATTCATGTACTTAGAACTCTGCATATAAGGAAGATAGCAAAAATATGACATATTGTTCAAACTTTTCCTGGATGCAGAAACATACTATACATCCGATACCTTCTTTATATAGGCGTACACTGTGTTTGTACAGAGCAACTCTATAGAATAATTTTATGGACAATCTCTGTGTTAAAGTAGATTTTACTTGTTATCAAGTGGTATAAGCAGTTATAGGGGCAATATAAATAATACACAATAAAACTTTTTATGAATAAATTGGAAGAATAATTTTAGAAAGTTTTTTAAAAAAATCCTCTACCTCTATCCTCTAACATCTGTGGTAAATTTATTAAAAATCAAAATTTAGATTTTTGAAATTTTTGACATATCTGTTTTTCCCACCACCCTAATATTTTAAGCCAGCTGATTTTGTCCTCTAAAATATCTAAAATGAATGAAGAAATAAATGTGTAGATAATATTTATGATTGCTAAAGCAAGGAGACTGAATAGACCAGGAAATCTATGGGATAAAGGACCTTTCATCTCTATGTCAATAATATGAATTTGGCCTACTCAGAGCAATCAAAAGTCATTTCCATCTGACAGCTGTTTGGTGACAATTCTGGAATGAATTGATGATACAAGTCCATCTTCTAGTGGATAAGTAACTGCATCACATAAACCACTACTCCACTCTACATCGTTACTGGCAGTATCATCACAGAAATTAAGTATTTAATGGATGTGAAGACAGAACTAATCTCTCACCCTTAGAACGGTTCCCTCCAGGTCAAGGCCGAAGTATGTTAGTGAAATGATATAATGGAAAACATACTGTCTCACTATCCAGGCACTTTTTCTACTATGGGTAACGAGAGGACATTATTTGCTAGTGTTGTCAGTCTAGGATCTTTTGTAAGCATTGAATTCACCTTTGACGTAAAAAAAGTAACTGCTACAGTAAATGATGTACTGCATATTGTACTCCGAGTGATGCATGAGCCTTAATAAATACAGATCTGTCTAAGATCACACACAGGCCATGTGGGAAAAAATCTCTTTTAAATTATCATGCTCTAGGAGTCCCTAGGCTCTGTTTGCCAGAAGATGGGAGAGGACGACAGGGGATGGATCATTCAATGATTGCCTCCTCTGTTCATTCCCTCCGAACACCTGGTATTGGCCACTGTTGGAAGACAAGATGTTGGGCTAGATGGACCATTGGTCTTACCCAGTATGGCCGTTCTTATGTTCTTCTTGTATCTTACCTCTCTAACCTTTGTTCTCACGCGAGATCAAACTAACTAGTTTGAAGTATTTTTCCTGCACATCCTTTCTTTAAAGATAAAGATAGTTGAAGATTGGATAATGCTAAATTTGCTTCCCTGAGCTCTCAGTGCTAACCAAGTACCATGAAATGTTCAGAAGATCATGATTCCAGCTTGACTTGAGAAACAAGAAAATTATTTTTTTGTTAATTGCTTAGACTTGAGGATCTGCCCTCCAGTGGCCTGACAGCTAGTGGAATTGGAAATGCATTCTTTTGTTAGTAGTAGGGAAAAGTTATTCAAAAACATGCAAGCACTTTAGAAATGGAATATTAGCACCTCATGGCACATGTCTTTCATACAGTACTTGGAATTGGGGTGGGGGGTTAAGGGTGTTTCCAAAAATTCATGTAAGCAAAGGTTTGTCTGCATCAATGTTAATTGAGAACTGCTTTCAGGCCATAAAAATTTTCTTTTTCTGATTAAACCAATTGTTTTTTATGGGAATCAGAGGTTGTGAAGTGGCTATGTAAAAGTTTTGTTTGTAAGATTTGTGTGAGTAGAAGAAGTAAGATAAATAAGAATGAAATAACTGGGGGAGCAGGAAGAGAAGGAAGATGAGACAAGGCAACTGGAAGATTCCAACCCTTGCCACAATTTATCTCCCAGTTCTTTCCCTCCAACAAATTCAATTGTATAGATGGGCATTTCAGTACAAAATTCTGCAGAAAACTGAAAATGATCAATTATAGATTATATAAAATCAATTACGTTTAATGCTATGTGACACAAGGATTACTGTCTGAAGCTGCTACAGAGTTTCTGGCGTGCTGCTGTAGAGTGCGACATAATTCAGACCCCTTGTCATGAGCTATCAATGAAATACATAGGACTTTTGCTTTGAATCCAAGTGGGCCTGAACCCATGTTTCTGGCCCAGGATTGAATTATACCACAAAATCAGAAGGTGCATAGCATGTGAATTTTCTGCTTCACCGTCTCTGCAATGAATAGAATGTCATTCTCTTTTGTCATAGTCCTGCTGCTAATGCTAAAGAAAAGTGGCCTAAAGGAGAGGCAATTATTGGCTTTGCCTGGACACTGAGGTGCTCGTGTGAACAGGTGACATCTCTACAAATGACAGGACATTTTTTTTCCTTTTATGAAAGTCAGGATGACAAACTCTTATGTCATCCTCAGTAATAAGGTGGAAATGGCACCATACAGAGGCATTTGTGAAAGTGACATCCTGTCCCTTTAAAATGGCATCACTGCTTTCCTACACACAGTCAGGTCACATTCCTTCTCTATTACTTCAGCATCAAAGCTGAAGGCAGTGGTTTTTATCTTCTTATCAACAGTGGCTCCATTGCTGACCAAATCCCAAATGTGTGCCACAGTTCTTATAATGTGCAACAAAGACACAGACTGCGGGACAAAACAAATGAAGTACGATGACATTAAAAGTCACCATTTACGAACAGTCAAAGACTCCACAACTATTTCCTATTTCAAACATAGAGGAACACTGTAGCATCTCAAACATAACTGTGTATTAACTGTTAGCAAGCTGTGACTTTTTAAGGATGATTACTATAGCAGAAGATGGAGTCTGGTTTAAATGGAAGAGCTCATTTCATGTAGATTAAGATTTTCTCTTACTTCCCTTTAATGATTTGGCTTTCAAATGCCAGTTTGTAGAAAGACTTGAATGAAATGGAGGCAAATTTGAGGATAATCTGATTTTGACACACCAGGTAATTAGGTACACCCTAAGAAGCAGAAGCTGTTGTGTTGTAATAATGGTGCCCAAAAATTATCAATAAAACAATGCTAACAACTCCAGTGTAATGGATCATGAAAGATCCATGAACTGGGAGAAAAAAAAACTTTCTTGAGTTTCACCCCCACTCCCCTATCACTAAATCTCATTTAGAAATGTCACACGCACATATAATATATATATATTAATGACTTTTCCTGGTTCAATTCAGTTATCTTCAGTTCCCAGTAAGAATAAAAACTTATATTTTTCTTTCATTAGTTCTGCAAATGTAGTCTGAATCAAATTTGTATGTGCAAGGCATAGTATTATGGTTTCCAAGGAAACAAGTACATCGTGCATGGGGTAAAGAAGATCTTGTGCGTTTGAGACTGGGTAGACTAAATCCTTGAAAATAGTCCTCTGTTTATCAGTTTGCTCACTGATTAGGAATATAAATTAAGAGCCTCATAGCTCTCTAATGACTCTGAAGCTGGCAGTCATTTACCAGAGGCACCAGCAGCTCAAGTACGATCAATGCAAGATACTGACAAAGAGCGCTCTTACTTTGGAACATTTTGTTTTTGATACAGATGTGCTGTCAAGCTCAACATAGCTTACAGGACAAGAAAAAGGAAAAAATATTCACAGTGTAATGTAAACTATCAACACATAATGGCCCCTCCCAACCTATTTTTATAAGAACATAAGAACAGCCATACTAGCTCAGACCAAAGATCCATCTAGCCCAGTATCCTGTCTTCCGACAGTGGCCAATGCCAGGTGCCCCAGAGGGAATGAACAGAACAGATAATCATCAAGTGATCCATCCTCTGTTGCCCATTCCCAGCTTCTGCCAAATGGAGGCTAGGGACACCATCCCTGCCCAATCTATAAGAACATAAAAGTTATCAGAGAACATAATGCTATAGGAGATAACATTAAAGCACTCTTGATGTAGTTAAGGCTGCATCAGTACTTCATTTGTAATGTACGTTAGTGAAGGCTTTATAAATCATAGGTAATCAAAGTGCACTAGGCTGAGGCCATGGGAAGAAATTGGATGGTTTTGTTTATATTTAGTATTTTGTGGACCTATTCAGGTTTGCCAGAGAAAGAGGATTGATGGCCCTTGTTAAAGAAAAATAAAGTTTATCCACCTCAACTTCTGAAGCACATAGCTCTGCTAGTTATAATGAGTTCATTCTGGGTATGTAGCACTTTAAGGGGGAGCTTTTGTCTCTTATTACAACTTTTTTTTCTGTTTGTTCAGTGCCTAGCACAATGGGGTCCTGGGCCATGACTGGGGCTCTGTTGGATGTAATTTAATGCACTCGGGTCAAGAAACTCAGCGTTATTAATTCAAACTTTTATTTTAACCAAACTATTTATTATGATTAACAACTATTATTAAAGCAGTGGCAGATATACAGAAAAAGATAAATGATCAGTTGCCTTTTCCCAGGGTACAGGTGGTTAATGATGGATTGTTCCTATGATTTCCAACTATCCCCTTACACTCTAGCATATATATTCATATCTAAATTACATATTCAGTAGTTTACTTCCAATCAGCATGAGGAATTGCAATTAATCTTGCAATTAATATCAAACACATGCAATGTTAGCCATTTCATTGATTAATTATTATTATTCATACGTAAACCATATATGGTGATCAGGCCATCTATTGGCTACTTAACCGCAGAGGTGTTTTCTTCAACTGTACGTCCCTATTTACCTCAACTTCCCTGTTTTTGTGATCATTGACCTGGATGGGGACCAGTGGTGTAAGTAGGGCGGTATGGTCTGGTAAGTCATACCAGTAAGATATTTATAGCTAGTATGCCATACCGGAAAGACACAGGAGGAGCGGAATGTGAGGAGGTCACATGCTCACCCTTTGTGCTCCTCCCATGAGTGCAACCTACCAGTAAGAAATGAATTCTATTTTCACCACTAGTGGGGACACACTATTATCAGTTATTTAGCAAGAAGCTTACACAACATTTCAGTCTGAGTACATCTTGCAATTTTAGCAGAAATTTTCCATCCTCAAGCATCACAAAGTTAATTTAGCAATACCCATCAAATGTCAGAGCACACTTTCACCTTCAGCAGGCTCAAGATTGACCATTACTACTTATACATGATTCTAAATATTTTCACTCTCCAACAGCTCCGAGGCATTATTGTAATGATAAAATAATAATAATAAAAATCAATTACTAATAAATTAGCATAGTGAATCCTGCCTTCTACTGCTTTGTAAGGCAAGAATACCCAGGAGTTAGGACTGAATAAGGCCTGCAGCAGGAAGATAGTTCTCTTTAATAACATGGTGAAAATCATTGTTGTTTCCAGTTACTTTTGCAGACTGGATATATTAGTGAATTATTTAGCTGGCTTTTGATGGCTCATGTGGTGAGCTCTGCCGAAACACAAACCACCACTGACGAACTAAGAAATACAGAAGAAACTTTGTTTCGATACACTTTTTATTGTTGGAATGCTACTACCACTAATAATAATACACAAAAAACTCAACACATCAGTGAAAGTGCAGGGCCCAAAATCTCTTTCCTCAAATCCTCACACACTGAACCTCAATCCTAATGTGAAATATCTTGCTATTGCAGTCTTGACTGAGATTCTCCTCAGAGATTGACAAATGAGCTAAATTTCATGGGAGTAGTTTATGTTTTGAAGCACAGTCCTAAGGCATAATTTCCTCCTTGCTTCCTCACTGCTGCCTGTGCCAGCAGCAAATTATGCTACTCCCCGTCTGACACAACTGCAATGGTGAGCATAGTAGGGAAAGCCAAAGCCTTGCCCATTTTCCTCTCTTCCCCTGCTTTCCATATCTGTCTATTTTGTTGGAGATGAACAGTGGATATGTTGCATGCTTATATATGTGCACCTGAATCCAGAGTCCAGGTAGTCTGTGTAGGGTTTAAGGGTTGTCAGGAGTACTCCCCTGCACCGTCATGCAATCCAAGTCACAATCTAGCCTCTGGCAATCTTATTGTATGTGAAACGTTGATCTTGGAGGGAGAAGCATATGTTACTGTAGGAAGAGTTTGGAGGAGAAACCAAGAAATTAGTTTGTGTGCACATGACTAGGTACGAACTGTAGTTAATGAAATCTTATCATGCCACCAGTTTGAGGTGTTGGCCCTGTTTTTGATGGTTTGCCCTGAGGTAGCCACTCCAGACAGCATGACACAGGCATACACTGTGGACAACTGGAATTGAGATGAGTCCATGAAACATCTTTTTATTCTGGCAAGTTCTAATGCAATGTCTCCAGGCAGTACACTAACACTCAGATTACCAGAGGGCTATTTTTATTTGCATTTTTGCAGGTTTGCAAAGGAACAGAAGGAAAACAAAGGGGTTGAATGACTCAAAGCCCTGGCTTACAAAAGGGAACTCTAAGTTTTGTCTGTTCAGGATTGAATTTAATGAGACAATCTGGTGTATTGCTATAAAAATATCAATTACTGTCATTTATTCTTTTCATATCATTGTGCTGAGGTAGCCACTCTAAGATCAGATTCAAAAATATTTAAATGAATGACCTAGTTATGGAGAAATGTAGAATTAAATGTAGGAAAAAATATTTCTTTGCTCTTCTTTTACTGTTGAGAGAAAACTCTGAGAACCTGAGGCTATGTCTCCACTACAGCCCATGTTTGCAAAACGTATGTCGCTCAGGGGAGTGACAAAAGTTACACTAACATAAGTGTTCATTTGC
This sequence comes from Chelonoidis abingdonii, assembly GCF_003597395.2. Lineage (NCBI taxonomy): Eukaryota > Metazoa > Chordata > Testudines > Testudinidae > Chelonoidis > Chelonoidis abingdonii. The sequence goes on along the minus strand of NC_133783.1, from coordinate 14,975,573 downwards.
ACAGCACTGTCAGCAGGAGAGCTTTTCCCATTGACATAGCTTATGCCTTTCATGGAGGTGGATTTTTTATGTTAACGCGAGCGCTCTCTCCCATCGGCATAGAGCATCTTCACCAGATGCACTGCAGGAGAGCAGCTGTATTAGAACAGCTGTGACACTACAGCCCTGTACATATAGACATACCCTAATTCTGATTTCCTTACATGGTGTACTCTGATGAAGTTAATGTAATTTCATTAGTGTGAGATCACAGTGGTGACAGCTGTCATGATATTATCACCATTTTCTCAATGTTTGTCACTTCTCTTAAAGCCCCAAAATAAGAAGTGAGGTGATTTCATTAGAATCTCAGCTTTCAATTTTTTCCCTCGAAAAACAAGTTTCTAGCCTGTATGGCTGCAGAGAACAGTTTGAAAACATGAGCCCTAAACAACCAAAAAGAATCTTGCATTTCTTATTGTTGAAAATCTTTGGCTTAAAAATCATATCCCGTGATTTTGGGGAAACCTGACTCGTGATTTTTGAATGTTTGGGGCTGACAATACTGCTAGTGTAAGATTGGAACTAGTTACCAGACTTGAAGCAAATGCCAGTGGAGTAAACTGATCTGGTTATTATGAAGTTTAGCATTCATGACTATCTTGGAATGAAAAAGGAAGTGCTTTGAAGTATGGGCCTGATTTTGATCTCCTACTAATGTAACTCAGAAGCAACTACATTTAAGGCAATGGAGTCACAATGATATAAAACTGATGTGACATCCAAATCAGGATCTTTATTCTTAGTTTGTCTGCAATATGCAAAATAGTTCTTTTCTTATTTTAATTAGCTAATTTGTTTTAATAATCATAGTTAACTGATAATGAATACATTAAGTATCAGAAAATACCCTTCTTAAAATTATTCAGCTCTTTCCCCTCAGATAAAATATAACTCTCTCAGGAACACAAATCAAACAGAAATGAATGGACTACTGTTACTGAATGGTAGCAATCATAATTCATATTATTTCTCAAAATTAGAATTATCTGGGTTCTACTGAGCAATTTTCAGCACACAAAATGTTATCTAAATTCAGGACGCATGAGGAAAGATAAACTTGTTGTATATGAGCTGAATTTTCAAACATAACAAAAGAACATAGGAAATTGTGGCCATACTGAATAAGACCAATGGTTCATCTAGCTCAGTATCCTGTCTTTCAACAGTGGTGAGTGCCAGATATTTGAAAGGGACTGAACAGAACAGGGCAATTATGAAGTGATCCATCCTTATCATCCAGTCCCAGCATCTGGCAGTCAGACATTTAGGGTCACCTAGAGCATGGGATTGTATCCCTTATCATCTTGGCTAATAACCGTTGATGGACCTATCTTCCATGAGTTAATCTAGTATATACTCGTTCATAAGCCAATTTTTTTTAGTAAAAAAGGGAAGCACCAGAGAAGGGGGTCAGCTTATGAACAAGTATAGAGAGGGAGAGGTGGGACACAGCCCCTCCCCCCAACAAAGGGAGCAAGGAGGGGCAGCACAGCCAGCAGAGCCAGAAGGGAAGAGGCAGGACCAGAGTTTCTCCACTTCTGGCCACACTGCTCTCCCTCCAGCCTCCGAAGCAGCTGCAGCTCTGGGGCTGGCAGGCTGCAGCCGTGCAGTTCAGCCTCGCCCCCCAGAACAGGCTGTGGCTGCACCGCCCAGGCGCTGGAGTACGCTGCGGCTGTGCTGTCTGGCCCAGCTGGAACATGCTGCGGCCGTGCCACCTGGTCTGGCCCGCCGGAGCAGGCTGTGGCTGCGCTGTCCAGCCTGCCGGAGCAGCTCCAGCCAGGTCAAAGACATCCTCCCCTGGCCTTCCCCAAATAAGGTTGGAAGGGATGGGATGGGGAGAGTGTGGGAGTCCCAAGCTAGGGATAGGGTCATGTGGGGTGTGGGCACAGGGGTTACTCCCCTGACTCTCAGCTTCTCCATCCCAAAATTTTCCCCACCAGTTGCTGTCCCGTCCCGTCAGGGTAAGCAGCTGGCACACCGGGACACTTTGTTTACTGAGGTTTACCTCCATGCCTGTGAACGCTCAAGGTAAACAAACCATCTCAGCCTTCCAGTGGCTTATCCTGATGTCCCAGGAGCTAAAGTTTGCTGACCCCTGAATTATAGGGTCGGCTTTTGAATGGTCATAACATTTTTCCATTTTTACTTATCCATCTTACGGGAGTCAGTTTATAAACAAACCGGCTTATGATCAGTAATTCTTTTTTGAACTCACTTATACTCTTAGACTTCACAACATCCCCTGGCAATGAGTTCCACAGGTTGACTGTGCATTATGTGATGAAGTACTTCCTTTTGTTTGTTTTAAACCTACTGCCTATTAATTTCTTTGGTGACCCCTGGTTCTTGTGTTATGTGAAGGGGTAAATAATACTTCCTTTTTTTTGGTCCACACCGTTCATGACTCTATGGACCCCTTTAGTCATATCTTTTCCAAGATGAATTATCTCCATCATTTTAATCTATTTTCATATGAAAGCTGTTCTATACCCCTAATAATTTTTGTGGCCCTTCTATGTACCTTTTGCATTTCCAATATAGCTTTTTTGAGACCACAGCTTCACTCAGTATTGAAGGTGTGAGCATATCATGGATTTATATAGTGACATTATGATATTTGTTGTCTTATTATCTATCCATTTCCTAATGGTTTCCAACATTATGTTTGTTTTTTTGACTGCTGCTGCACATTAAATGGATGTTTTTAGAGACTTATCCACAATTACTCCAAGATCTTTTTCTTGAGTGGTAACAGCTAATTTAGACCCAATTATTTTGTACGTATAGTTGAGATTGTTTTCCGAGATGTATTACTTTGCATTTATCAGCTGTGACAGACCCAGGCCAGTGGGGTACAGCAGTCTGGTCCAATTGGCATCCAGGAGGTGCCACTTCTAAAGGACCTCCTCCCAGCCTAAGGGGAGGATCCACAGGTCTGTGACACCAAATGATTTCGTGGGACTACTAATGAAACAACAGGGTCGGGAGTGAGGTTATAGGGCTAAACGAAGGTAACCTAATGGGGATACCTAGCAGAGAACCCCGGACAATGCCCACAGCTCCTCGAAGGCGTCAAGGGAGCCAGTGGACGCCGCCCAGAGGAACTCTGCCCAGATGTGTGAACAGATGGAGGAGCAAAAATAGGCCCCACAGTCACAGGAAATCCCGTCGGCCAACCTCCTGTCCCTGGTTTTATAGATGGCTAGTTTGGCCTGGGCCAAGAGGAGGTTGATAAGGAGATACTGTGACTTTGTGGGGCCACAGATGGAGAGTGCATATGTAAAAAGTTGAGGGGAAAAGTGCAACCAAAAATGCAATAAGATATTCAAGAGGAGCCGGAAAAGAGGCTGAAATCTGGAGCACTCTAAATAAATGTGCGCCAGGGTCTCCGGCATGCCGCAAAAAGGGCATGTGTTGGGGACAGGGGTGAACCACGCCAAGTACATGCCCGTGCTCATGGCCCCATGAGGGAGCCACCAGCTGACATCCCCGGCAGGCCTCAGGACCAGGGCAGAGTATAAGCTGGCCTACCGGGGCTTCTCACCCTCGAGAGGTGGCAGGAGGTCCCGCCATTTGGTATTGAGGTGAGGTAGTGAAGAGTGTGGAGCACGAGCGTGTACAGATGTTTCGTTGGTGCAGTCTGGAACAGAACCATCTTTCCTAGTTCATTATAATTCTTCTCAGGCTTATTTACAATTAATAAAGAACCCAACCATATTTTTTAATGCCTTCCATATATGTAATTTGCGAAAGGCATAAAGCTACAGTTTACAGGGATGAGTGCCTTTCCAAGCCAGCTGTAGACATACTTTGTGATCTGGCTATGGATCTATTAACAAGTCATAAAGCCTTGTAATGATTTGGAAACAGTAGATGGATATCTGAAGTCTGTCAGTATTTAATGACATTTCCTTTTTATTTCTTTCCCACATCCCCTGGCTCCTTCTCTTGCTTCTAGGATTTTACAACATCTGAAATGACAGTGTCTTGGGATATCACACAAAACAAGATCACACAGGAAGTTACCACCGCAGGAAAAGATGACTGAGGCAAACACAAGCTGTCTGAACTTCTACAGGAATAGTATTGAGTCACATTCCCTGATCTAAGCTGAAGGACCAATGACTTTTCTTAGCACAGTGACTTATTTTTTGAGGTAAGGCTCATTTGAATGATGGTGATGATAATAATAATAATAATAATAATAATAATTAATAAACAAACAAATGAGGTTAAACATGTTGAACTAAGCCTGAACCAAATTCAGATTTCTGACTTTTTAATTCTGTTTGACAAATCATACTCTTTAAACATTTTCTCTCCCCTGGGACATCAGTTTTATTTTTTTTGGATGGGGTCACTGATATGTTTATTTTGATTGACTGGCCCCCTTTAGCTGTCTGAGCTTGTGGTTTTCCTCTCTACACTTATGTACGGTCCCATTGAGGCCAAACAGATGGGGTTCTTCTGAGCCCCACCCCTTCTTTGACAAGAACCATAATTCTGTTGTAACATATTGTCTTTCTCTTACCTGGCAGCTATACTTGTGGCATTATCCCTTTATACTGTAAGACTACTCTCTCTTGTCTATAGAAGCTATGGTTGTTGTGCTCTTTCTTAGACCTGAAGGAACAGGAACATAAAGACTCCTAAGGCAGAGGTCACTGCCTCTCCACGAATGTTATTAATAGACATTTGTGCAAGGAACGAATGCCTGGCTATAAACTATATAGGAAGTGTGGGTCAGATCACAGAGGTGAGAAAGTAGACTGAGGGAGGTAATAGAGACCAATAAAACATGTTATAATAGGTGACTTCAGGTACTTTCAAATAAAAAGGTCAAATATTAGAACTGGACACAGCTTAGTGAAGTTAATTTCTCAACACCTTCATCTACCACTTTTTGTAGCAGCTGGTTCTATAGTACATATGAGATGAAAGGCTGTTTTAATCTGAAATCTAAGTAACCCAGAAGTTAGTTCAAGAAGTAACTATAGTTGAGACATTAATAGTGACTGTGGTATAATTATGTTCAACATGCTGAGGAGAGGGGTTGCACCAGAAGTAGCAAGGTGACACTAAACTTTAGAAAGTGAGATTTTAAAAGAGAGAGAGAGAGAGAGAGAGAAAGAAGCTTTCATTCAGATTATGGTCTTGATTCTCCTTTCACTGTAACTCAGGAACAACACCAGCACAGGTGATTAGACTCGTGCAAGTAAGATGAGAATCTATATTATATATATCATTTCACTACAATCATCACTGAAATGCAACCCCTTTAAGGGCAAAATCTAACTGCCCTTAGAGTGGTACCTGCAATTCTAAACACAGAAGTGAATAAGACAACACAGAAAGAGAGGAATTTAGATAATGTAATTACTGGATTCATATAGAATTTGGCCGGGATAGTGCAAGAATAGCCCTGCTCTTTTTATTTAGTGGTCAGAACCTTTATACCTTATCTGAAAGACAGGTTAATATATTGGTTCCTAACTGCCTAATTCTGTATATTCATGTCTTCCTTTCTTTCTTCCTTCCTTCCAGTGAATTTTAGTTGATTAAAGTTTCCATGTTTTCATTTCTGGAGACTGAATTCCTCTATTTATATCCCCAGAACAGGATATTAGAGAGTGTTTTTACAGTCCTATGGAGCACTACTTATTAGGAAAGTCTATAAACATTTGAGAGGTACGTAGCAGGTTTAGGAGATGTATACAATTGAAATACTCTTACAAAACCTCAGCCTTTGGTCTTTCAGGCTGTTTAGTGTTTCGGAAAGGGGCACAAAGTGAACAATATACAAAAATGTACATTGCAGTTAAAGGGACACCATCAACTTGAAAATCACATTTCCAGGGGACTTCTTTAAAATTTATTTATCTGCTATAATTGAAAGTAACACCTAAGATGATTATAACTGAAATAGATTACATGAAAAAAAGTTTGTTTAGTTGGTGTATTTGGGCATTTGACAGCTCTGGAAGTATGTCTACATTGCAGTGTAAGTCCACGCTTTAGCCCAAACTCAAGGCTAATCTCCATTCCATCTTCACTGCAATTCCACTAACCTAGGGCTTGGTCCCAGGACCCTGCAGGGGTGAAGGGTCCGAGTTCCAGTCAAGTCTGGATCTAGGGTCTGAGCCCTATGGCTTTGCAGTTTAGCTGCAGTCCTGCTTGTCTGAGGTCCTGGGAGTCATCCAGAAGTATCCCACAATTCTCTGGGACAACCCTCTTAGTCTTCTCTATCCCAACAATCTGCAACCCACTGTATTGAAAATGGAAGCCTCCTCTACTCTCGGCAAACAGCAGCAGCTCAAGTCAGTGTTAACCTATTCTGTTTTGATCACTGACCTACAAGCACACGATCGGAGAGCCTCCTGGGTTTGCCATGGAGATAGAACCAATCAAGCCTTTTGCAAAGTGAGCTGCTTCATGGTAATGTGCAGGGCGAGCACTAAAGTTTTCCCACAACGGACCATCTTCCTAGGGGAAGAGTGGCCACATTTTGGGAGAGGGGCATGAGAGACTCTGAGAGATGGTTACTTTGACATGGGTCTGTGCATTGCAATGTGGATGCCAGAGCCCTAGGTTTGAGCATGGGTCAGAAAATTCTTAACCTGCAGTTAAAATATAATATAGACACTCAAGCCCAGGATTGCCTAACAAAGATCAGCTGACTTGAGTCTCACTAACCCAGGGCTTACATTGCTATATGGACATGCCTTTTGTGTCTAGTCATCCTCACTGTTTGGTTAATGGACCATTGCACTTCCTGACTCTTGCAATAAGATGGTGACTTCATTATCAGATCTGACTCTGGGGCTCTTATGCCTGCACTGTCCTGGGTCAGAGAGTGTTTACCAGAAAGACAGTATCACACCTGGGTTTGCTTCTGAATTTGGGGACAGGAGCGGTGCCAGAGTTTTTGCCAGTCGGCAACAATTCGGCGGCGAGGGGGTCCTTCCGCGCTCCCGATCTTCGGGGCACTTCGGCGGCGGGTCCTGGAGCGAGTGAAGGACCCGCCACAGAATTGCCGCTGAAGACCCAGAGAGCGAAAGGACCCCCCGCCGCCGAATTGCTGCCGAGGGCCGCAAAATGCCACCCTCCCAAATCCTGGTGCCGTAGGCAACCTCCTAGGTCACCTAAATGGAAGTGCCGGCCCTGTTTGGGGGTACAGTTTGTCTCTTTTCCAAGGACCCTGCATGGTGTTAGGATACAACAGGAGGAAGTCAGAAAAAAAACACTTTTTTTTCAAGATAGATACAGTGTTGTTCTGAAAAACTTGAAAGAAGAGAAACCTTTCACTTGTTAGATCTCTACATGAGGCTGTCTCTCTTTGGGTTTTGTACAGCTTCCCATTACTATACTATCTGACCATGGGATTCGTGAGTTACTGAGACTTATTTTTTATCCCAGACTCCTGCATGAATCCAGGGAGGCTTTAGGAACAGCTAAGGAATCACCTTCAGCCCTCCATTTACACCAGCATGGGACCAGTGAACAATGGGATCCTGGGCAGAAGTTGGGAGCCCCATTCTTTCCTCCCCAGATGCCTACATCAGGCCAAGAAGTAATGAAAACACAGGGAAAGGCTGAAGTTGTGTTGAATTCCCCTGCCAAAAAATAAAACATAACACTTAAAAAATGGAATTGCAAAATAAAAATCAGTAGGAAGAAACCAGATAAGAAACTTAGAAATGAGTTCTTAAAAAAATCATGTTGATGAAGACCCTTTTAAAAAAAAAGACCAGGCATTTTGGGAAGCTCCCATTGTCCTCTTCTATGTGATATGAGTCAGCAATTCCTCTGCCAAAAAAAGATGAAACAGACTATCAGCAAGGTTGCTTTATTTTGTTCATTACATGTACTTTAGTCTGGGACTAAAATAAAATATTTAAGGTGTCCAGCAAAACAGGAGGTAGTTCAGTGGATTGCTCTTCCAAACTACATACTTGTGCTGGTGAAATGAAGCAGTATATTTGCTGAGGTAAAGGAAAGACTTGGAGCTGGAGGACAGTAAAACACATTGCTTCCTCCCAAGTGCCTGCTAGAGGACACACTCATCACTTTACCATTCCTTTCCTTAAATAATAATTGTGCTTACTGTAGCTGTTTCCCAGCCTACATGGCTTAAGGTGTTGACTTTTCACCTGGGCATGAGATTGAGTAGATTCAGGGAGAGATAGTTGAACATCTTGCTATATCCAGAGATATAGTCAATAAATATTCCCTGGGCTCCTGAATGAATAAGTAGAGCTGAATGACTTCGGTTCTGCCTTGAAAGGAAAAATGCTGTTTGGCTGGGGAAAAAAAATCTTAATATTTGATTAACTCAGCCTCTTTTTTGTTCTCAGATGGTCTGTGTTAAGTTTGTAATTATCTCGGATGTATTAGTTATAGGGTTGCCTGGAAAACAATAATTCTGTTTTGAAAAATATTTTGAGGTTTCAATTTTTTTTCAAGAAACAGAAAAAATAAAAAAGAAAGAAAAACATGATCTTTCTTTTTTCTTTTCTTTCTTTTTTTTTTTTTTTTTAAAAAGAGACCCACTTTTGAATAGATAATAGGGAAGCACTCACCTGGGATTTGGGACACCCTGGTTCAAGCACTGGCTCTTGACTTCAATATACATTAAATTAAACTCTAAATCATTTCAAAGCAGTTGTTCTGTAAGCAGGGCTGGAATTGGGCTATTACAAGGGAGTAGGGCAAGCGTTCTTCCAGGCTGCCAAACATGTTTAACTGAATGTCAGTTTTCATTGTGTGAAAGCCTTGAAAGGAAACTGATCTGCCTAGATTTGCAGCCTGAAACAATATCTCTGAGAGACACAAACTGCCCCATTCAACTCAGTGTACACTAACTCAGATGCCCAGTGATGATAGTTTAGATAGCAATATTGTGAACTATTTCACTGCATGAAAGAATGAGGAAGAATCACATTATGGAGATTTACACACTGCTCTGAATGGCATTTCATTTGGATGCCATGACTGGATGTGCTTGGAAGATACTACTACTTATTTTTTTTTTCCATTCAAGAATGAGCTAAGGCTAAGCAGTGCAGCCTCATCAAGGTAAAGCCAATCCTAAGGAGCCCAGCGGATCCCAGAAAATACACATGACAATATTCTGAACATTTGCACAATCTACTGTGAATGATGTCTCATTCTGGAGTCTCGGGATGACCTCATTTCACAGGTAGAGTTTGATAGAGTACCATTACAATTTCTTTAAACTCCAATTCAACCTCTGTGGCATAGAGAGATCACATGAAACTTTGATGTTCTGTCAAGATTTATCAGTCCTCTTTGGGATTATTACTTATTTCTATTACTATAGTTCTTAAAAGCCCTCTTCTGGATCAGGACTCCACTGTGCTAGGCTCTGTATAAATACAGAACACAAAATGGTCTGTGCTGCAGAGTTTACAGTCTAAATAAAGACCTGTATGACCATGCAGCCATACCAGACTCAAACTAGCAAAACATTTATGCCATATCATACCATGTATGCTCCCTATATTTTTGGTTTTAAATAATATATATGAATACATAGTAGTTGGTGTCAGTTAAAGCCATACCTGTTGCAACTCTAAAATGTATCCTAGAAGCTGATGCAGATTCTAGAATTGTTATGGTGTTGACATTTTTTGCTAGTGTAAACAGGTTCTTTGCTATATCATACTGAAAAAATTGTGTCTACCAGATTGTATACTTTAACTTTCATCCTTTTTTACTGGTAAAATGTATATTCTTCTGTAATGTGTGGTTACCAAAACTGTTTAAAAGTTTGTTAAAGTTTATGATTATTATTAATTATATTTATTACAGTATCACTTAAAAGCCTCAGCTAAAAGCGAAGCTTCAGTGTGCTAGGTGCTGTACAAACACATTTTAGGAGCCAGTCTCTGCCCCAAAGAGCTTGCCATCTATGTAGATAAGACTAAGATAGGAAAGGATAAAGAGAAATAGATGTATGAAATGACTGCAAGTCATCAGTAGAATTGAGAATATAACTCAATTCTCCTGACTCCATGTTTAATGTTCAAACCGCTAACTAGACCACACTGATAAAATAATACTAACACACATTTTAGGCCCCGATTTAACTCACACTGAAGTCAATGAAAAAATTCCATTGTCTTCAGTGGAAATTGAATCAGGTCATTTTGAGGAAACAAGGAGTATCAGGTTTCAAAGAAATGTTTTTATTTAACAGTTGTATCCGTAGTATAATGGATCAAACTGGATTCAGTATCTGATTCAGGGAACATTAAACTATGTTTCCATGTCTTGCCCTATTTCTATTGCCTCTGTGCCTCTTGATAGATACATGCAGTGTCAATAGGATGAAATTATGCCAGACATTTTCAGAGATCTATACAAAGATAGATCTTCTCAGAAAATTTTGAATGGTTTGAAATTTCACTTAAAGCAATGGAACATATTTCCCACAACATTTTAAAGAGGATTTTATTTTCTGTAGTTTTTTTAAATGAGTTCCTTAGCTAGTTGGAAATATTCAAGCATTCCAAAATGGGGAGAAAAAAATGGCCATGAATTTTCCTGCCCTTTTCTAGCAGCTCTACTAATTAAAGATAAAGAGAGTTAAAGAAAAGTATAAAAGAAATCCAACAGTTAGAGACAACTTGCTCTGATTTACTAAGGATTAAGACTCAACAGAGATTGCTCATAACAATCTGTCATCCTAAGCAAAATTTCAGTGGGCCACCCCCACACAACTCCCATGGCAGAGGTTCTTAGAAGGGGGTGCCTGGACTTGTTTGGGATGGTGCAACATGCTTTCTGATGATTTGATGGCTATGGTAGAAGGGAGAGGGGCACTGTCAGTGTCACTCACTCTGATTTGACTGGCTGCCAGCTGGGCCAAATATGAGTGAGTAACATTGCAATCTGAACATGGGCCACAGCAGCACTCAAGTTTGTCACCCTAGGCAGAATTTGTATCCCTAGGCAGCTACCTAGTTTGCCTATAGCTAAATGCTCCCCTCTGCATCTGGGAGCAGATGAAAAGCAGTGGTTACAGAGTAAAATAAGGAAGAGAAGAGGGCTGGCTCAGGAGCATGCACTTCCCTTCCATACGTGGATGTTTATGAAGATCGTTCTCCATGGTCCTGTGTTTGTGGGAGGCAAGGAGTGAGAATGCACTTGCAATCTGAGTGCAGAGCTGGGGATGGTCATTCTCTACTGTGTCATTCTACCAGTCAACCACACATGGAAAACCTGAGTAAATTGATGCTGAGCTAGTCAGTAATAAATGGGTAACAAGTCCCCCTGACTGGGAGTTGAGGTCCTGCAGTCAGCGACAAGACCATGAAATCAAAGCTCCTGAAGTTTTTCCCTTCATTTTTTGCTCAGATCTCCCTAGATACTTTTATAGCCCTCTCTATCATGCTAGCTGGGAACCTCACAGTCACAAATGGATTTTATCTTCACAGCTCCCCTATGATTTTAGAACCCCCATTTTTACAAGTAAGGAACTGAAAAACAATATTAAGTGGCTGCAAAGGCAGTCTATAGCTGAGCTAGAATATGGACACAGTTTTCCTGTATTCCTGTCCTGTTGTCCTATCTCACTTTGGATCTCCAGCTATCCTAAGGAAAGTTAAGAGGGAATAGCTCTGGTAGCAGTGGAAGAGGATGAGTGTGTGCCAAATGAATCCTATGGGATTCTAGACCAACTGTGAAATGACTTATTACTACTGACATGGATAGAGCAGGTTCCAGATAAGTGTGACAGTTTTGAAGAGGAAAGAGCTTTGTTTGATCTTTACTATTGCTCCATGATAATCTGAAAAGCTGGATTGGAATTCAAAGAAGCATTGGCTTTGGCATTCATCAGGTACGCAGGGCTTCTCTGTGGCTTGCCCTGATCTGCAGCACCTGTAATCTTGTAACATATTTTCATTTGATTTCTCTATATTGTACTAAGTCACTAGAAATGAGTAGAAAATGGAAGCTGCCCTGGCCAGCTGAAGTAAAGAAAGGGAATTTGCCTGAGGTCTTTCTGAAGGCAAAAAGACCAATGCTTGGGCTCTATTTTCCCTTGTGACAAATAAACCAATGATTTTCAACTGAGAAAATCAAGTGGCTGCAGAATCTACTGAAATGAATTGCCAAACAGGAAAACAATTTCTTTCTCCCATAAATTTCTGTACATGACACTGTCTAGACTGTTGTAGGATCACAGTGACAACATAAAATTTCAGTCTATTTTTATATGGGTTGTACAGAATGAGATTATAGTAAATGTCAGGCCCTCTGCACCAACTGAATCAGCAGTTCTTAGCATACTGTTGTATTTGGCTCCAAAGCACATGATTCCATAGTTGCTTGGGACATCACGGTCTTCGACTCTTCTACATATCATATCAACATAGATTTCACAGTTGCAAATGCAAATACATCTCAGGACACCTGCTGCTCAGTGGCAGGTTATAACCTTTCTCTGATCTCCTGCCTGCACCTCCTTCAAACTCCTCCATGCTTATTTGGGGTCACCTTGCCTCACTGGGGAGGGATATGGAGGGATCAGTCCTCCAAGTGCAGAGAGTGCAGCTGTATGTAGTTCTAGAATGAGGATGGAGAGGAGAAAAACTCCTTACAATCACCTTTCCCTTGCACACCCATTTAAAGGCCAGGCATGATCTGGCTCCAAATAGCCAAGTTATTTACTAAGGGTCTGATTGTGGATCTAAAGCCATAGGCCTGTCCATACCTCTATACCTGTTTCTCCTTTGCTGCTTCTTGTTTGGCAATGGGGCCAGTACTACCTAATCCTTCCAGCTGCATGGAGCCAATTGTTCCATGGTTCCCCAGTCATGCTGGATCTGGGTCAATGCAGAGGGATCAAGATGGCCACAGTCATCCCTCCCTGTTTTCAATATCCTGGACAAGGGACGAACAATTTCTGTACTATTCAGAGTCCTAAGAGCTCGGAGGCTGTTATTATGAGTAACTCCTGTATAACTACTAGAGGGATAATCCTGCTGCTGCCCATTCTTCTCCAAGTGGCCACAAAGCCAGGTGGCAAATTGTTCTCCTTGTGAAAATTTTCAAGATTTTGAACATTTTTCCTATGCCAAATCAGACTGAAAAGTTGAAATCGCAAAAATGTTAATGAGTCCAATAATCCAAAAAACATTGGATGGGGTCAATCAAAAGATTTTGTTTAGATTTTGACCTTTTTAAAAATGTTTTTCCTTTTAAAATATAAATGAACTAAAATGTAATGAAAAGTTGTTTTGAAATGATAAACAACTTTTCATTAAAAAATGTTAAAATAGGACTTTTTTACAATTTCAAAACTTCTTTTCACATTTTTTTGAAATGTGGAGCGTTGTCAAAACTGTTGCCCCCTTCACAGTCTTGGTTTTGACAAATCAGCATATTCTGGTGAAAAAAAAACATATAGACAGAACATTTCTGATCAGCTCTTCTCACAGTCTGGGTCTAAACCTGTACCATGTCTGTGTGTAGATTATGTCGGCAATAACACAACATTGTATTCTGATTATCATCCAGTATCAGTGACATTGAAACAATTTGTATAGTGGGGGTTCTGAAAGACATTGAATGAAACTGTCAACCCTGTATATGAGGGAAACCACTTCAAGACAGGGGTGCTGCTGCATCCCCAGCCCCCCCTAGTTCCAGCACCTCTGTCCAGTATTCACACACGTTGGCTGTACTTGTAATCACATTGGCAAAACATTGAGCTGTGTTGTTTGACAATATTGAGATTTCTGTGGATAAACAGAGGACCTTAGTTTGCTGAGCTGTCTTTTTCCAGGGATAAATTCACTGAAAGGCTTTAAATAACTAAAATAGTTCGGGAAAGAGACATCTAGCTTTGCTTTTAGAGAAGCAAGGGACTGGGAAGAATACTCTAGAAACCGGTTGATGGGAAGAAGACAGGAAAAATAAGGCAGGGTTGGACTGGTTGGCTTTTTTGGTTTGTTTCTGAAGTGCCTTGGATTGTTAATGTGCAGCTGTTGTATGCTTCTCTGTGTATGCCTTGCTTTAGATGTTCATTGCATCCATTTCACCACTTAGTCATGTCATGTCGTGTTCCCTTGGAGCACCATGAGTCAGGGCTTAATAATGGAAACAACAACAGTCACTTTAAACTATTGCTGCCCTCGTTTCATTTTCATTGCATCACGTTCATTGCATTCAGTTTCATTGCATCACGTCATGTTATGTTGACAGAGAAGATCTCAGAATGAAATTTAAAGGGATATTTACATCTGAGTGGTTTCTTTTTTAGCTGCTCTCTGTGAAAGAGAAAATACTAATTTAAATCAGCTGGGTTTTTCCACATGTCCCATTTATTTTTTAAAATGTGCCATGACTAGAAAAAAGAGAGAGTGGCACAAGCCTTTATCCTTCTATTATAACTATACGCACAAGTGTCCATCTTTAAACTTTACACCTTTTAAAGTATTCAGTCCAAAGAATAATATTGCCTTCATTTTTTCCAGTAATTTGTGATAATCATGTACCTACACAAAATCAAAAAGATACAATAGTCGCTTTAGTGTATTGTTGCTAAATTAGATAGAGATTGTGTTATTATTTAATATTTACATCATGCAATAAGTTTGCATGGTGCTTTAGAGAATAAAAGAGAGATAGTCCTCAGGAAACCTTGCTAATTGGGAGACCCACTGTAAATGGCTGGATATTGCAAATTAGTGAGCACACAAACAAGGACAATAATAAAATTGAAAGGTTAGCTGATCACAATATATATTCATGCTGATCATGTATCTGATATATGTAGTTCAATGCTAAATTATTTATGATACTTCAAACTATAGTCATGAATGTTTTCTGGTATATTTTGTAAGGGTATTGAAGTCATAGTGCCAGATTCTCAGTCCTATTGAGTAGCACTTGATTCCGCAAGTGGGCCCTGTCATAGCTTCCTACTCAGATTTGAACCTTAGCGTTCATAAACTGAGAAGCTAGCATGAACCCTTCTAAGCTTAATTACCAGCTTAGATTTGATCTCGCTGCCACCAGCCAAGTGATTTCCAGAACTTGGCTCCCTCTCTGGTCTCCCAAAAACTGCTCTGGGAGACCCAATACTCAGGAAGCCCTGAGTCTTACCCAAAGGGAAGTAAACCCCCTCCCTTGTCTCCTCTTTATCTCATTCCCTAGCTCCCCTCCCTGGGTTATCCTGGCGATACTGTACTAACTCCTTGAATGCAAAACAGAGCGGCAATTTACCTTCCCCCCTGAGGCTATGCAGATTCAAACTAGTCAAGCTCACAAAGAGTTTCCCCCCTCCTTCTTCCTTAGCCTGTAACAGAGAAAACTCAAACAGTTTTTAAAAGAAGCTTTATAATAAAAAAAGAAAGAAAAAGACATCAAAATATTCTCTGTATCAAAGATTGACAATATACGGATCAATTACTTAAAAGAAAAAATGAATAAAACCTTATCAAAAAGAGATACAATTTAAACATTCCAGCAAACTACCACACATGTAAATACAAAAACAAAACATATAAAAGCCTATTGGTTTTGCTACCTTGTACTCACAACTTTGAAACTGAAGATTAGAAGCTTGAAGATAGAAAGAAATCTTCTCATAGCTGAGAGACAGAAAAGACTCAGAGTCAAACATTCCCTCCCGCTGAGTTTGAAAAATCCGGTTTCCTGATTGGTCCTCTGGTCAGGTGTTTGGTTCCCTTTGTTAAACCTTTACAGGTAAAAGAAACATTAACCCTTAGCTATCTGTTTATGACAGGCCCAGTGACGTTAGGTGGAGTAAGGTACGGAGGGTAGGAAAACGTGGGAGGGTAGGAGAATCTGGCTCTAGACTTCACATCATTGCCGAGAAGTGAGAAAAGACAACTGGGCATTTGTGAATTAAGGAATGTCTGAATTAATGAAGTGTGTGTGCTGCTGATGTTCTATTGTATCAGAAGGCATATCTATTTCATTTCCAGAAGGGTGTCACCAGAAGGTCGCAAATAAAATTCCAGCAGAGGACATAAAGGCAATTATAGCAAGAACAATGAATGTTGACTGCCTTTGAATTCATTTATCAAAGGTTTAGCTATTCTCATTTCAAGGCAGGTGAAACAATAATAAATATTGAACAAAGCAAGTTAACCAGTATCCAGACCATTTTAATACATAACAAGTTAAATTAAAAAAAAAAAAAGAGAGAGAGGCTTCTGAGTCACAGGCTGCAAGAGGTGGCTCTTGCCACTTCTATTTGTCATTCAAAATGAGTCATGGATGAGCAAGGAGATCAGTAAGATGTTTTCATTATTGCATAAGGAGAGGCTGATTTGGTAATGTGACTTCATTTATTATTTAGCAGAGTCCATAATAATTTATGTAGCAGGAAGATACTTTAACGGCAAAGCAAGGAATTGCTTTCCAGCAGAATGCTTACATTTACATGGGACTCTTCAACACACCCCAGCCCTATTGCTTCCTGGCTTGCTATTGTACCTTTGGCTGGAAACATTCACAGTGGAGAAAAAATGCCGGTGTCATGAAGGTGCCCCTGTGAGAGACAGGAGAACTAGCTGTTCAGTGGACAGTTAAATGAGCATAAGGAGTGGGAATTCAAGGAGTGAAAATCCATTTCACCTATTCCATTATTGTCTTGGATTCACCTGGAAGCAGGCAAGTTAGCCATCAATGGCTATCCTCTTCACCCTGCTGGTGGCTCACAAGCCTCCAGAAACCTCAGTTTATTTTCACCATTCATCCCTTGAATTCTTTGGCTTCCCCCATTTTCCCCATCCTACAAGCTTAGAGGCAGTCACGTTAGGGAAGCAGGAACATCCGTCTTTTACTCAGACAAAATGGGAGCTGAGGCTGGGACCCAGCCAATCCACTCAATGGATGTTACTCTGAGTCCTGCTTCAGCATTAGACCAGGGTTCACCTAACTCCTGCCTTAACCAGAAAGTTGAAGAGGTAGGATTTTAAGAAAACATGACATAAGTTCAAAATATACTTAAGTGATTGTATCTGCGTACTATGCAACTATACTTTTAAATGACATCAAAAGAACATACAAATAACTCCAGTTGCAAAATAGCATCCAATAATTATTATAAGCACATAAAAGAAGGCTGGGTTTTAAAAATCTAGACTATGGTATTTTTGATTGAAAGTTCACTGAAGTCAATGGAAAAACTCTCATAGACTTCACTGATTTCTGGAAAAGGCCTGACTGCCTAACTGAATCATTCTCCTAGTGATTAGTGCTTTGCAACAGACAAACACCTTGATGCATATTTTGTTTTAGTATCAGGCTTCCTAGCCTTCCATGAATGCATCCGAGTATTCAGCAGAGAACAAACAGCCCGACATCACAGCACTATCTGCTTTTGCTCATTCACTCTGTCCTCTGAGCAGAAGGGCATGTTTTTCTCATCTCATATATCCTCATTCACAACCTGCTGAAGCATTCCTACAAAGTTCGTTCAGCTCCTTAAAGCAAAAGGAAGAAGAAAAATAAATGGATTTTATTTTCTAGTTGCTGTTATGTGGTCAAAGTTCAGTGCATTAAGCATGTTCTTTTGTTTCCATTGCACTCTTGTATCACTGGTAGCTGCATTAACTGCAAAACACATGTGCTTAATGTAAAGTATTGAAAAACTATATTGTTGCTGTTATTTGAAATGTCACACTGGATACTAGATTCATTTCAATAAACCATGAAATCAAGCTGCACTTTCAGCACAGACACAGTTTTGGAGTCCTATAATGAACAGAAGAAATGTTCTCTCTTCTGTTTCTAGAAGGTTGCTGTTCAGAATAACACAACATGCATCTAGTTAAATTCTTCCATATAAGGGTATATTGACACTGCAATTAAATGCCAGGGCTGGCCCGTATCAACTGACTCAGGCTCACAGGGCTCAGGCTGCAAGACTCTTAAAATTGTGGTGTAGATGTTAAGGCTCAGGCTAGAGTCTGAGCTCTGGGACCTAGTGAATGGGAAGGGTCCCACAGCTCAGTCTCCAACCCAGGCCCAAATGTCTACATCACAATTTTACAGCCCCACAGCCTGAGCCCTACAAACCCAGGTCAGTGACACATGCCCAACCTGGGTTACTTATTGGGTTACCAAAAAGGATTCCTTCCTTCAACCAAGCAACCACCACTTTTCATATTGCATGAACTTCAGAGGGTTTTTATTACATCATAGCTAGCTATCCCAACTACAGCCCCATGGTCTCTGTTCAGTTTGATATATTTCCATGTGTGTATTCCTCTCCTCAGCCTACAGCAGTATGCTGTGGCCCCTAAACTGCAACACAGCTCTTAAACTGAAGCTTGAATAAAAAAGAAAACAAGAGAAACACAAAAGGAAAATGTACTGACCACAATACACAAACTACATATAAGATGACTGGAAAGTTGAAAATATGATTAGGGTTGGCTCCCTTCCCAGCTAATGCAGTCACAGAAAACTGTGTACTGCAGATGACCAAAATGAAGCTCTTATGCATAAAGCTCTGCAGACTACAACATCATTCTCCCACTCCCCGCACCCTCCCCCAAGTGTCATATTTATTTCCCTTGGTAAAGATCTTCATCTCCTCTCCGCCACCTTTTGTGGGTTTTTCTCACTCACTTCATTCCATGGCTGAATTACTAAATAGTACTTGAAGACCTTCTTCTTTCCCAATATGAAGCAAGGAAGAGTAAAGTTTGGTGTAACTATGGGGCAGCATTAAGGCTAGTTTAGTGTATTTACTGAGGCTTCAGTAATAGTCTGGCTGCAAAGGACTGCCAGATAAGGTGTTTTGTTTGCAACTGTAGTCATTCTGGCATTTATCTTTTTTAATCTAAAATGTTCATTATGCAGGACAAACCATAATTTTAAGATGGCTAACTGTATATCCTATTTATTGCTTTCTTCACTGTACATAAAAATGCAAATACATACCTCAGTTCAACTTTCAGATTGCACTTATCCATCACAAAATGTCAGGAAATGCAACACTTAAGATTCTCTGGCCCACTGTACTCTCTTTACACCACTCAAGCTGTTCAAAGGAAGCAGAAATTTCCCCTACATTACTTGCTGATTACTCCGCAGCACAGCATGCCACAAAAAGGCATAGACTTAGCAGCACAGATTAGTACACCTACCTTCTCTTGCACCCCAATGCAGGGATGTGTGTCAAGACAGAGAGGGCAAGCTGGTGTAGTTGCTAGTGCAAAGTGTTCCAGCAGTCCCCAGCAAAGCAAAGGTTCCTAAAGACCACAACCAGGTTTGGGGCAGATTCCACGCTGGGGATCCTCAGTTGTCCCTTATGAAGAAGAGGTGGACACATGCAGCTTCCCATCACTGATGATGTCCAGTGGCTAGTGACTGTTGTAGGGGATGGAAGACGCACCTGGGTCAATGTGTAAGTTCTTGACAGAAGGGTTGTCAGTTTGTTTCCGCAGTTGAATCTGAGTTCAAATCAAAACCACTGTCAGGGTTTTAGATATAATCCAAACCCAGAATTATAAACTGGATCTGATCGCTGTCACCTCAGTCCATCTCCAATGATTATATATATAGTATAGTAATAGAAAATAAATGAAGAGACAGTTATAAATTTGTTATAGGCCTGCTTCTCCACTGTCTGCACCTTGTGTAATTAGATGTCCAGAATGTGTGATTTATACCCAGTTGATTGCAGGCACAAAATTAGAGACAAATTTTTGAAAAACAGGCTGCAAAAGAGGGAGTGGAAGAATCATGTTAAATTTAATGCATATGAAGATCTCCGCCTTCTTCTTGGTGTTTCAAATTAACCATGCTGAGATTCACAAACAGCTGAAAGTTATTTGATACTCTGTGAAAGAGCGGTTTATGGTATCAAAACAATTCCTAGTGAATAGATCACATTTCAGGAACGACAACATCTTCATGTTTGGCACCCTTGTTGGTGGTGTCAGTAGAAGCCAAGAGCTGGACATGGAAAGGAGCATGAAATAATTGAGGAGACTAAATTATCACTAGTGTATGGATTATGCCTGAATTACATTCTCATCTCCTCACAGCTCTGGGATGAGGCACATTGGCTGTGGTCACTGAAGCATCCAACCCCGCTGCCCATGTTATTTGTATTCAGTTCATTCTCTAGTGTTGGCAGCCTGGCATTGTTAACGAACACTAAATTTAATTGACAAGAATAAAAGAACACTAGAAGAGACAGAAATTGAACAAAACATGACAAATGCCCTGTATCTTGAACTATTTGTGCCTGATGTTGTACTCTTCACACCTGAACCATAACAAGATCTCTTAGGATTTTCAGCAAGCTGGAAAGTGGTGATAGAAGGTGCACATTCTCATAGCACATTTTGAAGGCTTGAATTTCTGACACTTATTTATTTCCACCTGTGCTAGATGTTTAGCTGTGTGGTACAATTCCCTTTCTAAGAGCTTTGAAAGCCTTTTCCAAGTCTCCATTTTTATACCTTTGTTTAATTTTTCCTCCTTGCTGAAGCTTTTCAGAAATGCTATAAAACCAAAAAGCACTTCAGGGCCATTATTGACCACAATTTCTCCCAAGTAGTGCATGGACTTCCTGTAAACTGATTACAAGAGGGCTTTTGAATGAATAATGCAGCCTCTTTTTTGTGCTTTTAAGTGCTTATCTAGGGATCATTCTGAAGACTGCAATATTCTCCCTTTAATCACTCCCCAAAATTGTGTTGACTAATGCAATATGCATTCACCCATTGTAATCCTGTCAGTATACAGAACTCCCCCACCCCGCACAACCCACTGTAGCAAGTCCTAAAGAACTCAATGAAATTCATTGAAGTACCAGATTTGTATGATGATATCAGACCTCCCATAGCCACCTCCTCTCCCCTCCTCCCCCCGCCTCGCACACACACACACACACACATTTGACTGTGGTGAATGTGAACATAGAACCTACAAAGTATTTTAACAAAAGACTTCAATCAATATGTACATTTATAGTCTTTCTGTGAATTTAATTCTCTTTCAGCCTTTTCTGGCTATAGAGCCTTGATAGGGACATCCAGAAAATTAATGAGGTTATCAGTTTCCAGAATCCCAGGTGCCAAACATGCTGAATAAATTGCTTTTAATAGTTGAGTTTACAGCTAATAATCAATACAGTAATTTTACCACCTCCATCTAATTTATAAACACAATATGCTAGCAATATTAAGCCAATATATGAACCAGGACTGAAATATTTAACCTGTCTAGATATTGTGGGAAGCACAAAATATTGACAGGCAATAATCAGTAGAGATTGATGAATTTGTGTGAATAAAATAAGAACAAAGAATGCTGTAAAGTATTTTACCTGCTTTAACCTCTCAATAACATTCATTTCCTTTTCTTAAATCTTTAATTTAGTTTACTAACGAAATTGGCTTCAGCTCTGACTTTGGTGAGATCTGAAATATCCCTTGATCTGGGGTAAGTGACTGGCCCTTTGGGGCTAGAAGTAACATAATGCATAGGCACCAACTTCTTCTGGCGCTGGTGGTGGCTTGACCCCCACCCCCACCCCGAATCCACCCCTGCAGACCTCCCGCCCTGCCACCCCCATTCCAACCCCTTCCCCAAGTCCCCACTTGAACTCTACCCATCCCTGCCCCTACTGGACTCCTTCCCCATATCCTCACCCTGGCCCCATCTCTTCCCCACCTCCTCCCCTGAGCACGCCATGTTCCTGCTTCTCCCGCTGTGAAACAGCTGTTGTGCTGGAAGGAGAAGCGGGGATGTGGCACACTCAGGGGAGGAGGCGGAAGTGAGGCGGGGTGGGGTGCCGGAAGAGGGGGGAGGGGAGCTTGGCTGCTGGTGGGTGTAGTGCATACAACAATTTTTCCCCATGGGTGCTCCAGCCCCGGAGCGCCCACGGAGTTGGTGCCTATGACCTAATGTATGACAATTTTTGGTTTTCGTAACCTTTCATCATTAAGTCCAGGTGTCAGGGTGGCAGTATAGGCTGGGTGTCTCAGGGGATTGGATGTGGCTCCATGGTAAGCTAGTATAGTGATCCAAGAGTGCATATTTGTTGTTGATTTTGTTAAATCTAATTATAGACCATACCACTGGGTTTGAGTATGTCTGCCCTGTTTTCTGATAGTCTGACCTGAGATTTGCACCCTCAGCTGTGACCCATTCTAGGTACCTGTGACACCTAGCAAGTATTTTTTAACACCTGCAAGAGGTCAGGAAGAGTTAGGCGCCCTCACAAACATGTAAGGGTATGAGAAGCTTTGGAGGAAGCTGAAAAGGCCACTGCCACTTAACAAGGACAAAGATAGAGCTAATAATTAAATAGTCTATAAAACCTCAAATATCTCACAAGTGAAACCTCTAATAGTCATCAGATAGTTAACTGACATGCTGCCACACTGGCCCAGCTGAGCTTATGACAGAAATACTTTGACAGAAGTAGTAATATTCAGATGTATCTGACTTCTAGGGCAATGACCAGCTGTCATCATTTATTTTGTCCTGAAAGTCCATTGTTGCACAACGAGCATAAATCAATAGTAACAGCCTTGGGTAGTGGAGTTTTTCAAGATGTATCGTCCATTAAAAATTGGCAGGGGCGGAAGGAAAATTCCAACAGGTGGCTGAAAATCTTCAAGAGTCAAGGAAACAGACAGTAATTACAGGCCTCCTGGCAAACAGGACTCCAGAATAATAAATGATGTTAGTCACTGTTTGATCATTCACTGTCTGTACCCCCCAAAGCCATGGGCAGTAAATGAGGATTGTGTGGTGATGTATGTAAGAGGAATTGAGACTGAGCTGCCCAGTAAGTGCTCTCTTGGTGTATTCAGCCGCAGTAATTCAGCAAACATTTCCTTTCACACTTATGATTGTTCTTTAAGCAGCACCGTAAATTCTCTGTAAACTTGGGAGTTTTGCCCCAATATAAATAATCTCTTAACAAGACAGAACATTTAACAAAAGAAAACACTGTTGCATGGGTAGCGTGGTGGCTGGTTTGTTGGGAGTGGGGGGGTGTTTATTTATTTATCCAGTCAACAGTACTTCCCTTTTCAGAATCCCCTCTCCACTACTCAGTCTAGACTCTGCTTTATGTTACTACAATTTAGAATTAAAAATTCCCATGCATCGTTGCCTGTACAATCCAACCTACATGGCTCTCCAGATCTTATTATTGTTATTAACACACAATTTTTTTATACATAGATCTCAAAGTACATCACAAACAGAGGTAAACATCAGTATCCTCAGTTAACAGTTAGTGAAATGGAAAAAACAGAGGAGGGAAGTGACTTAACTAACATCACACAGGGATTTACTAGCTGAGATGTCTTTTTTACTCCCAGTCCAGTGACATGGACTTAAATACAACAAACAACAAAACAACTTTTCTGAATTACTTTATATATGCTACAGAATATTACAATATTTACAGTAATATACTGATTCTCAATCCTTTCCACACTGCAACCCCCATTTCCACACTGGAGCCATTCCGCGATATCATCCCATCTAGCCAGGATTCCCTTCCCATTTATCAAGATAGGAAAAGCAGGATGATCATGATCTCCAGGTTGAGAATGCCCAGAGAAGCAGAATTGGAGTTATAAATAGAATTCCCATATAAACCATTTTATTCACTTGTTATGAAAATTAATGAACTTATGGGAAAAAAATTTGGGTGCAGACACTTGTTATCTTGGTTATCTCTGATCTCCTCCAGAGGTGAATGTATTGGAGAAATTATAGAATGATCCTCTCAACTGTGTTTGAGTTGTGAGAGAGAGAAAAATACATACAACTTTTCAGGTTAAGAAAGAGAGAAGTTTTGCATACCCAGAACTCAAAAATGTCTGAACCAATACTTAAAAATTCATATGTGACCTAATTCTCCCCTGCCATGCATCTTGGCCCTGATTCTCATTTATACTAGGGCCCTTTAATTCTACTCTTATACTGCAAAGGGACCTTACAGTTACACGTACTTCAAAGAAGTGCAAAGGAGCCTTAGAGTTACACATATTCAGGGGTGAATGTAACTTAAAGGACTTACTGGTATGCCGGAGTCCTGAGATGCAGGGGGTGGGGATGGGGGTGGCCTCAACCAGAAGAGGTGGGGCCTCAACTGGAGGGGGTAGGCCCTTTAAATTCCCAGGCCCTTTAAATTGATATTTAAAGGGCCTGAGGCTCTGGCTGTGGTAGCGGCGGCTGAGAGCCCTGGGCGCTTTAAATCACCACCACAGCCCCATGGCAGTGGTAGCTACGAAGGCGGCTGGGAGCCCTGGAGCTCAGGAGGTGATTTAAAGGGCCCAGGGGGCCACTACTGGGGCCACGGACCCTTTAAATCACTACCTGAGCCCCGGGGCTCCCAGCCACCACCACTAACCTGGGGCTCCAGCAGCAGGGCTCTGGCGGAGACATAAAGGGCCAGGGGCTCCAGTCCGGTAGTGGCGACCGGGAGCCCCGGGCCCTTTAAATCACTGCCAGAGCCCCGGGCTGCTACCAGTACCTCAGGGCTCTGGCAGTGGGGCTCTGGCAGCAATTTAAAAGGCCTGGGGCTCCGGCCACTGCCAAGAGTCCTGGGTCCTTTAAATCACTGGCCTGGGGAAGCTGACCCCCGCTGGTTCAGTCGGAGGTGTACCAGCTCTTGACAGTATGCTATTACGGACTGTACGGGCTTAATTTCACCTCTGCACATACTTCGAAGAAGTGCAAAGGAGCCATAGTATAAATAATCTACCTCTGGTGTAGTTATTTACACCTGTGCAAAGTGTAGAATCAGGGCTTCAGAAATAATAACAAGACATTTCTAATTGCAATCTTGATCTGAATACATTGGTGTAAAATATGACTTTACTCTTAAATGTAGCCCCATTTAATTAAATAGGAATCTTTGGGTAAGTTACTCAGTTGTGTAAATTTTGCAGAATTAGGCTCTATGTTTGTAACATTGAAGTCTTAATAGAATTTCTATACCATATCTTGCCTACACATTTCATTGTATTTGTATATTTGGTGACAAATTGTAAAGCACTGAACTATGCTGATGGGAATGATAAAATGAAAGAGAAAAAAATTAAATACCTATTGTAGGGTATTTTAGAGAAATCAACTTATTTTTTCTTTGTAATTGCATTTATTGTTGTTATTATTTATTATTATTTATTTTTAGTACATTGTGTCTTGGAATTCCAGGGACAATGTATGAATTCTTATCAGTATTGTAGCTTTTCGGTGACGAAACTTTGCATTCAGATATTGTTATAGTTTCCCAATATTAAAAAAAATTGTTCTGACACGGTAACCTGAACAATAGGCAATTGCACATATAGATTTCAACATGTATGAGAAATAGCTTTGTATGGAATAAGCTTCAGTACTAACAGTATGCAGAACAAAATGTCTATCCTCAAGAAGAAGAGCAGAACAGAACACACCACAGGATGCTGATTTAAGGCTTCGCATTCCTTTAGCTTCGTGATTCAACTTTCCTACCAAAAGTGGTTCCTGTAGGGGGAAGAGGGATAGCTCAGTGGTTTGAGCATTGGCCTGCTAAATCCAGGGTTATGAGTTCAGTCTTTGAGGGGGCTGTTTAGGGAACTGGGGTAAAAAGCTGTCAGGGATTAGTCCTGCTTTGAGCAGGGAGCTAGACTAAATGCTCTCATATAGTCCTTTCCAACCCCAACATTCTATTAGGCAACACTTAGTCTCAGTTGAGAAATTATCACTTAGAAAGAGGTGGAGGAGCATTTCAGAGGGAAAATGACCCAGCTGAGTCAGAATTGACAATGAAGTGGAAGAAAGAGATGGAGTATAACTTATTTAGAGTCTCTATATCTGTTCTCTCTCTAAAAGAGGGAGAAAAGAGAAAGAATGATATTGTGCAGTGCCTCTGAATCTAGCTAAGCTCAGTTTGAGAATCATGACAACTTTATCCTTGATCTTTAACTTTTATGAAAAGCTAGTTTCACTTTGGTTTCAGTGTGTCTGTCAGCCCTGCAGTGAGGGCCCTCTTTCTGTGCACAGCTAAGCCAGCTAATTGCTCAAAGTGTTCCTCAAGTACAATGATCACTGCCATTTCACCTTTTACTGTCTGCCAAACAGGTTTGCAGACAGACTCTCTGTGTCTGACTGAGTGCCCACTCCAGACTGTTCTTGGGAGGAGATGGATTTTTTCTAAGCAAGGCTTAAAAAGTTTTGGCTGTACTCTGTAAATATTTCACAAAGTCCATCATGCAATTACAAAGCTATCACAAATCTGCCAGCCATTCTCAACAGCATCTCGCACGTCATATGTTTTATAGAAATATGCTTATGTGTGTGAATATGATGTAGCTGGAACAAGCTTTATGCAGAAGGTCTCTTGTGAGGTAACATAAAAAAGGTTATAACCTACTGAATATGTTCCTCTTGTATGTATGTATGTATCATTCATGAAGCTAGAAATATGAAGTATAACTCTGAGGTCCTATTGTAATTATCCAAAGTGTGGGCCATTAATGGGGCTTTAGAATCTTGATGGCTCTCATTGACCCAGACACCTGGTTGTAAATGGTTTATTTACCCACAAACCTTCCTGTTTATGTCTAGGCCAACCCAGGAAGAATGGAGACTACGGGTTGTACAGTGATATGTGACCATGTCACATGATGCTGGAATCCATCTTAATCCTTGTACTTTTCCATTAATGAGGCAGGGGTGGGGACGAACAAAGACAAAAGATTCCTGCCTTGTGCCAAAGCTATAAAAGTGGGTGGAGCAGGACAAATTGGACTGCCAGTCATGGACAAACCCCTGCTTACCACCTGAGATATCTGCTGAATCTAACAAAGACTGTTCCAGGGGAAAGGACTGGGCGCAGACTAGGAAGGGGTCTAGTCTGTGAAAGAAGCTTATTGGAACATCTCTGAGGGTGAGATATTACTTGTAATCAGTTTCTTAATGTATTAGGTTTAGACTTGCGAGTTTCTTTCACTTTGCTTTTGTGACCTACTTTGTTGTGTCTGTTATTACCTGGAACCAGTTAAATCCTACTTTTTATACTTAATAAAATCATTTTGTTTATTAATAAACCCAGAGTAAGTGATTATTACCTGGGGGAGCAAACAGCTGTGCATATCTCTCTATCAGTGATATAGAGGGTGAAAAAATTATGAGTTTACTCTGTATAAGCTTTATACAGAGTAAAACAGATTTATTTGGGGTTTGGATCCCATTGGAAGCTGGGTGTCTGGTTACTGGAAAAAGGTAACCTGCTGAGTGGTTTTTAGTTAAAGTCTGCAGATTTGTAGACATGGCCCAGACCCTGGGTCTATGTTGCAGCAGTCTAGTGTGTCTGGCTCAACAAGGCAGGGTTCTGGAGTCCCAAGCTGGCAGGGAAAACGGGCTCAGAGGTGATTTCAGCACATCAGATGGCAGTCCCACAGGGATTTCTGACACCAAACCTGTCACACCTTTCATACGCATTTCATTATATTTGTATATTGTTTATATCTGGTGACAAATTGTGAAGCACTGAACTGTACCGATCAGCAGAGAAAAATTTAAATACCTATTGTGGGGTTTTTTTTAGAAATCAACATCTTTTTTTCTTTATATTTCCATTTGTTGTTGTTATTATTTATTATTATTTATTTGTAGTACAATGTGTCTTGGAATTCCAGAGACAATGTATGAATTCTTATCAGTATTGTAGCTTTTCAGTGACGAAACTTTGCATTCAGATATTATTATAGTTTCCCAATATTAAAAAAAAATGTTCTGACACTGTAACCTGCACAATAGGCAATTGCACATATAGACTTCAACATGTATGAGAAATAGCTTTGTATGGCATAAGCGTCGGTACTAACAGTATGCAGAACAAAATGTCTATCCTCAAGAAGAAGAGCAGAACAGGACACACCACAGGATGCTGATTTAAGGCTTCGC
This sequence comes from Chelonoidis abingdonii, assembly GCF_003597395.2. Taxonomy (NCBI): domain Eukaryota; kingdom Metazoa; phylum Chordata; order Testudines; family Testudinidae; genus Chelonoidis; species Chelonoidis abingdonii. Next base: position 14,947,586 of record NC_133783.1, on the reverse strand, counting down.
ATTCCTTTAGCTTCATGATTCAACTTTCCTACCAAAAATGGAGCAGGTATAAAGCGAAACTTAATCTCAGTTGAGAAATTATCACTTAGAAAGAAGTGGAGGAGCATTTCAGTAGAAAAAAAGGAAAAAGTGTCCCAACTGAGTCAGAATTGACAGTGAAGTGGAAGAAAGAGATGGAGTGTAACTTATTTAGGGATTTCTATATCTGTTCTCTCTCTAAAAGAAGGAAAAAAGGCAGGTAGAAAAGAAAAGAGAAAGAATGATATTGTGCAGTGCATCTGAATCTAGCTAAGCTCAGTTTGAGAATCATGACAACTTTATTCTTGGTCTTTAACTTTTATGAAAAGCTAGTTTCACTTTGGTTTCAGCGTGTCTGTCAGCCCTACAGTGAGGGCCCTCTTTCTGTGCACACCTAAGCCAGCTAATTGTTCAAAGTGTTCCTCAAGTACAGTGATTGCTGCCATTTCGCCTTTTACTGTCTGCTGAATCAGTTTGCAGACACACTTTCTGTGTCTGACTGAATGCCTACTCTAGGCTGTTCTTGGCAGGACATGAATATTTTCTAAGCAAGGCTTAAAAAGTTTTGGCTGTATTATGTAAATATTTCAGAGAGTGCATTGTGCAATTACAAGGCTATCACAAATCTGCTAGCTATTCTCAACAGCATCTCTCATGTTTTTTTCCTTCTGTATTTTGTCTGCAGTCTCTTCATTCACTACAAATGAACTAAGGCTTATGTAGGGATATTAAAGAAGGTACTAACAGTGATTCCCCCAAGTGACAGTGACCCCCCAGTTTCACCAAGTACAAAAATCTTTTAGTTCTTCTGTTAAAACTTGTAAACTAATGTCTGCAGAAACCATTGATTGTATCTGTCCTGTGAAAGATACTCTATTACTATGTAAAACTTACAAACAAGTTAATTGACTTTGTTCTTGAAGTAAACACTATGCTAGCCTTAAGCTGTAATAGATACAATGTAAACAAACAGACCCCCACCCTCTGTGATTACAGGGCCGGGAGTCTCATAGGGATTAACACACACCTCGAAAGCGGTGGAGACAGTAAATTAAAATATGGTTAAGATATGGAATGTATGTTGATGAATGCTTGATATACATGAATGGTTAGGGAGGTGCCAGCCTAGAAAGGGAGTATCCATCGGCCGAAGAATGTGTCAAGTGGACCACCAGACAACCCCCGGAGGCTCAACTGGGATCCACCCCAACACCAGGAATGTGCCACTTTAGACAATGTGGAGCCACCAGGAATGTGCCATCTGCTGATTGAGTCAGCAACAACAGGATGAAACAGCTCCCATAGACTAACATAGGAATTAATTCCTATAAGAATGAGCTCTAAAGACTGGAGGACTTTGAGTCTCTGGTTCTGCTGCCAGCCTCCAGGAGCATCAGGTGCATCTGATGCAGACTCGGCTCCATCCTCATGACCAAGATACCTGGCCAGTTACTTGGCATGAGCAACTTCTAGGCTGGTAACTATAACATCTATGCAGAGCTTGAATGAATGATTGTGTGAATGAATATATATATATATGTGTGTGTATGTGTGTGTATAAGGAATAAGTAGTAATAGGAATTAGTCAAATAATGTTGTTTACTTTTATCTTTTGCTTTATTATTATATTTACAATAAATGTGGCATCTTTCCCTTATCCCTCTTAATAAGATCCTGCTGGTTTTTATTATATTGGTATAACACTTATATCAAGAGGCATTCTATTTGAGAAGTTCAAAGTTGAGGTAATGGTGTTTTAAACAGTAAATTTGAAATACAATTATGTTCCTAAATGCTGTCTCTTTGAAAAGTAAGCAGACCTGAGCTCAAAAGATTTTGACTATTCAGTCTTATATATTTTTCAACATTGTATGTGTGTGTAGTGGGATGGAGAGATACACACAATAAAGTGAGCGATTATTATTTATCATTTGTTTTGTGCACCTGGAGTGCACTACCAGCATGAGACACTCACTGTGCTAAGTGGCGTACACACATACAGCAAGAGACAATAACTGTTCCTAGGATCAGGGCCAGCTTTAGGAAGTGTGGGGCCCAATTCGAACAGTTTCGATGGGGTCCCAGCAGGGATGACTTAAAAAAAAAAATGTAAAAAAACACATGGGGTTTGTACTCACCGGGCAGTGCTCTGAGTCTTCAGCGGCACCGGCGGCGGGTCCTTCACTCGCTCCAGGTCTTCGGCAGCACTGAAGGACCTGCCGCCAAAGTGCCGCTGAAGACCCAGAGCAAGCGAAGGACCCACTGCCGAAGTGCTGCCAAAGACCCGGAGTGAGTGAAATACCCACCACTGAAGTGCCGCCGAAGACCCGGAGTGGCGCCAGGTGAGTAAAAATTAAAAAGGAGCCTCTAGCCAGGGAAGGGAATCTCACTGGGCGCGGGGCCCTCTTAGGTGTCGGGCCCAATTCGGGGGAATTGGTGGAATAGACCTAAAGCCAGCCCTGCCTAGGACCTTATAATCTAAATAGACAAAGGAAGTATTATCCTCATCTCCTTTTTACAAAGAGGGAACTGAGAAACAGAGAGATGAAGTAACTTGGCTGGTCATCCAGCAAGACCATGGAAGAACAGGGAATTGAACACAGGTCTTATTTCCTGAGCACTATATCAGTGCCTTCACCACAAACTGTTCTTCCCCTCCATGCATGTACCTTAAATGTTTAGACATTCGAAAGCTTGTAGACTGGTGTAAGAAACAGTGTTTAGGCTCTTCATTATATTTTCAAACTCTTGAATGAAGAATTAGATGGGCAAGTCATAGTCAACACGGTACAAATCCCTATGAGCAGTGAGTGGGATTTTCAAAAGTGGCTAAGTGGCTTAGGAACACAAGTATTGTTGAAAATCATTGGGACTTCTGTTCATAAGTTACTTAGGAGTTTTGAACATCTCACCTAAAGTGGAATGGTCAGTTTAGAAACATCTTATAACTGGATAGAAACTGAAGAAGAGTAGAAAATAGGCAAACCATTTCTAATATATTCTTAGCCAGTATACATATAACTTTTTGGTCACTCTTCTAGTATACTTGTAAGTTAAAGGGAATGATTTGCTGCTAGTCTTTTATTATATCAAGCTAGTCAATTTTTTTTTCATAATTTTTTATGAGAAAATTCTAAATGAAAAATTTGGCGGGGGAAAGTGACTCTCACTTTTTAATTTTTTTCCACTGGAAAAATGGGAGGAAAGAAAAATAGTAAAAGTGGGTGCCCCCTATACTCTGAGTGAAATGAATTGTTTGATTTTTTTTAATTTAAACAAATATTTTCATGGTTTTTTCTTCAAGAATGAAAAAACCCAGTATTTTTTGACAAAATATAATTATCTTTTTTCAGCAGTTTCTGTTTCCATATCTCTAATACAAAATCTGTAGACTGAAAATCTGAATTTGTTCTACAGAGTCATAAATTAGACAAATAAGTAGTAAAAAGCAAGACTGGAAAAGCGTGAAATAGGCAAAAACAATCCCAGAGTGGCATTTTTACAAGAGTGTTCTGCAATCCGAATGACAGGACCATGACAAATTTGTAGTCAATCTGCCCTGTTTAATGGTGTTGCTTCTTTATCCCCTTACCACTAGATATCAGCATACTTGGCGAGCAAATCATGATATTGCCATTTTAATACTGAAAGACCACTACCGGTGGAGCCCTGCAAATCTGTGCATATCTGTGGACCATTTCTCTGGATAGTGGATTGGATGCAGATTTAACCACACAGGTCTCTACTTGCTGGCAATGCCTGGCCCGTGGTGTCTGGTTCGAGCAGCCCGGGGACGCAGCACACTTGAGGCCGGTGGCAGCAACCAGTGGCTGGGGCTGGGCGGCAGGTCAGAGTCAAGGCTGTCCAGCACCCACTAGCTGCTTCCTGTCCAGCAGCTTGGACCCCTCAGGCAGCACCAGCATCCTCACCATGGCCCGGCCAGGCAGCACAGGCCATGCTCCCTGGTCCAGCCCATGGCTCCTGGGCAGAAAGGCCCGCCCCCCATCACAGGGATTGGAGCAAGTGAGCCCCCATCTCTCCACCCCACCTTGTTGCAAAACACACTGCTGCTGCTGTGTGCCATTGCTCGCGAGCCCCCTGGGAGCAACACATGATGCAACGCCCTTGCCCCCAACCCCATCCTCCACACTGCCCCTTCTCCTTGAGACCGTGTCCCCCCGCTGCCCCTTACCCCCAGTTCTGACCCTTGCGCTGCCTCTTGTCTGGATGACCCAATCTCCCCTATTGGCTCCCCCACCCCTCCATCGCTAGCCCTTGTGAGACGGCTTGCTGCTGTGGGTGTGGGTGCAGATACAGGTACAGGTAAAAGACGGCTAGTAGATCACGGGTCGGATCGTGGGTTGATCCTAGCAGATGTGGATCAGATGAGGATCCACATTTTTGTATTAGCACAGTGCTCTATTGTGTAAAAACAATAACACAATAGTGATCCCAAATGCACCAGTAAAAACACCCTTCCTAAGAAGATTTTTCTCTTGGCCATAGCAGGCCTCTTCCTAGGACAGAGTCATTTTCAACTCATGCTCTTCTTGAAGACCTTAATCAAATATCTCAATTCAAGGAAAGGGGGAGTTCTCCTGTCATAGCCCTTTGTGGACGACAGCACTTCAGCTTAATCTATTTCCAACATTTTGTCTTGACACAAAGGATAAACTACACTGACACTTGCTGTCAAGGACAGGCCACTATAATACTGTTTCTCTGAGAAACCTGGCAATAAATTGTATGAACAGGGAAAGAATCCAGTGATGCCACAATCTTCTCCAGGGGGAAGAATTTGATATTTTAGGAAACATTCCCCTTTGCTATGAACGTTTTTCCCTCAGTCAAAGGGATTGTTTATATAAAATAAGAATAAATCCTATTTCCATATCTCAAAAAATTTGTATTTTTTTTACATGGGCCACTAGAGCTGAAAATAAACCAAGCTGGCTGCCTCTTGGGATTTATTTAACTTTTTGAGTGTCTATGACTCAGTCTCACGATTAAAAAAAAATAAAAGAGGAGAGAGAGGCACTGGGCATAACACACCTCTCAAACTTTCTACACATCATTCTGAAACAGGATTTTTAATGCTGCTCAATGTCAAGGAGAGAGGAAGGTATGGAAATCTCTCTGCCTCATTGAGAAGAGGGAGTTGAATCTAGACCTCCCAGCTGAGTGCCTTAATCTCCAGACCAGAGAGTCATTTTCATCTGTTTGCTCATTGGTCCAAGGAATATCTAAGTATTTATACAAAGTGGAGCAGCACTAACAGGAAAGCAAGAGAGCTACCTGTTCCAGAAAAGCCTCTAACCAGACTGTTCACTTTGGGGGAGGGGAGTACCTTGCTTTCAAGTCCCTGCTGCAGAATGGGGATTCAAAACCACGTGATATGGAAAAAAATGTTCCAACGTGCTGACAGATTCCAAATGTTTTTTGAACCAAAGCAAATACTTTTCCAGATTTCTCAGGTTGCTGCCCAGTTTTCTAGGCTTGAACTACAGTAAAAGGTAAAGGGAGGCGTGAAAGTGACCCACTCACATGTGGTGCTGTAAAGGGCCTGGCTGTGAGGGATGTGGACAACGGAAGAGCTAAAAGACCCAAAGAGGTCTTGTTACAATGAAACATTGCACCATTTGCCCGGAATATTTCCAAACGCTACCTACTAAATCCACTGGTTTGAGCGCGGCTTTGCGCCCAGCACAAAGAAATCCCAAAGCACTGGCAAATCAGTGCCCAAATGCTGGAAAGAACTGTGACATACAAAAACTATAATTTAACCAAGACAAAATCTTGCCAGACAAACTTGATTGCTACTTTTTTGGACACAGTAACAAAGAGCAGGTGCAGAGGCTCTTTCTGATCAGCAGGTAAGGAGTTAATCCTGATTCAGATCTCCTGCAGGTTTAAAAAATAAAGAACTAAAGAAGAGGTGAGGCCTGGAGACCCAATCAGAAATTCAAAGGAAAGCAGGGAAATTTATAAAACAGCCCTATTTGTAGCCAGTACTTCTTCCTCTTGCCTCAGTGCAGGGGCTGGACTAGCTGGCCTTTGAAGTCCGTTCCAGCCCTACATTTCTATGATTCTAAGGAGAGAGAATGCCCCCATACCAGCTGAGGGCCTGAGCTGCAGTCCGAGTTAGACTTTGTTTTCCTTTTTTTCCTGTTTATTAAAAAGTTTTTATTTGTTGTTGCTGCAGCTAGTGAACCCTGAAATCTGAGAATAAAGGCTTGGGAGAAAAGCCTATTCCTATCAGAGGCTTCATTTCATAGCTGTAGTTCCACCAGCTAACAAGTACGATAATGAAATTTGCAAATTATTCTTAATTGTGTGAGCCATGGGAAATGCTAGTCAGGGCAATGGATCAATACAGAGGGACTTGAGGAGACTAGAAATGCATGCAGAAAAGAACAATGAGATTCAGATGAGGAAAAATCCAAGCAAATCTCTTGCTTGCAGGGGTGACGGAATATGAAACACACACACACACACATGAAATCGGTGGAGAAATCTGGCAAATTCTGCTGCTGAAAAAAACTTTGATCCATTCCTGCAAACACTTATGTTTGTGCTTGACTTTACACATTCGAGTTAATCCTATTCAAGTTAATAGCGGAGAGCATAGTAGATATAAGGAGTGATGTGGCAGCAAAAATGACAATGTAATTAAAGGCTACAAATATAGTAGAGAAGTAATTGTCTCCCTCCTGAGAGCTATTGTTCAATCATGTTGTATAGTATTTATCAGTGGGTTCCTCACTGCCAGAAAGATATTGACAAATTGGAGGGAGTTAATAGAACAGCAATGAAGAAGGTCAGAAGATAGGGTGAAAGAGAAGCTTTTATAATCTTTTCTACATATTTAGCTTGTGTAAAAGAGGATTGATAGATTATCTACAATACATTTTTAATGGTGTTTATATCCAGTTAGCAGTGGACTGGAAAGGTGTCTTCATATACCATACTGTCACCCTTCTACCAAGTGGTAGCTAATTTCAGGGCCTTGGCAGTTTGCTTTTTATTGAAGGAAAAATCAGTGATGAGGAATCTTGGGTATGGCTTAGTGTAACTTGTTTATTTTACTCTATATATCAGTCCTTGAACAGAGGTGATCACAAACAGCACACAGGCAAACTCTTTCAGAAATCTCAGTCCAAATACCAGTGCTTAGTTCCTAGTGAGCAACTCTGCTCCAAGAGCTGACCTGAAGTAGAGATATGAAGGCAAAGAGCAAACTGTCTTGCTGGTCCTTACTGGTCCCCCACAAAAACCTGCATCATCAAAACTAACAATGCAGTATTTCTTCAGAGTGAACTCTGCTCAGATGTTAAGAAAAAGACTATGCATAATAGTAGCATCTGGTGACTCCTGCCATAAAAATACTCTACTTAAAATATTGTTTGCAACCCTGACAGTTTATTGTCCTTATCACAGGCCTAGGGTAGCACATTGCTCTCCTACAATCCATTTAGCGCACTGTATTTTGGCAGCATGTGCAGGATCCCCAGCAATGTATATTGGCAAGCTATTTTTTTTTCTGAGCTCAGAGTACATTGCCTTATGTTCTGTTCTGTGTGCTGCATGATTTCTGGGTACTCTGATCCATGATGAGACCTGATGGGATAACTGCCCAGATTTTCCTGCCACACAGACAGTATGATAGGTATGGGAATGCAGACTTGGTTGTGATGACAGATAAGTCACATGTACACACTGAACTGTTACTTCTAACCTGTTAAAGTGGTCCCTGTGTCTCTAACTAGGTACAAGATGGTTATAGTTGTAGTGTGGTTTACACCAACAGTGGGAACACAGATATTCAAAGAACGTAAATACCAAGCACGTAGAAGTATTTATGGTGAAGGAAAAGTGTTACTGGTGGAGTTCCCAACACTCCAGGATTGTCCTGGAGTCTCCAGGAATTAAGGATTAATCTTTAATTAAAGATTATATAATGTGGTGAAACCTCCAAGAATACATTCAACCAAAATTGGCAATCCTAGTTCCTGGAAATAATGAGCTGACATTGAGAGGCTGTATATGAAGAAAAACTTCCTGATAGAGTGGTAGTCTGTTGAGAGAAGGGTTGGAAGCTCTATTGCATGGGAAGGTAGACTGGACAAACATTAAGAATATACTATAGGGAACAAGCCAGCACTTCCAGGGAGATGGATCAGATAGCCTCATAGATTCTGTCCATGTCTAAGTTCACTGATTCTGTGAAGTAGAGCCATAGAGTTTCCCTTTGGATGCCAGTCTTTGTATCTCATTTTTTATTAAAAGTATCAATTACAAATAATTTAAAATAGGTTACATATACAGAATGTTCAGCTATGATACATGATCATATAAGATAAGATTTATTACACATAGCCCTGGATATTGCATTACAGTGAGTTGCTATTATTCTTAAGCAGTACATATTCATTAAGATGCTCAACTTCATGTTTTTAAAGAAAAAGTCTATACAACCTTTTGGTAGGAAAGATTGTGAGAGAGGGAAGAGTTTGTGAATAGGGAACCCAAAATTGCCCCCATTTTAAAGTCAATAGATTTGGTAATTGTTTTCAATTGTGGCATTTTGGGATCAAGGGAGAGGAGGATTGGAAAGAGAGAGGAAGAAAGGATGAAAGAATTGTTAACAGAGTTCACCTCTCCCTCATTTAGCTGTGCAATAAACTAAACATTTTAGTTCATAGTTCAAGATATTTCTTCTTGTGTTCTAAAACTGACTTCCAATGGATCCCAGTGTTTGTCCCGTTTGATTCTATGTTATGCAGCCATGTCTTAACATGTCTCAAGTTGGACATCCAATAACAAGGCACCCAAAATTAATACATTTAAGACCATTACATCATCTAGTCTGACATCCTGTATAAGACAGGCCATAGAATTTTTTCCAGTATCTCCTATATTGAGACCAATATCTTGTTTGACTAAAGCATATCTTCCCAAAACATCTTGATTTGAAGACATCAAAAGATGTAGAATCCATTAGTTCCCTTGGTAGTTTGTTTAAGCTAACTGTTAAAAAAAGTATACCTTTTAGTATGTAATCTATGTGTAAAAGTTTGTTACAAGGAAGAGGGAGAAAAATTGTTTTTCTTAACCTCTGAGGATAGAACAAGAAGCAAAGGGGTTAAATTTCAGCAAGGGATGTTTAGGTTGGACATTAGGAAAAAAATTCCTAACTGTCAGGGTGGTTAAGCGCTGGAATAAATTGTCTAGGGAGGTTGTGGAATCTCCATCATTGGAGATTTTTAAGAGCAGGTTAGACAAACACCTGTCAGGAATGGTCTACATAATACTTAGTCCTGCCAGGAGTGCAGGGGACTGGACAAGATGAACTCTCGAGTCCTATGATTCCATATATAATCTAATATTATCATCATCCAGGAGTGAAAATCGTAAAATTTTTACATGATGCAAAAATAATATTCTACTCTGTATTTTTGGTTCAAAAACAATAACATTAAATTAATATTCAAGTCTCCCTCCTCCCCCACCCCCAACACACACACAGTGTTTCAAAGGCTGTTTTTATAACTACAGCAGCATAAGCTGATTCAAACTGTTCTACTTAAAGCATACTCTCCTTTAAGGAAAAGGAGGCTGTTGCATCCTTAAGAAATCAAGTGCTCTGAAATTAATTTTAGCAAGTTGTTCCTCACATATCTCTAAAACATTTCTATTATTAGCTATTATTTAGACCAGTGGCACTCAACCTTTAGCTCCAAAGACCCACTTAATCATCACAGCCTGAAGAACCAGGAAAGAACTGAAAGTGTTTTAGAATACAAAATTGTGCATAACAAGCAGTGATGGATAAGCTTCAGAGCTTTGGCTTGGATAATCACTTCCAATATTTCTGTTGCTCATGTGAACTATCCATACTCCTTGAGGCTGCAGTCTTTGGCTGGAAATCTCACAGAAACAGGCGTTCCTATAAGATGTCCAGTGCTGCTTCCTTCTGGGCAGACAAAGGATGCTACAAGAACAGTCTCTTGTAATATTTCAGCATTGCAACTTCTAGTGGGAGGATGAACTAAGAAGTTTAGAGGACTGTGAAAGTGAAAAATAAATAAAACTGTTAAACTTTATAGAGTCACATTGAGATTTTGATGAATAACTGGGATGGTTTCTATTTTCTTTGAACTGCTTCCCTTATAGATTCCCTAGATTCTTCCAGTCTAACCCACTTCAAGGAACAACTCTTACTTACTGCTATCTACATATCTGAGAAAGTCAATTTACATACTTATTTTCCCCCTCAGGTATGAGACCTTTCCCCTAGGTCAGCTGACACACATATTACAAGTTAACATTTACTTTGTTCCTGGGAAGCCCTGTTTGTCTCTGTCACAGCTGCCTAAATCAATATGGATGCCTGTACTTTGAATTCTCCATCTTCATCTACTCCTTTTTAGCCTTTTGGGGTTTCCTCTTGGACAAGAGCAGGTTTTTCTGAGCAAGTTCCTCCATAGTTAGGCATAGTGCTCATTAGGGGGCTGTGTGTCTCTTAAGTTGTTCAGCATCCTGTTTTTTCTACAGTCGGTGAATTCCCTCCAATCAATAATTCTTTATGTCAACAGAATGTCAGATAATAAGCCCTGGCACATCTTTTCCTCTACAACTGCTGCAATGAATTGATAGATGGATGTCTTATCTCAAGAAGATACAATAAGGAATGCCTTGCTATACAGATGTGACATGTCAAGGTCATCGTTGTATTAAGGACTATAACATTGGATCCAGTCATCATCAACAAACAGGATAATGTATTATTTCTGGTTTAACCCACTCAATCACCTTTTTTTGCTGTCTGGCATTTTAAAATGCCATGTGGATTTCCCATTAACCCCTCACACTGTATTGCACCTCTCTTATCCATTTAGTTTTCCTGAAGCTCCAGTCATTCATACAGATTGTTTACTGGAGCAGGAATCCCTATGCTGTACAGCAGTCATGAATTAGCTTCTGGTTAGCTCATGATTTTACAAGAGATCATTTTGTCGCTGCACTGCAACAAAAATACAGCTGCAAAATAAAGTCAACTGTTATTAATAAAACACAGTAGCTATGTGACTATATTTGAAATCTCACATTTGTATTAGAGTAAAGTACTGATCTCTCTCCAACATTTTTCACAAATCTTGATACACTTTTGTCACAAAATTATTTCACTGGAATCTTCTGAAGCCATTGTATTTTGATAAAACTGACTATGGTAACATCTATGATGACTGGGACTATGTCTGTGAAAATGAATACCGTGTAAGATTATGAATGCTATGTGCCTGTCTCAGGCTACACAATACATTTTTGAATGTGCAGCCTTTTCCTTTCTCTGTGGTCTGTTTGCCTTCATGTTAAGCTGAGATTCCAAAGGCCAGTGTACCCTGACTTTTAGTACCCTATCATTGGGAATCTGTTCACTCTTGACAAAAGACTAGTCCCTGACCAGAAGAGCTGGTTTAGCAGAGGAGAAGTCACCACTTTAGTACCATAACTGGCAGAGGTTTGTGTTCCTGTGAGAAAGCTGGCAGTGGTGGCTGCTGTCACAGGGGGCTGAAGGCTTTGCAAAGGGCAGAAGTTGTTCTGCTTGGAAACCATTTTCTCCATTCCATGAGGGAGAGACCTCTCACCATGTGACAGTCTGAATGAGGCTGGGGACCCCCTCTCTGCCTGTTTTCCTAGACACTAAAGATCTCTAAGGAGTCTCAAGGAAAGTATGAGATAGAAAGTGACATGCATGTAGTTTTTACTGTTTTGTGTGATTTACATATGATAAAGTATAATGGTTTTAGAGTGTGCAAAGTGTCTGTGCATTGATTGCTTTACAATAGCTGTGTGCCCCTACGTTAAACTCTAAATCAAAAAGCTTCACACTTTCTGGGGTAGAGTTCTGGGAGAAGGGTTGTGTTTAAGTAACTGGGGGCCTATGGCAAGTGAACTGAGGATCCCATTCCAAGAAGGGATAGCAGATGGAGAGTCAGCACCCAGCAGTCAAGGATGGAACAACTGCTGCAGCCTGCTGAGGCTTCAGAAGCTTAAGGCACCCCACGGGAGCCAGAGCAGCAGAAGCTTGGATTGTCCTCCCATTAATCCAAGGGGGCACATGGTAGGATCTGTGACAACATCTTTGTTTTTTTAGGAATAAGAGCAGAAAGGTTTTCCCTCAGATTCTTTTGGTGTTGAGCCAACCCAGCCTCCAATCTTTAGTGGAATCCAGCTCTGAGCAATGTTGCCAAAGCTGATATTTTGTTGTGCAGTCCAAGTAGTTGGCTATCTCCTTTGTGGGGAATCCAATGTTTTTATAAAACAAACAAAGGAGGCTTGAGAAATGATGAGGTTCAAATCAGCAGGTTAACCAGCTCTAAGAGCAGCAGAGAATCCTGTGGCACCTTATAGACTAACAGACGTTTTGGAGCATGAGCTTTCGTGAGTGAATACCCACTTCGTCAGACGCAGGTCTGTGTCTGATGAAGTGGGTATTCACCCACAAAAGCTAACGCTCCAAAACGTCTGTTAGTCTATAAGGTGCCACAGGATTCTCTGCTGCTTTTACAGATCCAGACTAACACGGCTACCCCTCTGATACTCAGCTCTAAGAGTGCTTTATCAGCCTCCCAACCTGCTTTTCTGCACAGATCTGCCTATAGACTAAGGTCCTGATCCAACAGAATACTTAAACACATGCATAATTTTAAGCACAGGGTGGTCCCATTGATTGAATTTTAATGCATGTATCAGATCAAAGTTTTCCACTTTCAGCAATTAGATTCCTTAAACCACTTGAATTCATGGGACTACTCACTTGTTTAAAATTAAGCATGTAGTTCTGTTAACTTCAAACACATGAGTAAGTGTTTACAAGACTGGAATCAATCTTAATAGGAAACTATATGAATCAGGTTTATTTTATATCCATTACACCGTTAAAATATATGGAATTGCAATATGTTTATACCAGTGTAAACATTAAAACCTGGACACATGTCCTCCTCTAACTGTACATCACCAACCCTGTTACCAGTTCCTCAAAATTATATAATAGGATTATTTTTTTCCCATCAGGTACTACTAAGCACTGTTGCATTATTATGCAAGGCACTTCAGAATGATCAGTAATTTACAAGCTGCCCAACCCTAATTTATTTCACTACTTTGGTAGATTGCCCCCAATCTAGTCAATTTTCATTTCTTTCTGTCTTCCTTTTTGTCTATATTTTATTAGACATTGTGGATGTTAATTTACTTAGGCATGGAAAGCTGAAGCAGATCAGATAAAACAGCTGGTTATTATCAGTAATTTTTTTTATCTAATTTTTTGCTAGCTGAGTTTACGTAGGCACAGAAAAATCAAATGATTTGCCTGAAATCAAAGAATGATTCAGTGGCTTATTGGCTATTAGAACTCCTGCAACGTTCTCCCTTTATAGGCCTGTGTGTTGACTGCAAGTTCATGCAATCACTTTGATGAAACAGCCTTCCCTTTTTTACTTTTCAGTGCCTACATCTTCCAGATAGTGATTTGGCATGTATGGAAGAGCAAAAAAGATCTTTGTGGATTTCTGGGCTGGGTGATCAGGTGGTCTAAAAAATGTGCATGAGTGCATCAAAATCTATGAGTTGTACCTATTTATCCCAGCTGATACTTTGGTCCTTGATTTTTAAGGTCAATAAGCCCATAGAACTCTGAATTCCACACATTATTTTGTATAAAAATTCACATTTTTATTTTTTCCTTGCTTGTAGTAAATTTTGCCTACTGTAAGCAAGGTGAAGTAAATGAAAGAAAATAGTACCCAACACAGTTCATTGTTAATTTAATATTTGACTTGTCTTTTTTCTCCCTTTCACGTAGTTTTTAACCTCAGTTCATTACATAATGTTCTTTTTTTTCCTTTCAGATTCTTTACACATCATAATTATTTCTTCATCATAATTCTAACCTGTTGCTGTCAGAGTGACAGAGTACAGTGCTGTGCTGTTTCTATTTTCTTCTTGTCTTGTATTGCAATTTGCATTATTAACTCTTAATTATCTTTCATTAACTCTTTATTATTTTGCATTTCTTTCCTGGAAGGTTTAAGTGTTTGGGAAGAGAGAGTTTTTTATGTTTTCCACTCTCTCACAGACACTTATGTCTAGTGTAACATGAATGAAACAGTTTTATATTAATATGTTCTTTGGTGTTCCAGGCAGCTGCATGGAAGTTCAGTAGCACAGGGTTTTCTTTTTATCTTACAGTATTATTTTTGTCCTTAGAGAGCTACATCAGCTTTTCTTGAATCTTCTAGGTGGGTGGAAGTCAGAGTTCTTGATGACTAAGTGCACGCAGGCTTTCAGGGATGATTCAATTATAGCTACGCCCGAGAGACCACAGAAGGATGGGGCTAAATGAAATCCAGCCAGCCCAGAGAGTCCTCTGATGTAAAACACTTGTACAACACAAAATGATTTACATTTGCAAAGAGGGCAGTAGAAGTATATGCTTGACTGGTACAGAATGACATTTAAAATAAAGATAACTGAGCATGGAAGACCCTGAAGGCACAACCCAACCAGTCTTGTTTGCTTTTGGAACCAAGCAGGGTCCAGCCCAAGTCAACAGTGATGGTGCATTATAACTGAAAGTCTTAATTTAGCACATCATATTATGGCATGTTTCACAAAAGCTATAGTTAAGTGGAAAGTGCATAGAATGTTTCTCTCATTGATGGTTTTCCTTTTGGAAATATCTTGACTTATAAGCAGAGAGAGGCTAAAAACAGACCCTCAAAGGAGAACTGTTGAATCAGATCTATTGCTACTCAAAAGCTTATTTTCTATGTTTTCCTCATACCTGCTTAAGTAGAGCTGAAGAGCAGGTCACATGGTCAGGTACCATCTGCTCACCAAACACTGGATGTTTCAAATCAATTGTTATCAGAAATTCAGTATTACTTTTTTAATCCTCTTATTTGGTGTTCTTAGCTTTATTTGTCTTCCTTAATATCCTGAAAAAGTGCTGAAACCTGCAAAGGAGGAGAGGGTCTCTTTGTTGTTTTATGGAATAATATATGCATGAAGGACAGGAACCTGATGTGTAGGATGGTGGGAGGAGCGGAATAAGAAGATTGATGATGTAGATTCTTTGTGTGTGTCATACCTTGTACTGAAAGGAAAATGATTGGGCTGTTCCTGTGTATATCTGTGACTGAGTTAGTGGCACTGTGATCAGTTCTCATTGCTTAAGGGCATGACATGTGTTTCCTGGAGTCTTGGCACTGGACTTCTTTATTCAATTTGATTGTACGTTCTGTCATTCTCTGGATATCACAGGGTTAATAACATTAATTGCCTGCATAAAAAAATCACACCTCCTTGGCCATATCTTGCATTTTTTAAAAAAAAACTATTGTGCAAACAGTAACCCAACTCCACCTCTCTTCTCTTTTATGGTCATATTATACTGTCAAGGAGAGAAAACATGTAACAGATCTGGGCAGGCAGTTAAGATCAACAGAGAACAACAAAGAAGCACAGCATCATGCCCTTGAAGACCCACATAAACAAGGAGACTGGGAAAAGCTGTTTGGGCATGGCAAAATTGCAACTGAGAAATGGCTGGAACTGTGTAAGGCAATGTGGAGGTTGCATACTGTCCAGAAGGGAGAGCATGCTATCAGAAAATGTGTGTAGCTGCCTATGCCTGGAAATGTGTATACTTTTCATCATATCACAGACTGTAGTTGTTTTTTTCTGTCCATTGTTCTATATACATACTTCTCTCTTATAGTCTATTGCTCCCCTTTTGGCTGTTTGCATGAGGCTTCTGGGGCCACAACCGGATGTTTTGTCTTGCATGCTTCCCTTGTGGCCTGTGGTCTATCTGGGATTGGTTACCTTTTTTAGACTTCCTGTTTCTAATGCTGGCACTGTCCCCATTGACTCTAAGTTCCTGCTTTTCCAGCAAGCAGTTATTTATAGGCCTTTACCAGCCAGGCTTTTTACTACTTTTTCTCATTGTATCTTTTTTTTCCTTTTTTTTTTATTTTATTTTTTTACAGACAGCACTGATCTTTGATTCTCCATCCTTCCCCTGGCTAAGCCCACTTACTGAATTTCTGGGGAGTCACTGGATGATGTGTGTCATACTTGTGGCTCTAAAGATGCCCATATGATCTGTGGGAATGTACTATGCAACGTTGTTTCCTCATGGCCCTGTTCTGCGCTAATTTTTTAGCCCATCTAATGCTTTCCATTATTAGCTCATAGCACTGCAGATTGTTTCTCCAAATGCCTCTTCCATTAAACTTTTTATTCTTCTGAATACTGTGTCGAGTGCCAAGTCATAATGCTGTTCTCAAGATATTAACAAAGCTGATACCTCATGCAACTTGCCTTTCCCTTACATGACTTCAGCCACAAAGCATCATACCTTTCAGTGCCTCCAAGGATTTTCCTCTGTGCTAGGTAGTTAATTCCTCAAACTCACAATAATCTGTACAAATATGATGAAATGGAAGATACAAAAATGTTATCCAGTGTGAGGGCAGCCAATCCCTCAGCAAACCTCCTGCTGTCAGTGCACACAGCCAGCACCAGCTGTAATGCAATTGAACTCAGTAGTTCTCCGGGGAATGTACAGGCACAGCTTACTCAAACCAGCCAGCTTTGTTAACAGCCCTAGGCCTTTAATGCAAGAACATATTACTCTTTTAGACCCTTAAATATTTTTAAGACCTTTTCATCAGTACCAACTGTAGCCTGACTTTCAAATGAGAATGTACAAAAACTAAAAGCAACAGGTGAAAACTTAAAGTTTTGCTAAACATATCACAAGTGATTTTATTGAAAATTCATTAGGATGATGAAATATGTGGGTAGTAGCAATTGGTGAATGATAGAAAATTATGTTCCTTGGTATCTGTAGTAAGAAAACATGTCGAATGAATGCTTGGCTGAGGAATATAATGTTTTGGTCTTTTTTTGGATGTAAAGCAATGAATTATGTCACAGCAGCACATCAAGAGGTCTGACAATTAAAAGGACACTGTCCACTTGACTTTTTTATTACTATTCTCCAGAAATTCAAATTTCCCTTTAGATAGTTTTTTAAAGTCCTTTAATAGTATATTATAAATGTCTAGTGTTCCCCCCAGTCAGCTAATTTTGTACTCCCATGAAGGACTGAAGAGCACAATCTGTAAAATGGGAATACTCACCCACACCAACCATTGCTGGAGTGCAACGCAGCAGTCATTTGGAGCCAGCAATTATACAACTGTTATTCAACTTCTCTATTTCAAATTTTTTTATTTCACTGATTTATTTAGATTTATAAAATATTAAAAGGAACACCTATCAAAGGTTGTAGGCATAATCTGCATAAACTGCTGACAGGACACACAACTCTTCTTTTGCCATCCCCCAAATCTGAATGTTCTCTAAAGTCCACCTCAACAGCACTCCTCATCAATAGATGCACCTTGCAGTGTGCACCGAAAGCGAATAAACCACAAGGATTATTATAGGTAACCAAATGTTGCCCCATGTGCATTTCTCCAGGGACACTAGGACTGTTTTACACCCTATTTTTACAAAAGGAGTCCTATTATCTTTTCTAACCATGAGTGGTCAGGCCCTTATTTTGTACCTTCAGCTTAGCCCCCAATGCTGGAGACCTGTCTCAAGTCTGTGCTTACTCACTAATACATCTTGTGGAATCTCTTGAGCATTCCCTGGAGGTCCCAACTATGTACTGTCCAGTCCCCAAATACTTCTCTGTTAGGTACATATTCACAAAGAAATCACTCCTTGACTGGAAGGAGAGAATCTCTTCTACCCCAGTTGTCACAATAAAAATCCTGCTGTTGCTACAGAGAGCAGCCTCTTTGGTTTTAAAGTCCCTTCTATTTAGACTGAAATTATTGTATAAGTTGAGTATAATGATTTCAGCTTTTATGAGTTTAGATGTAAAATTATTGTACAATAACAAACACGGCAAGACCTTTACATCTGTAATCCTGACAATGTCACTACATGACAAAGTAGTTGTTTACAGAAGAAAAAAATTCCCAGTCACAAGCTGGCTACATTTATCAGTGTTTGTCTGATTTTATTTGGGCTGTAATAATGTTCTCTAAGTGGTGATGTCTGGGAAAGCAGGCACTTTGATTAGGAATAGATTCAAGAAGTAGGAGGTGAAGAGTAGATACAAACCTTGAATTATGAGGACTCAGAAATGTCTTAGCTCATGGGGCTTCAGTTAATGGGCTTATGAATATTTATTAATAGCCTGATAGATAAAATGAAAATTTAGTTGCTTCACCATAGACAGTTTTCATTTGAAAGACCCATCTTGTCCCCCTCCCTTGCCTCTCTCACACATTCTTATTTGTCTACAGACATGGAAACAAATTCCGCCCCCCCCCCCCACCAATTCTAGTAAAATCTATTTTTCAGTTAAAAAACTAGTAGAAGACACTGTTTAATAAGAACAGCAGGAACCTTTTGAGGTTGGAATTCTGTTCACTCTCTTGAGGACTGGCTGTGGGGAAAGGAACGGATTTTGAGTGACAGTTCACCCACATTCATCTAACTAGCAACAGGGAGTCTTGAAAGTTAGCTAAAAGGAGACTGGAAATGTTGAGTGGACATTGGGAGTATCTGGTTAATGGTGTAAATGAATGGTTATGTTGTAAGTAGTGTGCTCAAGCAGGGAGAGGGATGGGGGAAGAGTCATTAGGGAGAGAAAGAGGCCCCAAGCAGCTAAAATATGTTTTGATCTGTAGGTTTTGGGAGCTTGTTTTATGTGGACACTTATTTTGTGGCAAGCTGAGGTATAACTCTACCCCGTACTAACCTGAGGAGAAGAAAGTGCCTGTGTGGATTCTACTGCCGTGAACAAACAGTTCTCTAGTGCATTCTGAGCTACTTCCATTTCAGTGCATAGTAGGGAACAGTCAGTGAACAGCAGTAGGGTCCATGCAGTCAGTCAGTGCACAGCAGGTTAGTACAGGTTAGATTTACACCCCAGCTTGCCATGAGCTAAGTGTTTCTGTAGACAAGCTTTAAGTCTGTCCTTATGGCCAACAATTCGTACCATCCTTACTCAAAATGAGCTCTCCTGCTATGACATTTCAAACTCTCGCTACCTTCTCCCCATACATGGTCTCTGAGAGAAGGCTGCTCACCTGCAAAAAAACCCTTGAAAGTCGAATCTTTCTTTTTTTCAGGTGAGTGCCTGAGAAAGAAACCATATCGAAGTTTCCACAGAACAAGTGTGGCATGCACGGTAATGGAAACCACCCCCTCAGATTCTCAGCAGTTGACCCCAGTCCTGGATCTAAAAGGAAAGAGGGATTTTTCTATATTCGTGTTGCATTCATTCCACTTGTGCATTTGGTTTATATCCAGGTAGCTGTACAAATATTGACATATATCAGCATCATTCTCCCACCAGGGAAAGTTAACTAGTTTGTCAAGTGACATGGCAAACATGGTGACAGAAACCAAGTCAAACCTTTATAGTCATTGTAGGAAAGGATGTAACTGTATTGGAAATCTTCATAGTAGCACATGAATGGCTGTATATGGAGAATTGAAAGGCATATACAACTAATAATAGGACATTTTCAACTGTAAATGACTAGTTTAGATCAATGCCAACTTGCTAATGACCAAAAGTCATTTACCAACTGACAGCTTCTTGGTAGCCTATTTAAATGATGTTGACAATTTGTTTCCAATTGATATGGTGGGCAGATATCTCTGTCACAGAAACTATCATCTCAAGCAGAACAAAGGGTAAAATAAAGTTTATAGAACCCAGATCCACCAAAATGTTAAGACTTCTCATAAACTTTGTTACATTCCAAGGATAGTTGCCTCATTTTAGTGTACCCTTCCTGCTCCAGACAGACTTTTTCTCCCAACCCTATGTTCTGGCTCTTGTCTTCTACCTGTGGGAACTTAGATCCCAAATGTGACACTCAGCCAGAAGCAATCAGCTGAACACTTATCATACCAGCTGCTCTGCCACAGAACCAGCACTGAACTGGGACCATTGTGACCATAAATCTTGGATCATATGGAACCAAAGATTTCATCACAATGTTCCTTTGATTGAAACAAATTGATATCTCAGCAGAGTACCCAAGGACTGAATGGCATGGAGATGAATTGCCATCCACATCAGGACTGAGGCATGATGTCAAGAAACTGTGGAGAAGTCTGACCTGCAGCTGCAGAACTTGGCTTGTGCTGTGTGTGTTGTCCACACCCATTGCATAATTAGGACTCTATGAGACTGCCAAGTAGAGCCAGCAATGGTTCTTCCTTGGGTGATGTGAATGCTCGTTCATTAGAGCAGGATTAAAACCATTCAATCATTACACCCAATCCACCCACAACCATATCTACTGTACTTTTACTGATCCGGAATGGATTTGAACCAGTGACCTAAGGATGAGCCCTTAAACAAATACAATAAAACCTGCCAAGAGTGACCACTCATGGCAGTTAGCAAAA
Source organism: Chelonoidis abingdonii (assembly GCF_003597395.2). Taxonomy (NCBI): domain Eukaryota; kingdom Metazoa; phylum Chordata; order Testudines; family Testudinidae; genus Chelonoidis; species Chelonoidis abingdonii. Next base: position 14,927,045 of record NC_133783.1, on the reverse strand, counting down.
GTGGTCGCTTGTAAGAGGTGGTCTTTATTCAAAGGTTTGCACATCAAAGAGCGGTAGTGTTCCATGGCCTTTGCTAATAGTCGCTTATGACAGGTGGTCTCTAAGGCAAGTTTTACTGCACAGTTTTGTAATGAATCCAAACCAGCAACCTAAGAATAAAAAGACTGTATCCCTCTATAGGTCTGATAAGCCATTCAGTCGTCAAGGTTTTATGCTGTCATTTATCATTGTTTTGTTACATTCCAAGATTGGATTCTTTTTAACTTTACATTTAAAACAAATTAACAGGAGGTACAAAAGTCTTTAAAATGACTCAATTACTTTTTTATATAACAGCTAAAAAATAAGCCTGGGCATTTGACAAATATCTTGCAAAGAATAATATCACCAAAATATTTTTGAATAACATAATTAATTTCACAAAAGTAAAATTTGATGAAAAAAGTCATTTTTGCATCACTGCATTAAAATAATTATTTAATTATAATTAATTACTTATTTAATTTGTAGTTAATGATATAAAACAAAGACAAATGTTTTAGTTAGGGTAAGTTGAAAGAAAAATCACTGTTTCCCTCAACATCCCAGCCCTCCCGACATTTCTCCCCCTCCCCGAAATTCCTGCATTCCGTATTGCAGGAGTATTTTCCAGTCTTGGTAATGTGCATAGAGTCCATGAGAAAACTGTGACTGGAGCAATACAGTCAGAATAAATGAATAACTCAATGAATATTTTAGTTGATTACACTGGTGGAGCTCCCTATTGGGTCAGCTCAGCTGTTGGTGTCACCTAGCCTAAAAAATGATGCTGCTCTGGGAGACTGCAGTATTGTGAGAAATAGCTCTGGGCCTGGTGAAGAAAGGTTTTGAGTGTATTGATTTCTGATTATCATTCTACACATGGAAGTGGATCTAAATGAGGATTAAAAAGTTCCCTATTAAATTATAAAGGAAAGAATATTCAGCTTAAAGTGCCATTATGTAACTTTCACTTTATATGTATCTATAGATCTCTGTATAACTTGCTGATTCAAAGGATTAATAGTGGAATTTTGGGCCAGTCAGAACTATTATAATTAAGCAATGATAGACTAATTTCTTTGCACTGAAGATGAATCTTTTCAAGCTTCCAAAATAACTTTGGAGTTTTGTTTCTTTCTGAGAAGAAAGTACAGTGCACCCTCCATTAACTCCAGGCTATAAAAAAAGATATTTTTGTTTACAGTAATTAAAAATCTTTCATCTGAAAACCTCCAAGCATTTTACAAACGTGAATTAGCTCAGCCTCACAATATCCTAGCTGAGGTAAAAAAGTACTGTTATATCCACTGGAGCAGTTTTAGGCATGGGCTTCTTACAGTGGCCACCTTTAAACATAGACATTTACCTTTACCCATATTATCTGCAGTTAGAATGGAAATATCATTACTGCCACAACAAATTTAGTTACTGTCAGTGGACAATGTTCAGTTTTCAGTGGTAGCCACAGGCTGCAGGTTGTTGTCTATGGCTCAGGGTCTAACAAGGATTCCTAATAGCAGTGGGACCATGATGGTCATTTGCTAAAAAGCCAGTCTTGAGCCACTCCTTCCTGGCTCCCCTTTGGGACTGCATACAAGCAAACAGAAAGAGGGATACCTTTTTGGAGGAGAAGATGCATAGAGGGATGCTGAGCTAGACAGGAGTTGGGAACAATTGTGCAGACAGTGTCCAGCCCTATATTGTCTACAGTACCATTGCACCTAGGGCCTGGTCTGTTTACTCATTTTGTAGAAGAATACAGAGGCAGAGGGTCGGGGTGATTTAAAATTGAACTTGGCTTCTTATATCACTCAGGCACTTTTGAAAATCCCACCTTAAATGGCTTACCCAAGAATGTTCAGTGAGGCAATGGCAGAATCAGAAAAAGAAACAAGGAGCCCAGATTCTCAGTATCCTGTATTAACCATCCAGACTGCCTTATTACAGTATATTTTAACAAGTCAGTGGACACCTGCATCTATGTGATTGTTACTAAGCTGCACATCAGAGCTATTCCGAACATGAGGACACAAGTAGGGATAGAGTTCAGATTCTCTTGTTCAAGAAGAAAAGACCCCTAGTAAGTGAGCAAAAGAAGAATCTTTGTTAGCTGTATAAGGTCAACAACATACCATTGAGCAGTTCTCGCTCCATCTAGTAAATGGCAGTGATGTGCATACATACTCTCCCAATCAGGACAATATTTTATAATGTCTTATTTTATGCACTTATATGGCTCTTGTCACTGTAGTATCTGAGTGCCAGAGTAGCTGAATTATATGCTTTCAGAAAGCCCCAAGAGGCAATTTCTTTGTACTGGATATTGTAGTTTTTATTAATACAAAATCAGATCATCTTATTCTTGTTTCAGTCAGCCTGCCATCCTGATTATATGGTAAAGTGAACGATAGCTCTGATGTTGCCTATCCTGTAGAGAATTTTTTATAAACCAAAGGTACATGTAATAATCTAGAAAGCAGGAAAATTCTGTTTGACCATGAAGATGTTAGACAAGATGGGCATCTTGTCTGAAGTATGGGAAAGGAGAACATATCTTTTAGCACTTCTAGCCATTATTTATGTAAGTTATCTATCTGAGTCTCAGAGCTATTACTTATGATGTGTACATGACATTCTATCCTTCTCAATTTTCCATGGCATCTCCCGTTAGTGACTTGTAATATGTTCTATATTAGATAGAGATGTGTATAACTGACACCCATAGAAAACTGAATATATGTACTTTGGGATAACTACATTATAGGCATAGACCTGTTGCCAAAGACACATGAAACTTTGTATATATATTTTATATATATAAACTTTGATATAATATTGCTCTCTTTTCTTTTGTTGTTTGTTTGGTTTGATTTGTTTGTTTTTAAAGCAGTGTACCAGGGTGGAGGGTTGGAGGGCTGAGGCTAGACAACCCTGATTATAAAATGAGCCACACCTGAGAGAAAGAGACCAAGGTGATTACCCCCTGAAGAGCAGCAGGAGGCCACAATGAAGGGGGAAAATCCAGGATTATAGACTGCTAGGTACAAGCAGGTACTTTTAGAGTGTCAGGACTGAGACTCCAGCCAGGTAGGGCCTGCAAGTGGCCTACCAAAGCAAGAAAGCCCCAGGCAGGAAGGCCTGGGAAGAAGAAGAAAAACCTTTTATTTGGGTGGACTTGAACTTTTGTTTGAACGTTAATTTAATAAAGTACAAGCCGAAGAGGGATGGGAAAAGATGGAAGTGTTCCTTGAGTTTTTTGAACAGTCCAAGAAGGGAAATTGAGTCAGACTGCTGTGCCCAGGTACAAGCAGGGTACCTAATTTTATTGGCACTTTAATAGAGCTTTACTCTTCATACCCCTTAGCAGTCCCAATTTCATGAGGTTATTCTATAAATAATGTCTTCCATAGAACCAATGGGAGGCATGACAGTGCTGGTTTTAAATGTAAAAAATATAAATATTTTAAAAAGAAACATAAAGGAAATACACTGCTGGGATTTCAGTTAACATGTATTCCAGAGCTGAGAAATACATTCCTCTCATTAAATCCTAACTGTGATATAGAAATAGATTTTCTATGTATTATTAATAGACAACCAATTATGTAATACAGGTATTAAAACACAATAAATGCAAGATCCATTTCTTTTTAAATTTTAGGTGACAGACAGCACCATACAGAGGCACAGCTGCAAAGCTCAAACTTACACCACTTCATTTTGGGACTCCAAAGCAGCAGAACAATAGTCTATATAGCAAACAAATGACTAACATTTACATAATTACATATAAGCACAACTTATAATGTATTTGTAAGCACCTGAATGAAACTGATGCATTCATGTAAATGATAGAAATAATGGATTAGTTTCAGCCTGTCTGGAACTGGGCAAATAAAAGAAGGAAATTGTTTGCAAATATATTAGATTTAAGTTTTGCTCTGACTGAGTCCAGCTCTTTATTTGTTCTTTCATGGATGATGGTGCCACTGGGTATCATTTGCATGAATGTTTAGGGAGGGGCTTTGATTTGTGCAAATATGGTGATTCCTATACAGATGATCATCCCCATGTGTGCCAAAGAGTACCTGTGCCAGAAGGGCTTGCCTTATAAATAAGTGATTACTGGATGACAAGACAAAAGCGATTGACGGGCAATATACCTGTCATATGTCTTTAACTATATCTGTTCAGATCTTATTATGGCACTCAATATAATAGTGTCTGAGTGCCTTCCAAGAAAGTCAATCTATATTAAATCACAACTGGCCCATGGTCTGTTTCCTCCCTAGTTCCCCCTTCCCCTCCCCTCACCCCCGGCAAAATAGTCACAGGTATGACTCCTGTTTCATATGACATGGTATTGCTCCTAAATTATTTCCTCATTCTCCCTCCTCTTCTCTGACTAGGTCTTGTCTCTACCTCTTTCTCTTCCTCTTTGCCCTTCCCTCCTCCTCCTCCTCCTCTTCTTCTTCTTCTTCTTTTCTTTTGAGTTGGTCTCTGTAGAGATACTAAACAAAAGAAGGAGGTTTTACATTTCACTCTGAAGGCAATCTAATGTGCTGTTCCAAATATTTGGCCTTCTTGTTAATGAAGCATTGATTGTGAGGGTGACTGCATCATCATTCCTGAGGAATGTCATTGCAGAGACTCTCTCCTTCTCAGGAAGAAAATCAGAAAAAAATTTAATTTGGGGGTCCATGTATGTAGCCATATATAACACACATTCTTGTGTAGAAAGGGGTAGGAAAAAGATTTACAATGTCCTATCATTCTTTAGGCCTGATTATCTTTGGTATCCTTAAAGTCCCCACTTTGAAAGTCTCAAGGTACAGCTGAGTCTTAAGCATTTTTCTGTATTTTATTATAAATACAATTAATAGAAAGAACAAGTCCAACTTGGACTGGGAAAGTGTCCCCAACTTGGCTGCCATATCCAATTGCTTCTCTTCCAATTCCAACTTACCTTTCTGATTATCTGTCTATGCTTCAATTTTGAATTTACCTCTTCATCAGCTTTATCATTCCCTAAGTAGCCAGCTGTAGGACAGACCTTAAAATTTGTATTCAACATTACCCAAAGTAGTGTGTGTGTAACATGATATCATGACTATACTGGCAGCCCTTGGGTATATCCAGGGGCTCTCTGATAAGTATTCTCATTATACTGCTCATGTGTGGTCCAGTGCTATGATTCCTGCCACCATTACTTGTGTGGAGAAATTGTACGCAGATAATTTTGTGCAGTTTTGGGTTACATGTTCTGAGTTCCTTGCCATTCACAAGCTGCTATCTAGGGTGCTACGTGGGCAGTCTGACAGTGTTAGTTGTTATGATGATTCCTTTGTCATGTGCAGCCATCTGACAGAATCTGGATGACCATGCATGTTATAAGGCCTCTAAACAGTGGTTGAAGGGTGATGACTCACTTTCCACACACGTTTGCTTTAAACCCGTGGTGACTTAGATGAGCCTGGGGGTTCTGTTTTTAAAACAAAACTTCAGTCTGAGTTTACTATTTGGGAAGGCCTTTACTTACACTAACATCCCCATCACCAACAGTAAGCTGGTTAATTATGTAAGTCCTTTTTCCTAATTGAATGTTATGTTATTGCCTTGATAAGCTGGAAAGGAAGTAAAGCTAATGGAGACAGTGAAATCCCAAAGAGAACTTTAATGCAAAAGAGATGTTCATGTTCAACTCTCACCCACTCTCAGTTTGGATTATAATGACAGGGCTGACAATGGAAGAATGCCTGAAGTCTACCATCCCTCATCCCCTGCTCTGGTGATGGCAGACTTCAGGATTGTTCTGTGTAATGGAAGCTTCCGGTGGGGTGGGGGGGGGGGGGGGAGGGAATAGAGAGAGAGAGAGAGATATTTTTTTCTCTTACACAAGGTCCCAGGACATGAACAAATGCTAGAGATTTGACACACTCATAACTAGGCTTTATAATAACGTCTTTGGTGAACTATCCTGTAGAAAAATTGTATACACAGAAAAACTAGACTTAAGGCAAAGAAAGCACAAAGAGATTCAATCTCAATAACTATACAAATTCGACATGTTTTCCTTATTTTAATAACATGTCTTGCTCAATGTTAGAGGAAAGTACCTCTGCTTTAAAGGTTCAAAAGGGCACACACCAAAAGAAAAGAAAGACTGTATCCTGTTTCAAGTAGACCCTTTAAAAAAAGAGTCACAGTTGGGGTAACTAGACTGCTAGCCAGTGTGGAATAGATTTAGACATGGAGGAGAAGAGCAGAACTCTTTAACAGAATAAGACAAATGAAAGTTTCTGTCTGTACTCTAATATCCCCTTTCCCAGCTCTCCCAGAGGCAGCTTGTGGTACTGCAGTGTGATAAGAGTGAGGCTATCAAGGAGAAAAAGATCAAAGCTCTTCTTTTAAAAGAAGCAAAGAATCCTGTGGCACCTTATAGACTAACAGATGTTTTGGAGCATGAGCTTTCGTGGGTGAATTCTTTTAAAAGAGGTGACCATTCTCTCAGCAACTTGGATGGCTTTGACGTTCATTTCCTGATGACATCATGTGCACTTGCTAAGCCTGAAAAGCCCTGTAATAGCTCTGACTACCGTTACACCCTGTACTCAAGCATACAACTATAACAAAGACATTGTGGGTTTTTTTGTTGTTTTTTTTAAAACATAGCATTTAACAAATACAATGTGGGGATGGGGGAGGAGAATTCTTTTGAAACCCCTTAAAAAGGTGTGAGAGAGTGCTATTCATATCTATTTTGTCCATTAACTACAATTTCAGTTTGAAAAAAAAAAAGAGTGAATTTAGTGCTTAGTAAAGTGACTAATGACATTAGTTTTAGCCAGGCATAATACAAACAAGTGTTTTAGAAAGTTTTTCCCACTGAACTTTATAAAAACACCTCAAACTTAACTGACAAAATGCCCTGCTATTCTGCCACTCATGAGTAGAAACTGCTGCTTTCACCAAATCATTAGGAATTGGACTGTAATCTTATAAACAAACCAAGTAAGGTGCATGACGGTTACAAAATTGTGATTGAGTCATCCAGTCCAGTCCCCTGAACTGAGGAAAAACTCAGTATTGTTTAGACCAGGGATAGGCAACCTATGGCATGTGCGCCGAAGGCGCCACGCAAGCTGACTTTCAGTGGCACTCACACTGCCAGAGTCCTAGCCACCGGTCTGTGAGGCTCTGCATTTTAATTTAATTTTAAGTGAAGCTTTTTAAACATTTTAAAAACCTTATTTGCTTTATATACAACAATAGTTTAGTTATATATTATAAACTTATGGAAAGAGACCTTCTAAAAACATTACAATGTATTACTGACACGCAAAACCTTAAATTAGAGTGAATAAAGGAAGACTCGACACACCACTTCTGAAAGGTTGCTGACCCCTGGTTTAGACCATCCCTGACAGATGTTTGTCTAGCCCTTTCTTTAAAACTTGCAATAACAGAGATTGCACAACCTCCCTAGAAAATCTGTTCCAGCGATTAGCTACCCTTCCAGTTAAGAAGTTTTTCCTAATGTTTAGCCTAACACTCCTTTGCTTCCATTTAAATCCATTACTTCTTGTCCTGTCCTCACTGGTTAATGAGAACAATTTATCATCATCCTTTTAAAAAAAACAACAACAACAATCTTTTACATAGTTGAAGACTGTTATCATGTCCCCCCTCAGTCTTCTCTTCTTCAGACTAAACAAACCCAATTTTTGCTGTCTTTCTTTGTAGATCATATTTTCTAGGCCTTTAATCATTTTTGTTATTCTCCTCTGGACTTTCTCCAATTTTTCCACATCTTTCCTGATGTGTGGTGTCCAGAACTGGACATAAAACTCTTGCTGAGGCCTTATTATCAGTGCTGAGTAGAATGGAAGAATTACTTCTCATGTCTTGCTTACAATATTCTTGTTAATACATCCCAGAATGATGTTTGCTTTTTCTGAAACAGTATTACATTGTTGACTGATTTGGTCTGTGATCCATGATAAGCCCCAGATCCTTTTCTGTAGTACTCCTTCCTAGGCAGTCATTTCACATTTTGTATTTGTGAAACTCATTGTTCCTCTCTAAGGGTATGTCTACGCTACAAAATTAGGTCAAATTTTTAGAAGTTGATTTTTTAGGAAGCGATTTTATACAGTCAATTGTGTATGTCCCCACTAAGCGCATTAAGTTGGAGGAGTGCATCCACCGTACCGAGGTTAGTGTCAACTTTCGGAGCATTGCACAGTGAGTAGCTATCCCACAGTTCCTGCAGTCCCTACTGCCCATTGGAATTCTGGGTTGAGCTCCCAATGCCTGATGGGGTAAAAATATTGTCGTGGGTGGTTTGGGGTACACATCATCAGTCACTCCTCCCTCCGTGAAATCAATGGCAGAAAATCATTTTGCACCTTTTTTCCGTGTGGGCGCCCTACTGCTTTCAGCAGACAGTGCAGTAGGACTGCTAACCGTCATCATTGAACTACTACTTCTACTGCCACTGTACTCTCCTGCAATAGGTTGGAAAAACTGGTCTTCCAACCACCGCTTCTTCTGCCACTCTGCTTTCCTGTTCTTGTCTTGATCGATAGCAAATTTCTCCATGTTGGCTGTCATGGGCTCCCACTTCCACTGCAACTCTGCTCTCCTGCTCTCATGAATCCACCTCGCAGATCTTCTCGTCTTTCTCTATAAATATCTATTCTCATGGCATCCATCGTCAGCCACCGCTTCCGCTGCAACTTTGCTGTCCTGCTCTCCTGCATATGCCATACCACGGCAAGCCTGGAGCCCACTCAGATCACCATGGCAGTTACGAGCATTGTAAACACCTCGCACATTATCCTGCAGTATGTTCAGAACCAGAACCTGCAAAAGCAAGCGAGGAGGAGATGGCAGTGCAATGACAAGAATGATGAGGACATGGACACAGACTTCTCTTAAGGTACGGGCCCTGGCAATTTGGACATCATGGTAGTAATGAGGTGGGTTCATGCCGTGGAACATCGATTCTTGACCTGGGAAACAAGCACAAATTGGTGGGACCACACAATGTTGCAGGTCTGGAATAATTCCCAGTGGCTGAGAAACTTTTGCATGCATAAGGGCTCTTTCATGGAACTTTGTGACTTGATTTCCCCTTCCCTTAAGGGCAAGAATACCAAGATGAGAGCAGCCCTCACAGTTCACGAGCGAGTGGAAATAGCCCTCTAGAAGCTTGCAAAGCCAGACAGCTACTGAATCAATTTGGAGTGGGCAAATCTACTATGGAGGCTGCTGTGAACCAAATAGCCAATCCAATCACTGAGCTACTGCTATCAAGGGTAGTCACGCTGGGAAATGTGCACATCATAGTGGATGGCTTAGCTGCAATGGGATTCTCTAACTGTGGTGGGTGATAGATGGAGTGCATATCCCTATCATGGGACTGGACCCCCTTGGGAGCCAGTTCATAAACCACAAGGGATACTTTTCAATGGTGCTGCAAGCACTGGTGGATCACAAGGGACATTTCACTGACATCAACGTGGGATGACTGGGAAAGGCACATGACGCTCGTATCTTCAGGAGCTCTGGTCTGTTTAAACAGCTGCAGGAAGGGACTTACTTCCCAGACCATAAAATAATTGTTAGTTATCCTTGGGGACCCAGCCTACCCTTCAATGCCAAGGCTCATGAAGCCATACACAGGCACCCTGGACAGTAGTAAGGAGCAGTTCAACTATAGGGCAGAATGTTATTGTTATTGAGGATTGCTGCATTCTCCAAAATATCTGTGAGAGTAAGGGGGAGATGTTTATGGCAGGGTGGGAGGTTGAGGCAAATTGCCTGGCCGCTAATTACATGCAGCCAGACACTAGGGCAGTTAGAAAAGCACAGCAGGGCGTGCTGCGCATCAGAGAAGCTTTGAAAACCAGTTTCATGACTGGTTAGGCTGCGGTGTGAGTGTTCTGATTGTTTCTCCTTGATGATAATCCACCTTCTTGGTTCACTCTACTTCCCTGTAAGCCAACCGACCTCCCCTCCCCCCATTGATCACCACTTGCAGAGGCAATAAAGTCATTGTTGTTTCAAAATCATAGATTCTTTATTAATTCGTCACACAAATAGGGGGATGACTGCCAAGGTAGCCCGGGAGAGGTGGGGAAGTGGGGAAGCACTGGGTGGGGTGGTGGAGGAGGAAGGACAAGGCCACACTGCACTTCAAAACTTACTGAATGCCAGCCTTCTGTTGCTTGGGCACAGGGGCGGCTCCAGGTCCCAGCACGCCAAGCGCAGCATGCCTCCGCAGGCACACATGCGGAAGGTCCACTGGAGCCGCGGGACCGACAGCTGGCAGAAAGCCCCCCGCGACATGCCACCGTGCTTGGTGTGGCAAAATTTCTAGAGCCGCCCCTGCTTGAGCAGTTCTCTGGGATGGAATGGTTGGGTGCCCAGAGGCCCCTCCTCCCTGCATTCAGTTACACAAGGGCTGCAGCGGTGGTCTGTGCTCCTGCTGCCTTTCCTGCAGCTCAACCATACACGGGAGCATATCAGTTTGATCCTCCAGTAGCTTCAGCATTGCATTCTGCCTCCTCTTATCATGTTGCTGCCACCTCTCCTCTTGCTCCCACCACCTTTCCTTTTGTTCATCCCTCCTGTCCTCAGACTCTGCTATTGTTTGCCTCCACTCATTCTGCTGAGCTCTTTCAGTGCAGGAGGACTGCATGAGCTTGGAGAACATTTCATCACAAGTACGGTTTTTTTCGCCTTCTTATCTGCACTACCCTCTGGGACAGAGATGATACAGGGAGCATTGAAACATTTGCAGCTGTGAGAGGAAAAAAAGGGAGAGTATCTTTAAAAATACACATTTTAGAGAGCAATGGGTAGACTCTTTCATGGTGAACCAAGCTGTTAACATTACATAGCACATGTGCTTTTGGAACAAGGTCGCATTTTGCCTCTTATATTGAGGGCCTGACTGTTTTCAGAGGAGCTGTGGTTTTTGGGTAACTCCATGGTCACCTCTGCTGATGAGATCTGCATGGTCACCTGTGCTGATCAGCTTCCCATGCAGGCCAAACAGGAAATGAAATTCAAAAGTTCACTGGGCTTTTCCTGTCTACCTGGCAAGTGCATCTGAGTTGAGAGTGCTGTCCAGAGTGTTCACAAAGGAGCACTCTGGGATAGCTCCTGGAGGCCAGCATCATCAAATTGCATCCACACTACCTCAAATTCAACCTGGCAATGTCGATTCCAGCACTAATTCCTTCGTCGGGGAGGAGTACAGACATTGATTTTAAGAGCCCTTTAAATCGACAAAAATGGCTTTGTCGTGTGGATGGGTGAGGGGTTAAATCGATCTAATGCTGCTAAATTCGACCTAAACTAGTAGTGTAGACCAAGGCCAGGGGTGAAACTAACCTAAAGGACTTACCGGTATTCTGGAGGCTTAGGAGGGGGCAGGGCCTCAGACAGAAGAGGCATGGCCTCTACCAGAAGAGGTGGGGTCTTTAAATCCCCTGGCACTTTAAATCAGGATTTACAGGGCCTGTGGCTGGGGCTGTGGTAGCAGCAGCTGGGAGCCTGGTGCCTTTAAATTACCCCCGGAGCTACCAGCTGCAGAGGTGGCTGGGAGCCCTGAGGGTCATTTAAAGGGCCCAGGGTTCCAGCTGCCACTACTGCAGCGGAGCCCTGGGCACTTTAAATTGCCATTGTAGGGGGCTTCCGGCTGCTGCCGCTACCCCAAAGCCTCAGCCTCCGGTGGAGCTTTAAAGGGACCAGGGCTCCGCTACAGTAGCAGCAGCTGGAGTCCTGGATCCTTTAAATAGCCACTGGAACCCCACCGCCGCTACCCTAGGGCTTCCAATTTAAAGGGTCCAGGGTGGTAGCTGTCCTCCAATGTGTTTCCAACTCCTCTTGTTATTGTCTGTAAACTTTATAAGTCTACTCTTTGTCATTATCCAAATCATTTATGAAGATACTGAATAGAACTCGACCCAGGACAGATTCCTAAGTGACCCCCACTTGATATGTCCTTCCAACTTGATGCTGAGCCATTGATAACTGCTCTCTGAATATAGTTTTCCATCCAGTTGTACACCCACCTTATAGTCAGTTCATTTAGGGTGTATTTCTCTAGTTTGTTTATGAGAAACTCATGGAAGACAGCATCAAAAGCCTTACTAAAGTCAAGATGTACCACGTCTACCGCTTCCCCTCATCCACAGGGCTTGTTATGCTGTCAAATAATAATGTTAGATTGATTTGACAGCATTTGTTCTTGACAAATCCATTCTGATTGTTACTTATTACTTTATTATCTTCTAGGTGCTTACAAATTGATTGATTATTTGCTCCATTATCTTTCCCAGTACTGAAATTAAACTGAGTGGTCTATAATTCCCTGGGTTACCCTTATTCCCCTTTTTATACATAGGCCTATGTTTTCCCTTTTCCAGTGATCTGGGATCTCTCCCATTCCTCCATGAGTTCTCAAAGATAATTGTTGATGCTGTGATGCTCTAGGATGTATTTTTTCAGGGCCTGTCAACTTGTAGACATCTAATTTTTCCTCAAAATATCATCCCATGGTTGAGGAAGCTGAAGCCTTCCTGGTGACATCATGCACACAGCCATGCATTCACACCCAGATATTTTTTCTCTCTGCCAGGGCCTCTACCCTTGACCAGTAGAATTGATGACAACATCACATGTACCCGCAACTCCTTCACCCTAACTCGCAGAGACCTCTAGTCATTTCCAATCTGCTTGGGGTCATACATTGCAGTATCACTAATGTAGGGTTCTGTCTCTTAGGCAGAGCTGGAAATCACATTATCATAAAGGGGAGACAGTTCTGGGCTAGTTCTTTTCTTGGCTATTATTACTGTATCTGGCAAAGAAATTAACAAGATTACTTCAAAATGCATGATTCCCCAATGCACTCTTGTGCCAGGAGAAGTGAAGTGGAATAGAATGATTTGCTGACTAACCTGGACCTTGAGTGGAGCTTCATCTGCTAATGACTTTTTGAGTCTCTAGTTATGGAGTGCCTAATTAGAAATTCCTTGTGATCTAACTCCATATCAAGTAACCTTTCATAAGCAAAGCCAAGGGGCATGCAACATGCTCATAAAAAAACTATTTATACGTTTCCCAATTTGTCACACCATAATTATTAATTATCCAGATATGTTTGAATAAACAGATGATCTTTATGTTATTGAAAACATATCAGTTTTTTTTTAATGGAACAAACACAGCATGCATGCAAAAGAAAGATACGTAAATAAATAAAGACTAGTGGGCTAGACCTACTCTGCTAATTTCTCATCCATCTGCCATGGTTAAATGCAGCTCTATTCTTTATAATGAGCATCTATCTCCAGCCTTATCTATTTAGTGATGTCTCCATATGCTGGTGTCTATGACATGAAGACTAATTATCATGGAAGTGCTAGAGTTTGACTCTGTAAATTTGGATCCTGATCCTGCTTTGTGCAGATGGACCCTTGAGCTTCATGGAGCTCCACTGAGGTTGATGCACCTATATGGAGCTCACTGGGGCCTTGTTCACTAATGACAATTGTCTAAATATTTTTTGTGAATAAATTTCAGCCCCTGGCTGCTCTCAAACTATTTGCTGTGACTATTCCTTTGAGCATTTGATATCTGAGAATTGTGATTGGATGCCCTAAGTCATAAGATTTCTTTTCTGTTGTCTAACTGGTTGGTCTGTGATGGGGAACTATACAGGGGACATACCCCCATGTAGCCACATGCTGTGTAGAATCACAATCCTTGTAGGTAGGTACTGGGGATGGGAAGATCCTTCCATCTCTCTTCTTCAGGGCTAGGGTGTATGTATTCCCCCATATGGAACTTCAGTGGTGAGTCTGAGGTTGTCTCAGTGGATCATTTCCAAAATCTAAAGGAGACCATTTCTCCCATCTACTGACCATTTTCTCAGGGTCCTTGCCAGAAACTCAGGCCAGTTCCTGGGGTCTGGATATTCCCCTCCACAGTTATGGTTTTGTGATTAATAGAAATTTGACCACAGGCTGGAAATTTGCTTTCTGCAAACACTCATCTCTTCAACACTCTGTTTATGGAAACACTTATGAAAAGTGCACAGAATGGCCTGTGAACACAGTCACAGAGAAATTCTAACCCACAAGCTACCAATCGCTTTGTGGATCATTTTTTTGCCATTTGCCCAGTTCTGATTGTGTGCCATATATGCTGAAGTATAGCACTGAATGGCTGCAAGAGAGGAATGGTTATAAAGGAGAAAGATCCTGTTTGCACACAAAACCCTACCACAGTCTGTAGAGATGAGAAGGAAATACAATAAAAAAGTCAGAACTCTAAGAAGTTTTGATAAAATGGTCCACATTAAAACACCATATTCTATCCTTGGACACATGTGGCTCCCATAAAGGCAATTGGAATGAAAGGCAATTTAACCTAAAAGCTTGTCAGCATGCACCTGTGGCTTGTCAGTGTTACTGTCTGCTTATAGCTGCCACATTACAGCATATTCAAATGGCCATTTTAGCCAAAATGCAATACCTCCCATGTGATGTGAATCAAAACTCTGCCTGCATACTGTGTTAGGTTTTCAGTACTTCTACTCTATGACTAAGGTGGTGATGGATGATGCAGACTAGCAGTGGTCTTTCCCTCATTTCCCAGAAGCCTTTAAAAAATAGTAGCCCCATTTTACTCTCCCTCTCCCATTTTGTATTTGGAATTTGTTTGACAATCTGATGTTCTGCAGTAGAAATAATATTTCAGAACAGCTTTTATGATGTGAAGTATATTGTTGCATAATCTCAATTGTCTGGATTCATACTCTGGTGAAATATGCAAAGGACTATCTTGCAACATGCTAAAGGTATAAACAAACCAAATATACGCAGAGGACTTTCTTAGTGTCTTTACTGAAAAACAGCTACACCTGTGAGAGAAATATTTGGTAACATGCGGAGATTTTACCTTGTCTAGGTTTCTGAAAACATGGATGCATTCACATTTCCAACATTACTGCTTTGTACAGAGCAATCTGCACCATTTAAGGATTTCCTTTATAAGACATTCTTTACTATTGTACTTTTAGACTTCATATTTTCATTAGGCTTTTATGTGGGGTGCTAGATAAACATTTCTCTGTGACTGTGGTTTTAAAACCAAAATGACAAAGCCAGAAACCTGTACAATGTTGGAGGGTAAGAGCAAATTAGGTAAGTAGGTGTATGTAGATCTGAGAAAATCTAGGCCAGTAGTTCTCATCTGGGTTCCAGGGCTTATATAGCACTTTTCATCCATAGATTTCAAAGGAGGTCAGTATTATATCCCTGTTTGACAGATGGGAAAACTGAAGCCCAGAGAGAGAAGTGACTTGAGAGAAATACATTTCTGCATCCTGACACTAAGGCAAAATCAAATGTCCCCCTCTCAATTGTTATTTATTTGTATTATGGTAGCATCTGATGGCATAGATCTAGGTTCCATTGTTCAGGGCACTGTACAAACTCCTAGAAAGACACAATCTAAATAGACAAGACAGACAAAGAATGGTAGGGTAGACAGAGCCACGGAGAAGGGAAGTGACTTGTGTAAGGTCACATAGCTGATAAGTGGGTATGATGCAAGCAAAGCCCAGTTTTCCTGGCTTCCAGTCCAGTGCCCTATCCATTAAACTTTGTTGCCTCCCAACAAACAGTATTGTTCAGTGTGCTCAGGTTTATTAGTTAGAGGATTTTTTTCCCAAGGGAACTTACATTTTCCCTTTCCAGTCCTCTCAGAACATGATCCTAGCTAGTAGATGGTGAAAGGATAGTGGGAAATCTGACTTCTCTTCTTAATACATGTCCTATGAGTGCACTGGATACCTAACACTATCATCATTAATGGCCAGGAAGAATACATCTAGAAGGATTGTCACCAGAGCAACCAATCTGGACTACCTGACATGGCAACATTATTTCCAAAAGGCTTTGTTTCCTAATTCCTATGGTGGTACGATTCAAGATGATATCAGAGTCTGTTCAGAACAATTTTAGAGGAGGCAATCATATAAACTACCCTTGGAGATGACTGGAGAGTGAAATGAGCAAATAAGAAAGATGTTGGGTACCAGCCCCTTTATAGACATTGCACTGTGTCTTTGACAGGACTGAGAGTTTTATACATAGACCCTGTTTTTGCAAGAGAGAATTTCCAAGCAAAATGTTTCTATATTATTGTATAATGTCATCATCAGCAGTAAGTATATGAATTCCTCACCCTCAGCAGAGGCCTTGCTTAATGGCTAATAATAGTATTTGCATTTTAAATTGTCTGCCACCCAAGGAGTGGTAAAATGATGTTTTGGTCTTTCAATGGCTGGAAATTAAAGCCTAATTCTAGCTAATTCTAATTAAAGACAAATTCTAATTTCTAATTCAAATAAGAAATAAGGCACACATCTTTAATAGTCAGGGTAATTAACCACTGGAGCAAACTACCACAGTAGGAGGTGGATTCTCCATCTCTTGAAGTCTTCATATCAAGACTGGATGCCTTTGTGGACGATATGCTTTAATGCGACTCAAGTTGTTGGGATCATTACAGGAGTTGTCTTCCTTGATTCTCTCCATCAGTTCAACAGTGATGATGGGGCCAAGAGAAGTCTTTCTACCCCTTTCTATCTTATACCAGCTTCCTGGTTTCATTCATCTTATTTTTTCATGTCATTCTTCAGTGTGTTTATCCAGCACATCCTCAGTCTTCCTCTATTTCTTGTTCCTTGTGCTCTGGTACGTGATGCCATGTATGGTATCCTTTCCAGATCCATTCCTGGAGTGTTCAAACCATTGCAGTTGTCTTTCTTGAATTTGCTGTAACAGCTTTGTTTCTTACCCTAGCCATTTTCTTATCTTGTTTATTTTCTGCAGTATTGAAATTCTCGGTATTCCCCTCATCCAGTTCATTTCTGCAGTCAAAATCTTTCATTCATTGTTTTTTATTCATACTCCAACATTCTGACCTGTACACTGATTTCAGCACAGCAGTTACCCCATATACACTGATTTTTATTGTTACTGAAATATTTGTAGTCTTCCAGACCTTGCAGAGTTTTCCAAATACAGCAGCTAGTCTGATTCTTGTTTTTCTTATGTCATATTCACAATTACCATTGTTCATTACCAATCTTCCAAGGTTCACAAGGGTTTTACACTTGTTCTAGTTCTTTGTCTCCAACTTTGATGGTTACCTCTGTCTGTCTTCCAGTTGCCCTATTTTTTAGCTTTTCCATCTTCAATCCAAATTTTCTGTTTTCCTTGTCTATCTTGTCAGTTATTCCCTGTAAATCCTCCTTGGTCTATGATGTGAGGTCAGTATCATCTGTGAATCTAAGATTATGCTCTGTCCTACCACCTAACATGACCCCTCCCATTTCAGCTCTCAGTGCTACAGTCACTGTTCCTTCCAGTACCAAATTGAACAAATCCGGAGATAGTGTGCATCCTTGTTCCAATCCTACAGTCATCCTGAACCTTCCTATCAATTTCTTGCCTACTCTCACCACACTCATCAACTTGCTGTAGATGTTTTCTATCAACTGGATCATTTTTTGTGGATGCCATATAGTCTAATAACTTGTCATAACCCTTTCTGCCAAATGCTATCAAAAGCCTGTTTGAAGTCTATAAATTTGTAACGGGTTTGATTGTGTTCTTCTCTGATATCTGTCTTATCACAAGTAACTGATCTATTGTACTTGGTCCTGATCTAAATCCATCCTGTTCCTCTGCAAACTCTTCTTCCATATGCCTTTTTGTTCTCCTCTACAACATCTCAGTGAACGCTGTCCTGGTGTACTGAATAAGCTGATGATTCCTCTGTAATCTTGCACTCACTTTCTCGACTTTTTGATAGATCAGTGCTATTATTGCTTTCTCCCATTTGCTAAGCACTTACTCTTGTCTGTAAATCTTGTTGGATAGCTTGTTCATCACTTACCATGTGTTCCTCACTTCTTGCAGCAGCTCCGAGGTTATGTTGTCAGTTCCCAGTGCTTTTTTCTTTTTCAAGCTTCCTATCAAAATCTTTACTACTTCTAAGAATTCTGGCATTTGCTCTCTCTCATTTGTGCTGGGATGCTCTTTCAATCCGTGCATGTCATAGATCTTAGGTCTTGTCATTTTTTCAACTGCTTTTGGCCTCAACCTCATTGATGCTATCATTACTTTATGATCTGATCTGATATCAGCCACAAATGATCTGTACAACAACATACTTGATTTCCATCTGAAATTCACAAGTACAAAGTCTGTTGTGTTCTTTGTTTGCCCATTAGGTGATATCCAAAACGACTTCCTCTGCAGCTTTCTTTGTTAAAATAGCAAGTTCATTATCATTAGGTCATTGCTTAGGCAGAAATTTAGTAGCCTTTTTCCTCCCTGTTTTCACACCTAGTCCAAATGTACCTATTGCTCCAGCCAGGAATTCCAGTTCAATCCTACTTTTGCACTAAAACTTCCCATCAGAAATAACAAGTCTTGCCCTGAAACTTCTTGTATTGTTTTCTGGAGATGGTTATAAAATTTGTCAATTTCCTCCTTGAGCACTGCTGAGGTTGAAATACTTATACTATTGTAACTGAGCTGAATTTTATTCTGAGTCTCACCTTCAACATAGTAGGAGAGATCTGATTAAATGCCATCAGAGCCTGGCTTGCCTTCAGTTTTAGCACCAGTGCAACTCCTACAGGAGTAGTTGGTTGAAATTCTATGGCTTGTGATATCCAGGAGTTCAGACTAGATGAACTGATGGTGCCTTCTAGCCCTAACGTCTATGAATCTAATTTGTTTATAAAGAGATGCATTCGTATTCTGAAACTTCATTTTAAGGAACAAACTACACAGTTATCAGTTTTCCAAATAGTTCTTTAATAGCATTAGGCATGCAAACTCCACTAGCATTAATGGGAGAAGGGTAGCTTATAACACAATATTGGTATGATATTTCACTGACTGATATAAGCTCAAGCCCTCTCTGGTCTGGAATTCTACCAATCATGTTCCTAGTGTTCCAGCCAATGACGTTGTTGAGCAACCCAATTCCTTTATTTAGGAATCGTGCAAGCTTCCACTGCCACCTATCTCCACCCCAATATCTAGCTGTGGTATGCTAGGAAGATACCTGACAGGACTGGGAGACAATAGTGTAAATATCACATATTTTTCACTGTCAAAAAATAGGCAACTGATTTTTCCATGAAGTTGTTTGGTGCTTAAGGAAATATCAAATTATTTACATCTACCTTGAAACCCTTACTTCTGCTCTGCTTCTGGCAGGGTGCTGCCTTCAGAGCTCTCTGGCTGCTCAACTCTGAAGGCAGCACAGAAGTAAGGGTGGCAATAGGGTGACTAGATGTCCTCATTTTATAGGGACAGTCCGGATATTTGAGACTTTATCTTATATAAGTGCTTATTACCCCTCACCCCCTGTCCCGATTTTTCATACCTGCTGTCTGGTCACTCTAGGTGGTAATACTGTGACCGCTCCCCTCTAAAATAACCTTGTGAGCCTCTGCAACTCCGTTTTGGGTCAGGACCCCTGACTTGAGTAACTCTGGTCTTCCCTGTGAAATCAGTATAGTATAGAGTAAAAGCACACAAAAGACCAGATTTCACAATGGAGAGATCAGATTTCCTGGTCCGTGATGCATTTTTCATTCCCATGAATTTGGTAGGGCCCTAACAATAGGGATAAGATCTCTGGCATTTCCACGCTACAAATAGTAAATATTATTAATAATTTGATAACATTGAGAGAGAAATCTTAGAACTAAATTCCCAAGCTCTGTCAGTAACTTTTCTATGACAACACAAACCTATCACACAAATCATCTACTGTTTTCTCTATCTTTACTGCAGTTGGCCCAAGCACTGAATTGCTCCTTTGATTATTGTTCAGTGAAAGGACAAAAACAAATACATGCAAATTACCCAGCTTGACTATGTTTTTCAATCTGAACCAGGTTTTGTTAGCACTGCAAACGGAATAATGGAATGTTCCCTTTTAATCTCAGACAGAGAGAGCCAATGGATTATGTGTGAGGATCACTTTATGGGAGATCTATAATCAAGATCACTTTGAAAAGGAAATTTGTTAAGGACTTTAAAATAATTTTGCATCTTTTTCCTCTCCTCAATATTCATATCAATTCCTAAAGTGTTTGAAAGTAAAATATTGGATGGAGGGATACAATATATCTTGATTTTAGGAAGGCTTTTCACACAGTCCCATGTGACATTCTCATAAGCAAACTAGGGAAATATGCTCTAGACTAAATTACTGTATATAGGTATAAAACTGATTGAAAGGTTGTATTCAAAGATCAGTTATCAACGGTTAGCTGTCAAACTGGGGGGGGATGTTTCTAGTGCGGTCCTGCAAAGGTCTTTCCTGGGTTTGGTACTAGTCAATATTTTCACTGATACCTTCGGTAATAGAGTGAAGAGTTTGTTTATAATGCACAACTACAAAAATGGGGAGTAACTGAGTAGCAGGTAGTATTGCTGAAAAGAATCTGGAGGTTATAGTGGATCACAAATTAAATATAAGTCAATGTAATATTGTTGGGAAAAAAGCAAACATCATTCTAGAATGCTTTAGTAGAAATGTTCTAGGCAAGACATGAGTAGTAGTTCTTCTACTCTATTCAGCACTGATAAGGCCTCAGCTGGAGTGCTATGTCCAGTTCTGGATACCAGACATTAAAAAGATGTGGGAAAATTGAAGTGTCCAGAGGAGAGCAGCAAAAATTATAAATGGTTTAGAAAACCTATAAGGAAAAGCTAAAAGAAAATGGGCTTGTTGAGTCTTGAGAAAAGAAGACTGAGGAGTGACCTGATAAGTCTTCAACTATGTTAAGGGCTGTTATAAAGAGAACTGTGATTAATTGTTCTCCATGTCTGCTGAAGGTAGGACAAGATGTAATTGATTTAATCTGCAGTGAGGAAGATTGAGGCTAGCTATTAGGAAAAAAAACTTTCTAGCTATAAGGATAGCTAAGCATTGGAAAGGGCTGTCATGGAGTTACAGGATCTGGCTATGCCCCAGTGTGTAACCAGTCTCCTAGGAGTGGCCCCTATAATGTGTTTGGCCCCACGAACTCACACAGTTCCACAGGGGCAGGCCCACGGCCTCCAAAACTCTGAGGCACAGCTTTTAGCAGCAGCTATATCTGTCTGTCTCTGTGGTTCCCTGCAGCAAATCCAGCCAAGCCAGAGTCCAGTGGGAGGCTCATGCTGCATTCTTCAGGGCACAATGTTCTAAGTGAGTATTTACAGTGACATGGGCAGCATTTGCAAAATGCAGTAACCATTTGTTAGACACAATCTGAAAGTCCTTAGCGCAGATAAGCAGAAGTTAAGTCATAGTCCACCCTGGTCATACCAGGGCCATGATGAACCAGCCACACTGTGAAGGATTCCATCTCTTATGATTTCTCTTTCCTGTGTCTTTCTTCCTGGGGTTTTCTGCAGTTAGGTGTTGATGGTTCAGTCACTGGGCATCTTTGCCTTTTTCGATGGCTGTTGATTCGGGATCAGTTTCAGCCACTTGTTTAATGACCTTATTCATTCCTTCCAGACAGACAGCTGACACCCATACCTCATGCCTTCTGTGCTGTATTAGCAGGAGACTTAAACATTTTTATGCAATGCAAAGTGCAGAGGGAAACTGAGGCACATAGAAGATTCATAAAAATATTATAGAAAATGCCCACTTTGTCACATAGACTTCCATGGGAGGTTGTGGAATCCCCATCATTGGGTAATGGGGGTTAAGAATAGGTTGGACAAACATCTGCCAGAAATGTTCTTAGGTATAGTTGGTCCTACATTTTGAAGATTCTATATTACCTTCCTGCTATTTTTTCCTTCCATGGCATACATCCACACACAATTGTTCTTATAGGCTTCAAAATGCCAGGCTGCTAGGCTTAATTACTGTTATTTTCATCACTGGGGAAAAAGTAGATAAATGAACCACTGAAAATATAGAAGGGATTATAAATAGAGTTTGCAAATGGATAAGAAATATCCAAGAAAAGTTAAATTTTAAATCTTGCAAAAGGAAACCAAATATTATTATTATTTTATTAGTTTATTTATTTGTATTGAATTAGAGTCTAGTGATCCCAGTCATGACCCATGTGTTCCATTGTACAAACACAGAATGAAAAGATGCCGAATTCCACGCATAAAATTTATTCATTGACCCTTTAGGATGATGATACTACAAAAAATAGTTGTCCAACAATGCATATTATCTTCTTTGAGAGAATAATATTTTGTAAGTCTGCTGTGTACATTTGTCCTAACACATTTATTGGACAGACTCTCAACAGTGGCAAAACATGCTGCTATAACGGCAATCTGATCAAAACACAAGCAGGTTGAATTTGCAACATGGCTCACTTGTGTGACAAGTGAGCTGCAATGCTAATCTGTACTTAGCTCAGTGACAGTATCTCTGAGGTAGCCTATATACCTCCATTATCTGTCTGTTCATTTTTTCTTGAAAAAACAAATAAGATTGCTGGATAAAAAACAGTGCACAGACACTCTTAACCTTATGTGTAGAGCATGGGTTTTGCTACACTGTTACATGTATGAATGAATAGCTCTGTGACACAATCAATTTTCTTCCTCTCCCATCATCACACTCAATTTAAACAGAGGAAGGAAAGACTGCAAATTATGCAAGTGGGATTTCAGTGATGCACAAACACGTGGATCCCATCTGATGCAAAAAAAAAAAAATGTTCCACAAGGGCTGCATCATTTCCTTTAATATGCCTTGGGTGAAATTTAATTCACATTATTAGTATTTTTACATTTCAATTTGTCCTTCTTTATTAATCATAATTTGAAATAGCATTAGAAACACTTTGTCAGCCAGACAGTTGATCAGAAAATGAGGTGGGGAGCTGGAGGTGGGAGGAAAGATGAATTTAATTGTAATTTTTCCTATTTTGGGAAGCAAAAATGAGATATTTGGAAAATTTTGACAGCTGTTCTCATTAATACATTCTTAAGAGTTTTCATTTTCAGGTGCTATACCCTAGCTGAGCATGGGATGAAAAGTGGAGAAGCAGATGTTACGTTCTTCATTCCTCTGAGTAACAGAGTTCCTGTATAAAAAACAAGCTCCCTTTCCTCAGATGAGGGGGGGATTTTAATTTTATTTGACCTTTATCTCATTTTCTCTGAGAAAGCCCTTCATATTTGTTGTAAATAAAAATAGACATTATTTAGCAGTCTATTCGTAATCAGTACTTTGCTTTTGATTTCATTCTTCACTATCTTATCAGCTGTCTGGCTAAAAGCTTTCTGCACGGCAAAGCACAAATCAACATATTTAAAGAGAATATAGTTTAGCATTTCTCGTTCTTGTTTATTAGGAATTAAGCCTAGCATACAGAAAATAAATTATCTGAATGAGGTATTCAATCAGCTCTTGTTATTATTAATTAACATACAATAGCTAATTTATTTGGTCTAAATTAAATCCTTAAACCAAGATCATCCCATCCATGCAAAATGCCCATCAAAGGACTGGGAGCTCGGAGTCCTCACTTACAAAATCTCCCCTCTGCTGTTCTGTCAGAAGCAAGATTTACCCACCCCAGAGCAGGTAAGTGTTTGGCCACCTAAACTCAGGGATCATTGAATACCTGTAGAAACCAGATCTAGATGGACAGTCCTGTATTTCCGCAATGCTTTCTGGGCCTTCCTGGCCACTATGGCTTTTATAGTAGCTCTGGGATTCCCGCAGTGAGCACTACCCCAGAATTTGTTTCTGTGGACGATGACACTGTGGACAAGCATCTCCCCAGCCCTGCCTTTGACCTCTCTCCTCCTCATACATACATGGGCAAAGGGTGCTACAGACTGGCAAATAACTGATTTTTCAGTTCAGTGGATGTTCCAGAAGTTTGAAAATAAATATGATTCAGGTGAAACTGAATCTGAAATTTGGGGGGAATTTTTGGTGACTCAAAAAAGTCCATTTTAGGTCTCTTCCAGAGCAGTGATTTGAACCGGGGTTTCCCATATCTCAGGTGAGTGCCCTAACAACTGCCTCACCATCATCATCTTCTGCCTGTTTTGTGAATGGCCAAAACCATTCATATCAAATTTGTGACATAATTCAGATCAGTCAAAACTGCATTTTTCATCAAATATTTGTCAAACAAAAATTTGCCCACCTTGGGAGGGTGCCTTGTTCCAATGAGGCAATAATATGAGGAACTCTTTGCATATATATATATATATATATATGCATATATATACATATATGCAGTGACTGGATAGAGTAGTGGTTAAGCGTGCTGCCCTTTGATACGGGAGACCGCCCTTTGATATGAGAGACCAAGGTTCAAATCCTGGTTGGTACCCAACTTTCCAGTAGGAGTCCTTGGGCAAAAGACTGCCTAATGCTTCACCTGCCTACCTCAAATATGAGAGTGACACAAACTAGGAGAGTCAAACCAGCTCAGACGTTGCCTGGATTAACAAGGTCCGTGCCAGATGCTGAGGAACCAGGACAATCTGACGATAAGTGGGCTACTGGAACAAACCATTCATGGATGAGACAAGAGAACATGGAATTGATGGAAGGCTACTACAACAGTAGACCTAATGAGAGGGGAAGTATGAGGGGACTATGGATGGACAAAAGACCTACATACACACTTACTGAGAAACAGCTAGTTACCCAAACGCTTCAACATAGTAAAGAGGAAGCTGCTCTCACAGCTGAGATAGACAACTCCACATTACATCTCAGACTCAAGAAGACCTGGAAGAACAAGTGGATGTGCAGCCCACACCTGAAGCTGAAACTTCACTGCTACCCCCACCATTGCAGAGCACAGCAGCTGATATGAGGCATAAGATCATGGAGAAAACTAGCTACAGTCAATCCTCGAGACCGATTACCAAGGCTCAGTGGAGAAGTACCATCAGATAGTATGTTAGAAGATGCCAATAGAGCCTCATGACAATCCCTACTACCACCATAACTCAAACCAATGAACTGGTATACGCTACAGCCTCTGTAATCCTGGAGATGCTTGGCTACACGATCAAGAAGAAACAACAGTATGTACCCACCCTGGAAAATGAGGTTGGAGGATAAGATCAAGGCGACTCGAGAGAAGTTAGTCAGCTGGTGGAACTACAGAAAGGTGTAGAGATTAAGGATAAAGACTCGGCTACTGAAAAAATACAAGGCCTGACTCCATCTGAAGCCCTAGAGACTGCTAAACAAAGGCTCACAGCACTGGCTACCAGGCTAAGGAGATACACTAGAAGCAGAGGCCAAAAAGTAAATACTTCTGTTCTCCAAAGAACCATCCAAGGTGTACTCCCAACTGCAGTGCACGAACAACACATAACAGCAGAACCTGAACTGACAGTACTGGAAGAACATATGGGAGAAGAGAAGACTCATAACACCAGTGCAAAGTGGCTGCAGCTGCAACAGGACCAGCAATCTCCTGCAGAACAGAAACCAGTCACCATCACAGTAGAAGACATCCAGCAGCGGGTCAAGAACATGAAGAAACTGGACAGCACTGGACCAGACATGATCCACACCTACTGGCTAAAGAAACTAACAGCAGTGCATGAATGCTAGCAGCACAGATGAACCAGCTGCTAGCAGCAGGCTCCCACCCAAACTGGCTAACACAAGGAAGGACAGTGCTGATCATGAAAGACCCTGCAAGGAACAGACGCCACCAGCCAATAACCTGCCTCCCCACAACATGAAAGTCCTATCAGGCATCATAGCTGCCAAGCTACAGGACCACATGGGCCAGTACATGAGCACAGCTCAGAAGGGCATTGGGAACAACAAAACACCCAGTTGCTCATAGATAGAGCAGTCGCCCAAGACTCAAGGTCTAGACAGACCAATCTGAGCACAGCCTGGATTGACTACAGGAAAGCCTACGACTCAATGCCGCACACGTGGATCTGTGAATGTCTGGCGCTATACAAAGTCAACAGGACACTAAGGACCTTCCTCAAGAACTCAATGGGACTTATGGAAGACAACACTGAAGTCAACTCAAGGCAGCTTGCACAAGTGGCCATCAAGTGCGGCAGATATACCAAGGTGATGCACTGTCCCCGCTGCTGTTCTGCATAGGCTTAAACCCCCTCAGCCAATAATCACAAGGACTGGATACGGGTACAGTTCAGGAGTGGAACTACCATCAGCCACCTCCTCTACATGGATGACATCAAGCTGTATGCTAAGAATGAACGAGACATCGACTCGCTAATCCACCTGACGCGGATCTACAGTGAGATATCATCGGATGTCATTCGGACTGGAAGGTGTGGCTGGATGGTAGTGAAGAGAGGGAAGGTAGTCAAGACTGATGGGGTGGAACTACCAGCGGGCACATAGCAGACATACAGACCAGCTACAAGTACCTTGGCGTCCCACAGTCACATGGAACCACGATGAGGAGGCAAGAAGACAGCAACATCAAGTATCACCAAAGGATAAGACAGGTCCTGAAGAGCCAGCTCAGTGGGAAGAACAAGTCCAGATCAACAGATCGCCACTGGGCAACAGATACCCTGCCGGTATAGTGAGCTGGCCAAGGAGGACATGGAGCTGCCGATGTGAAGACCGGAAGCTCCTCACAATGCACGGAGGTTTCCACCCAAGTCCAACACCCAGAGACTGTATACCAGCCAGAAAGAAGGCGGGCGGGCTTGGCGAGCGTCAAAAGCCACTGTCCTGGACGAAACCCGGAACATCCAGGAGTACATCAGTAAGATGGCCCCCAAAGATGAGCTGCTGAGAGAATGCTGAGGCAGCAGCAGACATGGGAGGAAGACCAAGCAGAAGAAGTGCCATGGCAAGACAAGACCCTGCATGGATGTACCATCGACAGATAGCTGAGGTGGCTGACATTGGGAAATCCTACCAGTGGCTGGAAAGGGCTGGACTAAAAGACAGCACTGAGGCACTGATCATAGCAGCACAGGAACAGGCCTGAGCACCAGATCCATTGAAGCAGGGGTTCTACACACTAGAGAGGACCCAAGGTGCAGACTGTGCAGAGAGGCCCTTAAACTTCAACGATAGTAAAGAGGAAGCTGCTCTCACAGCTGAGAGACCAACTCCATTGCACTCAGACTCAAGAAGACCTGAAGAACAAGTGGATGTGCACACACTAGAGCTGAAACTTCACTGCTACCCCTCCATTGCAGAGCACAGCAGCGTATGAGGCATAAGATCATGGAGCTACAGTCAATCCTCGAGACGCGATTACCAAGGCTCAGTGGAAGAAGTACATCGATAGTATTTAGAAGAGCAATAAGAGCCTCATGACAATCCCTACTACACTATAACTCAAGTCAATGAACTGGCTGAACGCGCTACAGCCTCTGTAATCCTGGAGATGCTTGGCTACACGATCAAGAAGAAACAAACATTAATGTAACCACCCTGGAAATGAGCGTTGGAGTAGATCGAAGGCGACTGGCGAGCAAAGTTTAGTCAGCTAGGGTGGAATATCAAGAATGTTGTGAGATTTAAGGAATAGACCGTGCTTGAGTGCAGTGCTAGGAACAGCTAAGATACTGCGCAGAACCCTCAAACTCCCAGGCCTCTGGTAGAGGACCCGAGGTTGAGGAAGACACATACCACCCATAGGTGTGAGAGGGGAATTTTTTTTATATATATAAAATATGCATATTATATATATAATTAAGAATCTGTTCCAGAAAGAAACAGCTTGCTGTGCGGACAGTCCTTGCTGCCTTTCATCTCTTTATAGCCCCTCAACCCTCCTCCAGGGAGTATCACATCTCAGTCCCTAAAATCCTGCTGAAAATAACTTTCTAGGAATCAGTAATACGAATAGTTTATCTCAGTGGTTCAATCACGGAGAACTGTGTGGGGATAATTAGAGGGCTTGTGGTATTGGTAACATGGTGCAGGGCTTTGTGCCCCTAAGTTACAGGAGTAAACCCAATATGGCTCAGGAGAAAGCAAAAATCATTACCGTGTAATGGCTCTTTAGTGCATTTCTGGCTGTAGACTAGTTCAGAGAACAGTGGTCCATACCACAAAAATCACCATGACAACGGGCATGGACACTGTTACTGGACATTTCAGAAAAGCAAGTGATTGAATGGGCATGAAGACTTCTTTCTAGAAATGTTTCCTCTACCCATTAATTGAGCACTCTTTGTAGTGAGTGTTTGCTATCTGGCTCAAATGCTTACATTCCAAATCCCATTCCTGTGGATACTGATGTGGTTGCCTCTGGCTTCTAGGATCCAGTGGGGATTTGGGTTCATGGATCAAGTTAGAAATAATTTCTCTCTGAGAACTTTTTCTAATTAGGAATTTCCAATCTAATCTATTTGGTAATATCTTAGTTGACAAATGATGTCAATGAGACTTTTAATGATGTCAGATATTCAATGTGAGTAAAAGTACTACAGTTTGGTCCTTGGATTTTATTTGATTTTTCTAATATTGGAAAGAATTTTATCCCTTTATCTGGGATCTACTTGGTTGTAAGCAAGACATATGATGGTTTGTGGGAGGGTCATTTAAAGCCAATGATAACCTGATCGGCCTTAATAGCACAGGGAATGTATATCGGAATTTGTGTTGCCCTGGGAAAGAAGGGAATTTTATTTCTGTGTGCGTGTCAATTTAAGAAGCTCAGTGTGTTATGGAAATAGATGTAATGATGATTAATCAACTGAGCATCACCCAAATGATAGTCCTTCCACAGAATACTACATAGAAGAATAAAAGAGGTCCTAAAAGCTTCCTTTTGGCTGAGTTGAGAGATAGTTCACTTCCAATCTCATTTTAGCTATTATTTATTTGCATTACAGTAGTGACTTTAGGCCACATGCAACATCAGGATACCATTGGTGCTAGCAGCCAAACACAGAGGAAGAGAGCCAAACCCTGCCATGAAGAGCTTACAGTCTAAACAGACAAGACAGAAGGTGGGAAGAAGGAATTATAGCTTGTTTATCTGCTTTTAAACACATTTTCTGTGCAACAAACTATTTTAAACCTCACTTCCATGTGTCCTCCCTCTCCTTCCCAGCTAATAATTTTGGAAATAAAACTTTAATAACTTTCAGGAACCCATGGCCCAGACTCCCTTCAATGCCAAATTCGTCTTGGTGCAGAATAGGTGAGTGTAGGAGAGAAAATGGTTACAGCTCAGATCTTCTGGTCTGATATGGGATGGACCCAGCATAAATTAGAGCGGCCTGGGGGGTTCTATTGTGTCAGCTGACAACAGTCTCACAAGGACCCTACCTCAGTTTGACATTGCCATTGTGCACCACACTCCTGCCATGCTCGCTTCCTGCCTCTTCTTGGTCTCAGGTACCATGATGTCACCATTGGATGCGGGTCTGTGGATCACAGGCCAGCTATACCAGATGTGGGAATTCTCAATTGGGCAGATTTAATTGCTTTCTGGGAGGAATAAAGGGGCTTGAACACAGAGAGAATTTGGCCCTCAATCTGAATTTATATTCACATCCATCAGTGTGGGAGTTATGACTATGTCATTAACTTTCTCAAGGGCACACACCCAGTGGTTTAAAAGTAATGTTGTCAATTTTTATGTCTGCACCCCATCTTAGCCATTTTTCCATTAACTTAGTCCATCATGTGTAAGTAAAGAAGAGGCGATTCTTTCTGTAAGGGAAAGAAAATAGATCTGTTACAATTTAAATATCAATAATATACAATTTATGCTAAAACAATAGAAATAAAGAAAGAAAAAACCCTGAGGTCTGCAGTTTTTCAGCATAAATAACCCATGAATTGCATGGTAAAAGACACATGATTTTTTTCATGAACTTGTCCCTTTTGTTGTCACTGCTGAGTTTAGCCTTTTGATTGTACAGCCCTGTTTTTCCCCATTTGTTCAGTAATGTACTTTTTCACTTTCCCTAGTGACACTTAAGCCTTTCATATACAGCACACTTTTTACTTTGCTAACAAGCACTGCATTCTAAAATTAAACCTGACAACACCTCTCCAGGTCTAACAGCTTTCCACATCACTGCAGACACCAACCATAGGGAAAGTAACAGAAGCAGTTTTTTTATGAAGAGCAGTTTCATATACAAGTGTCACATCATTTAACAGAACTAATTATCTATTTGCCCATGTCATTCATTTCCTTATTACAAAAAAATGCAGTATTGTACAATAATGGCCCAATATATTACAGCTTATAATAATGTTACTGCAGTGTTTTGTACTATGACTTTAGAATATTGATATAAAAATAGTATCTACTGAGGCTGGGAGCTAAAGGTTTTTCATTCAGCTAGCAGAATGTTTAAGAGAAGTGCCCATGCCGTAGCTCCTTGTTATTTCCACTTGGGGGACTGTAAGCAAAAGCAAGGCTTTGGACACGTAACGTTACACTCACTCCATGCATCCGATGAAGTAGGTTATAGCCCATGAAAACTTATGCCCAAATAAATTTGTTAGTTTCTAAGGTGTCACAAGGACTCCTCGTTGTCATTACATTCAAAGTTTGTGATAAAAAATGAGCAGCTTTAGATTAGTGTAATGTCTGCCTCCTCTTCAGTGCCACATCACATTCATTCCAGAAGCAGACGTACCAGGTTGGGCTGGGACAGAGTGGAGGAAGTTTGCATGGCTTCTGCCAAGCTGAATGTGCCCTGTAGATCAAAAGAAAACTTTGGTCTATAAGGACTGTCATTTTGGCATCTATCATCCTCACTATAATCACTTTAGTGTTTTTATATACGTATAAGCTACTTATCTGGCCCCCATCACCATATCATCTGAGCACCTCATAATCATTAATACATTTATCCTCATGACTCCTTTGTGTGATAGGGGAAGTACAATTACCCTCATGTTGCAGATGGGAAACTGAAGCATAGGGAGGCTGACTTGCTCGAGGTCACACAGGAAATTTGTGGCAGATCAAGGAATTTAATCCAGGTCTCTCAGGTCCCAGGCTAGTGCCCTACCACTGGATTATCCTTCATCTGTCTCTCTCACTTACTTTCTGTTACACACACATATTCTCTCTCTCTCTCTTTCTCAAACACAATATTTTCCCTAACAGCTGTATTTTAAAAAGTTAAGATATACCAAGGAAACAGAGACACATCAGGATAGTGTTTACTAAGCCTTGTAAATTTCCAGTCATGTATATATTGATCTTCATGATCTATGCAATTTTATATTCATGGAATGTTGGTGCAATTTACCAGGGTGCCTGTGGCACCAGTGGTCCCTAGCTGCCACATTCTCTCTCCCATTGCCTGATCTTTGTTTACCTGTATGCATTTATCTTTGCATAACCCTGGATGTAACCAACATGGTTTCAAACCTCTCCTGTGAGATGAGACTTGAGCAAATACATTCAAAACTCTGGAGTTCAAGGACACTGAATGTTTTGACCATTGTGTTGTGCACACCCAAGAAATGGTAATGAAGTTGAAATAGCTGAGGGCTTCTGATAGGTACAGTAAATATCTTGTTACTAATGCTGCTATAGATCTGCAAAAGTAAATGCTGTCTCCGCTAGTAGAAAAGTCCCCAAGCCCACATTTGCTCTAATATATAAAAGCTGCATGCAAGCAAGCCCAGAGTTATAATTCTTTATTCATTTATAGTGCATCTTTCTTCTAAGGAGCTAGAAAAGTAATTAAGTCTGACAACACCCATGTGAGCTATCTATATGTAGAGAATATTATTCTGCCTCTTTTACAAATGGGCATACTGAGGTACAAAGAGGTTAGGCTGCTGGTATGCTGATACTGTTGCCTATCATGCTGGCCAATATTGTCTCCTAGTATTTTTGTACTCCCTAGTCTGCCTATATCCACCTGCTGTGTCTTGTCTTATATTTAGATTGCAAGCTGTTTGGGGCAGTGGCCATCTTTTTATGCTGTGTTTGTATTGCGCCAATTACAATAGGGTCCTGATCCTTGACTAGGGTTCCTAAGTGGTGTGGTTAACACCAAAAATATATAGTAATAATAAATGACTCCCCAAAGTTCACATAGTGAGTCAAGTAGTGGTGCCAGCAGTAGAATCTAAGAATCTGCCCAGCTAGCCCTCTGTTCACCATGAGATCAAATCACCTCCTTGATCGTTGCATAATGAGCTATCACATCTCAATGAGACAGATATTGTGGCTTTGCAGTTTATTATAGTGGCTTTGTACACCTTGGTTTTAACAATCACTTAGATTTGTAAACATACAGAGAATGTCGGTTGAGTGAAGCTCCAAACTTCGAAAATGTAGGAACTAGTGGATTCACTATACATTTTTATTATAAAAGATATATCTGCAGTTGAATAGCTAATGTTATAGAAAAGTCTTGGCCTCAATGTATTTATTATTTATTTTATTATTATTTTATTTTATTATTATGTTACTTATAATGATTCTTTTTTTGGACCCTCAAGTGAGAAAAATGTACAGCGATCTGATTCACTCCCAACTGCTTTACTCCATTTTGACAGCAGTGTAATTCCTTGGATTGTGATGGAGTCAGATCACTATATGGCTGGAGTAACACAGTGGTGAATCAGGTGACACAAGGTCACTGAAGCTTTTTTGTTTAAGTCAGTTGACTACCTTCACAGCCAGTAGCAACACATGCTGCTGTGCATTTCCCTGCCAAGATGCCTCAGCCTTACTCTAGAAAACCAACTCTAGGATGGAATGAGTAGTCAGTCACCAACTCAATACAATACATCATAAGAATGGCCCTAGTGGGTCAGACCAAAGGTCCATCTAGCCCAGTATCCTGTCTACTGACAGTGGCCAATGTCAGGTGCCCCAGAGGGAATGAACAGAACAGGTAATCATCAAGTGATCCCCTGTTGCTCATTCCGAGCTTCTGGCAAACAGAGGCTAGAGACACCATTCCTACCCATCCTGCCTAACAGCCATCTACAGGGGCAGCTCTAAGTTTTTTGCCACCTCAAGTACAGCAGTCAGGCATCCTTTGGCAGCATGCCTGTGGGTGGTCTGCCAGTCCCGCGCCTTCAGCGTACCTGCTGCCGAATTTCCGCGCTGAAGCCATGGGACCGGCGGACCACCCGCAGGCACGCCACTGAATGCTGCCAGATTGCTGCCAGCACACTGCCCCCCGCTGCTTGCCACCCCATGCACGCACTTGCTGCTCTGGTGCCTGAAGCCACCCCGGCCCTTGATGGACTTATCCTCCATGAATTTATCTAGTTCATTTCCACTTTACCAGGACTAAGACAGGTACCAGTTTGCTGTATCCATTTGTTCACTAGCAATTAAGATCACAGATTCATTTCCCATAGGCAGGCAACAACCCATTTTTGGCCATTACCAGCCTGGAATGAATGACAACTATGAAACAGTCATCTAAATGTGAAACAGACTTGTAAATTATAGATATAGCTGCATGGAATTGGACCTTTCTGAGAATGATGCTCATTTCTACTCCCTTTAAGTGATGCTCACCCACCTAGGCCCAAGAAGAAGGAAGCATCTGCTAGTGCACAGTAGGAGGTTTGCTCCCCCCATCCTCTTTACTGAGGTGCAAATTATGTGTGGGCAGAGTTTCAACAGTAATAAAAATAAACTAATTAACAAGGAGGAAAAAAAGATGACACACTCAACCAACCAACTTCTGCAAAGACACAATGGGCAAAGTACTTGTGATTTGAGTGGCGAGCAATGAACTGCTTATTTTACAGCTTTGTTAATCATAGTCTGGTTACTGTGTCAGTTTCAGTGAATGACTGACATCATGCAATTCGCTTACAACTATTTTAAATTACCCTGAAGCATATTCCAATCCAGCCCTATGGAATATTAATCATCACTTCATTACATTTGTCAGAAAGAGAAGTTGGAATTTATTATCACAATTTCTAATTATAGGTTATAGAGTTATGCTGAGATTGAAAGAAAAAAATCCATATTATGAATTTGCATTAATGATAATCTGGTGGAGAGAAAAACAACTTGTCAACAGTAGGTTTTCCCATATAATGCCAAATAAAGAAGTATAAAATCAACTAAAGCAAAGTATCAAAAGTTATTGTTCAGTGATTTGGAATTGAGTCATTTATTTGTGAATATAAGGAGAATTTAACTGGCCTAGAATATAGTTTTATGCAACTCCTTTCATGCCCTCAATTTCCCAAAGCACTTTACAAACCAATGACAGTAACCATGCCATAGCCATGTAGGCAGATAGCCTATGTACAAGAGGTCAGATTCTTAACTGGTGTGAATTGGCACAGCTCTGTTGCAAGTACAGAATGCAGCTGCCCTGATGTACACCAGCTGAGGATCTGGCCCGCTAGGTGTGTGTGTATGTATGTATATATGTGTGTATAAAACATCATGGCTATTAGAAACATTTATTTAAATATAAATGGAATGTAGGCCAGAATGCCCAGTGCATTCCATGTTATTTTTTAAAGATCTGATTGATCCAAAGCCCATTGAAGTCAACTGGAATCTTTCCATTGACTTCAGTGAGCTT
Source organism: Chelonoidis abingdonii (assembly GCF_003597395.2). Classification (NCBI taxonomy): domain Eukaryota; kingdom Metazoa; phylum Chordata; order Testudines; family Testudinidae; genus Chelonoidis; species Chelonoidis abingdonii. Next base: position 14,892,435 of record NC_133783.1, on the reverse strand, counting down.
TGCATTAGACCCTAAAAGACCCATGAGATCTTCAAGAAGAAATTTAGGTAAGCATGAGAAACTTCAGTTAATGTCTCATCCATTAGGTGGTGTCTTTATCAGGATAGCGTGCTCCCCTGCCTAATACTGCACCAAATATTCAGTAGCAGAATTAGCCCATACAGAGTCAAGCTTGGTTCCTTACTTTGAAAAGAAGTCAAAAGAAAGCTGGATGGTAAGTCACAACTATAGAAAAATATCTTGGAGGATGGGGGAGGGGAACAGATCTCATTTCATGCTCACAATATTACTATTAGCATGGGGGAAATGGAAAAATAATATCTTCCTAAAGATGTTTGCTGTTTGTCAGCTAAAGATGCTAGTCGGGTTTTACTAGAGAACTGGGTAGCAAGTTAAGAGGATGGAAGTTGTCATCCGCTTTAGTGGATATGCACATACACTTATCTGAATGCATATTTTCCTCTCAGTAAATAATTACCCACCACAGTGCTCAGTGCCCCTTGTTACAGGCTCCATGCTGATGGTGAATGCAGAGGCCTGGACACACTTTGGATTCAATCACTAATGCTTTTTAATCAACCAGAGGAATTGCTGTTTAGGAGAAATCTTCCATTAGTGTTTGAGTATCCTCTGCCTGGGCAGTACTCCCAAATCTGAAAGCTTAGTGAGAGGCAGGGACCATGCATTGACTCTGAAGGGGAGCTCATATCAGAGGGAATGATTTGGGGCCATTTTTTTTTAAATGTCCTGTACTTTTCTTTGCATCAGTTTCACGCACAATCAGTTGAGCCCACAAAAGATAGCAATTGTGTGTGTACATGTCAAATTTCATTTGCAATCACAAATTCTTAGATCCAAATTCAAAGGCCTCGTTTGTTACATTTTAACATGCTAATGGTACAGGACACTTTGCAAACAAAAACGTGCTTCAGACGTGAGGACCTCACATTCTTCGGACTTTGAGGAAGTGCTCCCCTGGTGAGATTTTCAAACATGTCAAAACAAGTTGGATGCCTCACTCCTGTTAAAAATCAATGGGAGTGGTGGGATTTATTTGCTTAACCACTTCTGAAAATCCCCCATCTCAGTTGCCTGCAGTACTTGAATTAAGTTTCACACATTTTTTAAGAAATAATTTATTGGTTACACTTTTTATTTTCTTGGCTGGTCTAAGCAAAAGTAAATGTACTTTGGGATTAGACAGGAAGGTATAGTTAAGGCATTGGCCTTGGACTCATGAGATCTGGGTTCAATATCTGGTTCTACAGCAGACTTCCTGTGTGACCTTTGGCATGTAGCATAAACTCTTTGGGTCTCAATTCTCCATCTGTGCAATGGGAATAAGAGCATTTCCTTTCTTCCACATTTTGTCTATTTAGATTTGAAGATCCTTGGAAATGGGATTGTCTTTTACTCTCTTTCTCTGTCTTGGTATAGGTAGTAGAGAACCTAACCCAATGGTGCCACAATTAGAGTTGGTAGACAGTTTTTCACTGAAACATTTATTCAGTAAAAATTACTTTTTGACTAAAGTGGATATTTGATATTTTGATCAAATTTTCCAGTTTCCCATCAAAAATTCATCCAAACCCAGATGATATTTGGGTCAGAACATTCAATTTTTAAATGAGAAAATCACTCTTTTAACAAGCAAAAACAGTTTTTAAAAACTGAAAGTCTTTCAGTCTCTGTTTTTCATTGTTCTCTAAGTGTTTGTATTGGAGTAGCACTAAGAGAACCCAAACAAAATTGTGGGGATCACTGGATGAAAAATGCCAATTATATTTAGTTGGATTTTGTTATTATTATTTTTTAAAAAATTGCTGATCATGCACCACTGATAAAAACAAAGGGCCCAAAGGCAGAAATTTCATTGCTACTGGCAGCTAGGTTGCTGAGCTTGGCTTTGACCTTAGCTACCTACTCAGTATGACATTTATTATAGACCATCAGAAATTACAGGGCAGGGACCAAGAGAGAAAATGGTGTAGTAAAGCAGATATTGGGACCAATGACATATTTGGGAGACAAAGGGGAGACAAAGGAGAGGCCTACTGATCAACTGTTACCAGATAAATACTCTATACAGTTACAGGATATGGCCCTTGAAGTTACTAAAATTGGTTATAGGTTTTGATGCCCTTGACGAAGAGGAGAAGGTGGTATCAGAAAATGGTAGTGAAGAAGAGGAGAGTCAGGGTGCTCCTGCATGGTCTAAACAGGATAAAACTCAGGTATCGTTTTCGCTACTTGGACACTACCAGCTATAGTGACATTGCAAACCTCCCATTAGGTTAAACTTGTGATTTTTTTTTAAATTGTATTTGTTAGTTAAGAACATTACAAGGCAAGAGAGTGGTGTGTTAAAAACTGTGTTAAAATTACAAGCTATCACTTTAAATGGTAAGGGGCTTTCTGGTTCTGCTTGCAGATTAGGGGGCTCTGCATGGAAGCGTGCGGTCTAGGACTGGAATAGTTAGCCCACAGTGAGCATATTGGAATGAGTTGTGCCTGCATCAGAGAACAGCCTCTCTCTCTCTCTCACTCTCTCCCTCTCCTGTGTTGGTTCTTGTGTGCTGAGGTTCTGGATTTTAAGAAATAGTGTTACATTGCAACCTTCCGAAAAGTGTAATCTATGTTTTTATCTAATTTCTCTGTTTTTATGCCATGAAGATACCAGTACTTAATAGGTCCTTTCTGTTCTCCAAAGCTTACAGAATAGTGTAATATATGTGAAAAGAGGAATGGATGGCATTTCAGGACTGGTAATAGCATCTGGATGATGTGACTGTTTCCCGATTGATACTGACCTCTGGGGCTATGTGAAATGAGATGGCATTCAGAGTCCATTTCTTGATAGGTGACATCATATTGAATACCCTACGCAAACTGATTGAATACTGATGGTATAGAAACAATTTTCTTACTGTGTAGAGGAGATTTCTCCATTCCATGACTGAAGCACCTGCATGGGGACATGTGTATATGTGTGGGGTGGAGCTGGGGGTGGGAAAGCTTGTGCTGCTGTTGCCCAGGCTGTCTTTGTTTTGTTGCAGGGAAAATGTTGTGGCTGATGCTGTGAATTCAGTACTTTTCACCAGCACTAAAATCCCTCTGCTCAAAAGTACTATGAACAATAATATAGGAAGTGTCCTGGAGTGTCATGCATTCAGAAAATGATCATGATGTTCCTATCCATTTGCAGAAGAGGGGTTAGAGTTTCCTACATGTATTATAAGGGATGTCACTAATAATGTTTCCTTGTGTTTTATTGCAGTCAAGTGGTTAATGATATTGTCTCTACCATGCCAAGTGCCGAGTGATTTCTAGTTCTGTTAACACTTGTTTCTAAGCAAATCGGAAAAGTGAACTGACTGCTTTAGCATTTAAATTGGGGATGTTTGTGGACCTTTTTGGAGCACTGATTATGTCTATCCCCCTTATCAAACATCCACCACCTCCAAACAAAAATATTCAGCATTGCTAATGTTTTTAGGTCTGTGGGGACTTGGGAGGTAAAGGCAGTTCCCAAAGAAATTCTTCATGAAAAGGTAACTTTAGCACAGCAGTTATTTTAGACTCCCCTTTGCAGATGGCTTGTCAAGCTGTTGCAAGTTACACCTCTATCTACAATCTTTTCCCTCTTCTTTAAGACCCTGTCTAGCTCAAAAACTGTATCCCTTCTGTCCTAACAACATGCCTTGTGTGATGAGCTTTCTGCAGATAACCACTGATCAGCAGGATGATTCCATATCCTATTATAATCTGCCAGGTAGAAATAAATAAATCTATTATCCCAGGCCCAGCTTGTTTCATCATTGTGACAGCTTCCCATGAGCCTGCATTCATCAGGACCCTTTAAAACAGCCAGCCCCCACATCATCTGACAGCTAAATCTCCATGACCGAACTGCAGGTTAATAGATCTGTAATCTCTATTTAATTACTCATTAATAATCTAGCTCCTGGTCCCCTTTCCCCTTTTGTATTAAATTGATTAGTGGCTGTTTATTGAGAGACCAGACTGATGGGTTAAATTGCTTCAGTGAATGTTTCGATATTAGCTTCCTCGCAATTCTGATCATCAAGATAAAATAAACACCAGAATATCCCCTGTAGACTTTTAAAGTGCTGAGGACATGGTCCAGTTAAATATAGCAACAGAGCAGAGGCAATGGGAAGGTTGCAATATCACCTTTCATGCTCCACTAACCATCGTGCAAATCACACCAAACAAATAAACATTGGGCCTCATTCTTCTTCCACTAACATTGGAGTAAATTAGGATTAAGTATCAAGTACACCAGTGAAAAAACAATGTAGGTAAAGGAGAATCTGGCCTATTGCCACATATCTAAATGGTTGTGCTTCTGGAGGATTCCCTGTATCTTTTACAAAGAACAGTTGCATGAAAACAGGTTTCTTGTTACATTAGAGTTTATTTGATTTGGCTGCTTATTCCCCATTTGGTAAAGACCTCTGTCATATTCTGTGACAAAGGGAGAGAAGCTGAGATAAGGAAAGGCAAAAAGGAAATGTTCTTTAGGATCTCAGCGTAATCAGTTAAACAATCAAATCACATCCCACTTGGAATTTGTCTTTCTCAGAGTTGTTTCTGCTCAAATCAGGATTGCATTCTAATGAGAATGGTAGCATGACTAATCTATTAGGTTTCTGCACAGAATCAGCTGACTCTTCCTTCCATGCAGTTTTACTATCCTCTTCTTTGAACTTTAATTTCTGTACCTGGAGGTTTTTATTATATCAGAGCCAACTTTTAAAGAGGTTTTTGAGTTCTGTAACTCTCCCCTTCCCTTACCACACTGACAATCACTTGCAGCTCTCTACCTGATTTGCTGTTATCCAACTCACTAAAATTAATCTCCCATCTTTGTACTATTTCTGCTCAAGGATTACAAAAGCTAATACAAAATCAGATCTGTGTAATACCTAGTTCCTTATGGATAGATAAATCAGAGCTGTCCAAGCTGATACGAAGAGGTGCTGTTGTGTCTCCTGGAAAGATAACCGGATCCTTTCCAAATAAATCCTACTTTCCCCATAGCAAGGCCTTCCACCTGCAGGATGACGGGGTTAATTCAGCAAGAAATGTCAGATAGGAGGAAGCAGAATTTCACAATAATCGCTTATTACAATAACCCTCCACCTCAACAGACCTTCTTCTGGGAAGCAAAATGTATAATCGCTGTGCCATCTAGTGCAGGGTTCTCAACATATATCAGAAGATCTGGTCAGTTCTTGGATGGGAGACCTCCAAGAGAAGCACAGGATGTTACAGACAGTGTTGTTGCTAATAAAGTAGCTGACACACTTAGTTCTGAATTATTATTAACCCAATGTTGTTGCATGATGTTAGGGGGCACTGTATTGTTTCAGTGCATCCTATGGACAAGATGCAAAGTCTAAATCCTGTCCACATGGTTTTGATGTTCCCGTCATGGATCTTGTCTGTCTCTGCCCTACACCTCACTCCTTCCACTTGTTTAGCCTCAGTATCCTTTCTGCCATTTCTCATAAACTCACCATTGTAAGAACCTTCAGTAATTGCCATTCTATATCTCCCTGGCACATTGATTCTCCAGCTATTTTCAAAACTAAACTGAAAACTGATTGAGCAAAATTCATCCCTGATGTAAGCCCACTGAAGTCAGTTTGGTCCATTTGAGGCATCTTTCCTACCTCACCCATGCTTATTAATATATCTTCTTAGATGAAAAAGATCATGTTAATGTGTGACTACTAAATCTAAAAAAGGACGTAATACTGGTACATGGCACCATACCTCTCTGCTAATATACATGTATACAACATGAAGAATAGTAATCACACCCTTGAGTTCTCAAACCACAGGCCTAAAAGAGAACCTCTGTTATGCATTAGGAGTAGCAGGATTTTTCATCTTTTTAGACCAGCCTCTGGAGAGCAAGCCTGTTATGTACACTTATGTAGTTCTGATTCCATCTAGTAAGAGACAGTGGCACAGACCTACAGTGAGCAAAAGAAGATTACAGCTTCTCAAATGGTGCCCCCAGCTATTTAATAATACATAGGACACAACTTCGGGGAATTAAAATTGCTGTTTGTGGTCCTTAACACTGTGCTTCTAGTCCCACCGATGGACAAGTGTCTAGTGAATAGAGAATTACAGTGCCATAGGTAATGTAATCAGTTAAAGCTCCCAACATGGCTTCAGTGACTCTTCCAACAGCAATTCTGGGCACCACAGAGCACTGGCACACGCTGCACTTTGTATCCAGAGTCAGCCACAGCTTTCAAGGGATGATAATACAATCTAGATGGAGCTACTATAAGGTGGGTGCATAAGTGATTGGAAAATAATTACTTTCTGGGAATGATCTGTGGTTCACAGTCATGCTAGAAGGGCAAAATGAGGAGGGCCCTGCAGAGATTGGTTCTGGGTCCAGTTCTGTTCAATATCTTCATCCATGATTTAGATAATGACAGAGAGAGTACACTTACAAAGTTTGTGGACGATACCAAGCTGGGAGGGGTTGCAAGTGCTTTGGAGGATAGGATTAAAATTCAGAATGATCTGGAAAAAACTGGAGAAATGGTCTGAAGTAAATAAGATGAAATTCAATAAGGACAAAAGCTAAGTACTCCACTTAGGAAGGAGCAATCAATTGCACATATAAAAAAAGGGGAAATGACTGCTTAGGAAAGAGTATTGTGGAAAGGGATCTGGGGGTCATAGTGGATCACAAGCTAAATATGACAAGTATCAAAGGGGTAGACTTGTTAGTCTGGATCTGTAAAAAACAACGAGTCCTGTGGCACCTTAAAGACTAACAGATGTATTGAAGCATAAGCTTTCGTCAGTGAATACCCACTTCGTCAGACGCATGTAATGGAAATGTCCAGAGGCAGGTATAAATATGATGTTGTAGCTAATCTGGTTAGGTCCTGTGATGGTGTCGCTGGTGTAGATATGTGGGCAGAGTTGGCATCAAGGTTTGTTGCATGGATGGGTTCCTGAGTTAGAGTTGTTATGGCGTGGTGTGTGGTTGCTGGTGAGAATATGCTTAAGGTTGGCAGGTTGTCTGTGGGTGAGGACTGGCCTGCCTCCCAAGGTCTGTGAAAGTTAGGGATCATTGTCCAGGATGGGTTGTAGATCACTGATGATGCATTGGAGAGGTTTAAGCTGAGGACTGTAGATAATACTTAGTCCTGCCTTGAGTTCAGGGGACTGGACTAGATGACCGCTCGAGGTCCCTTCCAGTTCTATGATAATTTATTTGCAAGCTCTGGACTCTAGTGAACATTAGCCTCAGAAGCACTGAGAGGAGAAGATCTTCCCCTTGCTGGGTATGTACTTTATTTTATCTAGTCAGTTGAAATTGCTTATACAGTAAAGCTAGGTAACAACTAATGCTGGGTAACAAACAAGAGAAATTAAAATAGCTCATTTATGAGCATAAATTCAATCTAGCTGGTATTACTGGAACCTGGTGGGATAATTCTTACAAATGGAATGTTAACAAAACTTAAAATCAGTGGTTATAACTATTTAGGCAGTATTGAATGGGCAAAGAGGGAGGGGGAGTGACACTGAACGTCAAAAATGGCATTCATTTTTATATTGGTTTCCAAGCGAGAAATAACTTGGAAGAAAATTATCTTGAATGCTTGTGAATCAATGTCCAAACGGATAAAGTGCAAGATGGAGTACTAGTTGGTGTCTGCTGTAGATCACCAAATTGCACTAGGGAATAGGATGACTACCTCCTTGTGCACCTATCTGTAATGTGTGTGTGTGGGGAAGGGGGAGCAGAGGGCTATGTGATCATGGGAGACTTCAATTTGAGTCACATATGCTGGAGTCTCATTCTGCCAGTAATAAAACATCTTTGGAATTTCTAAATATTACGGATGACAATTTCCTAACTCAAAAACACTGCAGCCCATATGAGAGAATTCAATATTAGACCTGGCCCTAACAGAGAAAGAGGAACTGATTACAGAACTAAAAGTTAATGGCAGCCTAGGTGTAGGTGATCATGCCTTTATCATTTTTATAATGTGCAAGCAGAATAAAGTCGAGACTAGAAATATATATACTTGGTGCCGCAGTAGGGCCAATTTCACAAAGCTGAAAATAATTATGAACAAAATCAGCTGGGAGGAAATATTTCATCAGAAAAGTATGAACAATAATTGGGAATCATTTTAAGAACACCTTATTAGATGCCCCCAAAACCATAATTGTGGAAGAAGGCTGTGTTGATTAAAAAAACAAAGTGGTTTAGAGGGAAAGTGAAGGCAGCTGTAAAATACACCTCTACCTCGATATAACGCTGTCCTTGGGAGCCAAAAAATCTTACTACGTTATAGGTAGAACTGTGATATATGGAATTTGCTTTGATCCACCAGAGTGCGCAGCCCCGCCCCCCTGGAGCACTGCTTTACCGCATTATATCCAAATTTGTGTTATATTGGGAGGCGTTCTATCGAGGTAGTGGTGTATATAACAAATGGGAGAAAGGGGGAGCTGATAGTCATGAATCATAAGTTAGGAACTGTAGAAAATTGACAAGAGGTTAGGAATTGTAGAAAATTGTTGAAAATTGAGAAGAGGTTTGGTACTGTAGAAAATTGACAAGAGTTTATTTTACTTCTGTATTTGGCACTGGTGCGACCACAGCTGGAATATTATGTCCAGTTCCATTGCTCACAGTTCAAGAAGGCTGTTGATAAATTAGAGTGGATTCAGAGAAGAACCAAAAAAATGATTAAAGAATTAGAAAACGTGCCTTATAGTGAGAGACTCAAGTACAATCTCTTTAGCTTAACAAAGAGAAAGTGAAGAGATGACTTGATTAGAACCTATAAATACCCAGGTGAAGAACAAATATTAAACAATGAGATCTTCAATCTAGCAGACAAAGGTATAACATGATCCAATGGCTGGAAGTTGAAGCTAGAGAAATTCAGACTGGAAATAAGGTGTAAATTTTTAACAGTGAGAGTAACTAGTGCTTGGAACAATTTATTGAGCTGATGGTGGATTCTCCATCACAGACAATTTTAAAATCAGGATTGGATATTTTTCTGAAATATCTGCTCTAGGAATTATTTGGGAATTTTTATGGCCTGTGTTACATAGGAGGGCACACTAGACAATTATAGTGGTCCCTTCTGGTCTGAAATCTACATGAATCTGAAGTAATTCTCTTGCACTTGTAGTTGCTATAGGACTGGGGCTAGTGGTGAGGAAAGAATTCCCATATTCTCATGCTGACTAGGGACTGAGTTGGTCCCTGGTGTAACTTAGAGCAGCCTAAAGCAGATCTAAGTTATGTCAGCTACAGAGGGCCCCTAATGACCACCTGACATGTGGGATCAGCAGAGCACAATGACTTCCAGCTACACCCCGTCCATGCTTCCATCCACCCTACCCAGGAATGCCCACTATCTCTGCAAAGATATTCAGGAAAAGTAACGGAAGTAGATGGAAGTGAGCCAGTTATGCTGACTTTATGCCTTCCATGATCCCCACCTCTGTCAAGGGAATCACTGCTTGTTTAGAATGGCGCAAGAAGACTTGTCCTGGCCTCAAAATGTGTTCAGTTTCCTCCAATAAAAGCTGGACATCAGAGTACATACAATTGTTAAAGCTTTGGTGAATTCTATGATTTCTGTTTCTTTAGGAGACTGGTAAAGATAAAATATACTCTATGTGCTTGGCATCTAATGGCTTCCTATGGTATTTGAAAGAGCCTGGATAAGTTTATGAGGAATGTGGTAGAAAAAAAGCATGCACCGTAAGTTATACGGAGAAGCAAAAATATATGACAACTTTGAAGCAGATTCATAGAAACCAATATAAAAACAAAAGTTCACTCTCTATATTGATGTAAGAAATAGCTCAGATATATTTACTGGACTTTTTTTTTTTAAGTTTTGCGTGAACTCAGTGCTTTTGAAAGTGAAGGGTTAGTAATACTAACAGAAGCCAACCAAACCAGGGGCTGGGATATACAATAATAGGTATGAACCAGAATAATGCAAGCCTAACTCAGCTCTTCAGTGCAAGCGGGAGCTGCTCATGTTTCTTTCATACAGGACTGCCAGTGCCCCTTCATTTTGATCAACGATCTCCAACTACTATTCTAGTTCTTAGCCCAATAGGTATGTCTACATTTGAGCTGGGATTGATCCACACAGGCCAGGTAGACAGACTCTCACTAACGCGGCTTGAGCTAGTATGCTAAAAAATATTACAATGTGGACTCCAGCTAGTGCAGATGCTCAGGCTTTGAAGCTCCATGTCACTATTTTTTAGTGCGCTAGCTTGAGCCCCACCAGTACAAGTCTGTCTTCCCACCAGCTACAGTGCAGAAATACTCCTAGATCACTACCTAATGAACTTCACTCTTGACCGGAAATGCCCCCTTGCTTTTGCAGTCCTGCCCTTTCTTGAACAGAAGTTGTCATGGGTGAAGTAGTTTTGTGATATAGACAGTGATTATTCCCACCAAATTCATTTTCGCTTGTGATCTGAATTGGAATTTTACATCACATCTCTAGATGTTAAAGGCTGATCTATTTAAACATCAGAAATAGTTCCTTTTAAGTTCTGAGCAAAGGTTCAGGTCAACTATTATTTTATCCAACTCAGTTTGCCTAGCCTTAAGATTTATTATGACTTTAAAAGACACCTTCTTAGCTGGCTACCGTTTGTTCTAATTTGTCATGTTTTAACATATTAGTAAAACTGCAACCATTAAATTACCATATACACTTGAAAGAAAAGCTGTTTCAGCTATGAGAAAATGGATACATTTTTATTAGTGTCTGTTTTTTTAATATGGCTTTGTGGATATCTGCCAATAGGTAGAGGTATTTCTCTAAAATCACTTGACCAAGTTCTGCCCTCAGTTGTATCTGTGCATCCCAACTGAAGTCACTTTAGCTCTGAATAACGACAAGATTAAAAGGATGCAATGTGGTGGTTTATTAATGCAGGTCCACTGTCATCATGATTCATGTGCCTACAGACAAGAGTGACACATTTGTTATATATCTGACAATACATCTGTGGTGGCAGGTTGGGTGATTATGATACCCAGAGTTGTTTGACTAGAGCAGGGGCTGCTGCTATTACTTCCTGCCTTTCTATACCTTGTTTAGAAAATGTCTTTGGATCAGGTCCATGGGCAGGTAGTGCTGCCGTGACATCCTGAATACCAAAACCATCTTTTTTGTATTCCTTCTGATGCTGCCCAGTTAAACCTCTCATTTTTAAATCTATGACTTCTTTATCAAGAAAACAGAGGAGAAATCGCTGACTGGACTATAAAACTCTCTGAGCTGTAAGGCTCATAGATCAGCTTTATTTGAGCTGGAGCATTTTCTGGGAAAAACTACTAGCAATCTATCCCTGGATTAGATGTATGCTGAGTACATAATTTCCATTCTACCTCTTTCATATGGGCCTGGATAGAATGACAACTGCTCTTCCAATAGTAATGACCTGCTCCTATTGTGCCCTGCTTACTCATTCTGAATAGTAGCTTTCTAACCTAGTAATCCCATCCATTTTAATGGGACTACTTGGGTTGTAAGGCACTGCTCAATGTAAGAAAAGCAGAATCTGGCACATAGAAAGCAATGGCTAAAACAAGGAGTGTATCTGATTGGAGAGCACTGGTGAACAGTGCCTGTCCAACCGCACAAGCCAAATGTTATTATGCCCAGTAGACTCCTTCCTACATTTTAAGATTTAGCACCCCTTCTTACCCACCTTACACATTTCCTGGCTAACCTCATAAGCCCACAAGGAAAAAACTACCGGAACAAAACTGCACCACGGGGTTATCAGGAAATGCAAAGGTTTGTTACTGCAGGAGAAACCAGAGCTTCTGAGATGATGGATAACCATCAAAGAATTATTACATCTGGGCATCATTTCTCAGATATTTATGTTTGTTGAGAGTGGGATAAAAGGTAAGCAAAATGGCAACAGTCAGTAGGAAATCTGATTGAAATAGCTTTCTGTGAGCTTAACTACAAAAGAAGACACTTTTACAATGAAGGTTCTTTTCAGCATTGTCTTTGAATGAGTGCTTTCTCTCAGGTTAAGACTTTACATTACAAAAGAATGTTGGGCTATTAGAAATGTAAGCAAAATGAGCTACCCCTAACAGGCATTGTCCATATTTAAATGATTTTGGAACTGGGACTGAATTTCATATAGCTGCTCTATAGTACTACTGGAGAGTTTCCCAGCAAAGTCTTTTACTCAGGCTTGATGGTGAGTCTGTGGATTTAGACCTGACTACGTGCTGCTCATAGTATAAAATTCATACCCATTAACACAAAAAACATGTCTCCGACTCATGTTTTCTTCACATTCCATGTTATGAATTGAAGGGAATTATTTATTTGAGATGTCTTTGGAGATTTCTTCTACTCTCAGGTCTACTAAGTGTCTCACATGCTCTTCTCATCCTCTGTTCAGCCAGAGTTGGTTGAATAGCAGGAAAATAGAGGACCATAGTCTGAACTTCTATGAATCGGTGTGACATCAAGGAATCTAAGACAATTAAACCTGCTGAGAATCTGATCTGGTATTTGGTCAGTTGTAGAGCTGTGTAACACAGAAGAAAAGCATTTAAATTAGTGAGGACAAAATAATGCAACTGAGTAACTGAATATTCACCGAATGCTATTTCAAGTAGCTCCTCTTTTGATGTTATGTTTTGTTGACAATAATGCAGAATTGACATCTGCAAAAATTCTATCTCCAAGTAGCAGATCTATCGGATCTGAGCAGCAGCAACCTGCCTGGAATAGCTGTGCCAAATCAGATGGGTATGATTATGGTTAGGCTATTTGAGAAGAGATGGACTTCAGAGCTATTCATCAATCAAGGAATAGTGGTGATTAATAAAATTGCTCAGGAGAAGTCCCATTGGTCCTAAAGGCAGAATCAGGCCACAAGGATGGATTTTGAGATTCATCTCTTCCTGGCCATTATTTTTATTACACTGACAATATAGGAAGAATGAAAAGTTACAGAGTTAAAATGTTTACACTGAAGACTTCCAGGGTTTTTTTTGTTGGTTCTGTTTTGGGTTTTTTTGGTGTTATGTTGCAAATTTCTCCTATTAGTCAAAAGTGTCGAATTTATAAATTAAATAAATAAATAACACATTCACATCTGGAATTTCAAACACTTCCTAATTATTGTTCTATCCATAACTCTAGAAACAATTTCATGTTTTGCCCTCTACAATTAGGAATCAAATTCTGAGCTGAATTACATTTCACTAAAGTAACTCCACTTTACACTGGATTAACTGAAATCTGAAATTAGGGCTATATGTTTAGCTAATATAAATCAGTTAACTGCACTGAGGTAATTGGAGCTACATCGATTTACTCCAGCTGAGGAAATGGCTTTTGGTCCCTAGTGTTTCAGGTCATCAGTGGGTCATATAGCTCTCATCTACCTACCACATTTTTACTGCATCTGAACATAGTAGTGAACAATTGAATTAACTGATACAATTCTGGACACAGTTTAGCAAGGCCAGTATAGAGCAGGAGAGACCATAATTGGTGTTGTGTTAGCTGCATTAACATTTCTGAATATCAACACAATATAAACATTAGGTTAAGAAGAAACATAACTCCCATACCTCCCACTTTCCATGCTATTACAAATCTGGTGTGTTGGACTCAACTACCATTGGATACTGTTAGAATCTGAATATCAGACTAGGAAACATGCTGGACATGATTTTCAAAAGTAATCAGTAATTTTGGATACCTCAATTTTTTAATGCCAGACTTAAACAGCCACTCATAGGAAGTCTTATCAGAAAGTGCTTGCCACACATGCTCTGAAAATTAAGCTCTAAATTAGTTTTGAGGTTACTTCCATTTTTCAGTGTTTTAGTGGAATAATTTCCTTTTAAAAAAAAATTTCCCAAGAATATCAAGGGTTTTTTCCCTCATCTTTTATTCGGTTTTTGTTTTTTTGTTTTTTTTGCCAATTGGTGGCCAGGTAGAAAATTTACTGTCAAAATTGTTTGATGATAGAAAACTAGGGTTTTGACTAAATGCCAATTTTTGTGAAAAGGGTCTCTTTTCTGTGGAAAATTTGAATGGTTTCTGATAAAAACTGGATTTTTTAAAAAATTTGGAAATGGTCAGGGAATTCCGTGGCACATTTGGGTTGTTCAGCAAGAGTGGAGACCTTAGTGTCACCTGGGAGATGGAGCCTGGCCCATAGAGAAGAATGGGGACAAGAGGCACATGAACTACAATTCCCATGAGACACCACAGCAACATTTCCAAATCAAATTTTTCTCTTCTAAATCAATTTTTTTTTTTTGTGGTACAATTTTTGACTTTTTATTGTTTATTTATTTATTTATTTTTGCAACAACAGTAAAAATTTTCCATGGGGAGAGAACCTCATTTTCTGACCAACTCCAGAAATAAGTGATACATGAAAATTAAGGATTTTTTTTCTTTCCACTTTTCCTTTTGATACTTATACTTTTCTAAACATTCTCAGTTTTGGCAAAGTTCTAGACTGGCAAAAGAAAAACCAAAAACACTCTACACATCACTTGTTCGATTGCATTCAATGGCAGAATGAAATAAAGCCAAAAACAGGGAGAGGGAGAAAAAATCAATTTTTTTTGTGTGTTTTGAAAAGAAAACAGTTTTTTTTTAATTAAAGCTTTTGGAGAGTGTTTGGTTTTGAAAAAAATGCCATTTATCACTGAAGAAAAAAGGAATATATCTTTTTTTACCAGCTCTGTCCATCACTTTTGATAATTTTGGCTTTTTTTTTTTATTGGCTATGGTGTTGCCTGTGATTGCATTTTCTTTTGGGTGATTATAGAAAACATGCAGGGAACTAAAACTGCTGTGGTAGTAATTGCTTTAAAATAAATAAAACAAAATACACAATAAAAAGACTACAGTAAAAGCTGATCAACAGAACCTATTCACCACCCAGTTTTCATGAAACTAGTTATGAAACAATGTCTAACTTAACCTATGATTTAAATTGAATTGGTTTATTTTGTAACATTCTGTGCAATACATTTAAGAAAATGGAAGAAATATACTCTTGCTGCTTAACAGTAAGCCAAAATCCAGGGTACTTCGGGTATTTCTATTACAAGGAGAAATGAATGATAGTTCTTTCTTTCATGGAAACCTGTTTATGTATATAGAATGTATGAAGTCCTGTTCCCTTGAACACAGGAGTAATCAAACAACTGAAGATAGTTTCTTTGTTCTCAGCTCCAACCCTGTTTAGGTTAACCTACAGCGGTATTTTTAAAAAAACATTACATAGAACAGATATTTTTCTTTCTACAATTGATATGTCTGTAAAATGACATGAATATAGCGATTATTTTAGTAGGTACCATAGCTATTCCAACTCTCCTCCTATCAATAAAATCAAAGTAGCTAACCAGAACTTTCACTGTTATTGTCTTAGTGATAAATTGGCAAAAAAATGGGCTATTCCACATGTCAGATGACATAGTGCCTCACAATTGTAGCATGACTGGCAACATGCAAAATTATCTGGCAGGAGCAAAAGGAACATTTGTCACATTTTATTTGCACATCTACCCTCCAAAGTGCAGTTATGTGAAAGACGAGCCCTTGCTTTTGCATTTTGTTTTAAATTGAATACAGTAAGTTTGTTGCCACAGTTGCCACATAGCTTGTAGATCATAAGTAACCTGGCAAATCTGGTGCTTTTATAGCTCTGAAATAATATTTAGGAATCACACCTTGCTTAGGCCAACAATGGGTTAGGAAACCCTCATCCATTAGTGAAAAAAGCATGAGCTGCTGCTATTTGAGCTAAAGGACTACGGCTCCTGTCTGCAAGTCATTTAGGTATTTGATCATGTGCTTAAAATTAATCACATGCTGTCAGGTGTAGCAGACCTTGAGACCCATTGTGACGTTGCACTCCATATGATTTTATGAAAGTATGCTAATGAGTGTGAATATAATGTAACTGGAACATGCTTCATGCAAAATGTCTCTTGTAAATTATCATTACAAAGCTTATAATCTATTGACTGTGATCATCCTATTTGTATAAATGTACCACTCTTGCATCTGAAACTAGAAATATGAAATATAACTCTGAGGGCCTATTGTAATTATGCAAAGTGTGGGCCATTAATGGTGGCTTGGAACCTTGATGGCTCCCATTAACCAGGACAATTGGCTGTAAATGATTCTGTTTACTTGTAAATCTTCCTGTATACCTGTGTGCCGGTAAGTGGGCAATGAAGTCTTACAGTGACATGTGATCATGTCACCTGAACTGGAATCCATCTTTAACCTGGTGCTTTTCCATTTAGAAGGAGGGGTGGGAACCCAGAGTGGGACAAAGGATTCCCACCCTATGCAAAAGATATATAAGAGGGTGGAACAGAACAAAGGGGGCTGCAGTCATGTAAAATCCCCTAGCTACCACTTGAGCTGGAACAAGGACAGTACCAGGGGAAAGGATTGTGCCCAGACTGGAAGGAGGCTAGTCTGTCAAAGAAGCTTATCAGAACATTTCTGAGGATGGGATTTACCTGCATTTAGTTTTTACTGTATTAGGCTTAGACTTGCATGTTTTAATTTGTAATTTACTTTGTCCTGGCTGTCTTTACTTGAAACCACTTAAATCCTACTTTTTGTATTTAATAAAATTGCTTTTTACTTATTAATGAACCCAGAGTATGTATTAATACCTGGGGGAGAGGGGGAATAGCTGTGCATATCTCTCTACAGGGTAAAGCAGATTTATTTGGGGTTTGGACCCATTGGGAGTTGGGTATCTGAATGCTGGAGACAGGAGCACTCCTTAAGCAGTTTTCAGCTAAGCCTGCAGCTTTTGCGGGACGTGGTTCAGGCCTGGGTCTGTGTTTGTAGCAGGCTAGTATGTCTGGCACAACCAGGCAGGGCACTGAAGTTCCAAGCTGGCTGGGAAAACAGGCTCAGAGGTAGTCTAGGCACATCAGGTGGCAGTTCCCAAAGGGGTTTCTGTGATCCAGCCTGTCACACCCATACCCTTCTGTGAGTTACATTTTCTTACATTAAGAATATTTACATAAAATACAATATTATAACAATTGCAACACTATGTTATATATCTGTAGCTAGACATTAAGAATGATCAGAGCCCCAAAATTCTGTAGGTTTTGATTTGTTTTTTAACTTTTTTTTTTAAATGCTGTATTAGGAGCATGTAGATTATTCAGCATCTGACTATTTAAATGTATGAACTACATTTGTATTTGCTATTCACAGCATGCTCACTGGTGATTTTGACCCCCATCATTCTTTCCAAGGGCAAACACATACACATGTTAGCCTTCGCCCATGTCTAGTTCCATAGAATTTCATAACACCAGATGTGGGAGTGTTTGCACAGCATCAGGCCTTAGGGCAATACGAGAGACAAGGCCCTATAAGGCAGCACTGTACTTAAGCATTCCAGTAGTGTACGTTGTAAGGTTAAGATATTAACTGGATGACAGTGATTCTTTATCTCTGTGTCTCTAGCACACAGGCATAATAAGATTTGTGACGGTGAATTTGATAAAGGCAAGTTTGATACTGCAGGTCTAAATATACTATTTTAAAATGCTAATAAAACCCAAAGTATTGCAGGTGAGCAGGGCAGAAGACAAGATGTGAGGGGGGAGGGGGGAAATTATGTTCTAATTATCACCAGCATGATTCCAGAATAACTCAAATGAAGCTAATGGGCCAAATCCAGAGGTGAGTCAAAACTGGTGTAACTTAACACTTGCAGCATGTCCATTACTCAACCCTCAATTCTCTTTGACTCTCCTACTTTCTGATATGTAATGTACAGCACCTTCATATCACATCCAAATATGAATCTGAGGGACTTTAGTTTGGTTTAATTTATATGCTGAGAAGCCAGAAGAGGGCAGTGTCATCAAAAAACAGCTAACGAGAAAATTATAGTAAATTTTAGTGGATGCTGTGCTAGATTCTGGTGCAGGAGGGAAGGGACAGTGGGAGACGAAACAGCACAGCAGGTTTCCTTCTCTTTGCCTCCATTTCTGCTTCTGGATCTGGGAGGACAACACCCTTTTACCTACACTCCTCTTTCTCTTGTTTCTGCTTGCTTTGATCAGTTATACAGCAGCATATGTTCTGCATCCCCATCTCCATGCCACTGACATTTAAGATAAATGAAAAGGAAAATAAAACATGAGCAAAAATACCCAATCACACCCAGTGGGTGTTGCACATCCCTGGAGAAGGTGGCAGCAGAATTGTAGAATGGATCCCAGTTTTCTGGTTTGATCAGCTGTAATATAAATGGAGCGTTCAATGGACCACTGGAAACCTTGTGTTCTGGATTCTCTTTGTGTCAGTAGAAGCAATACCTCAGCAATTTGCCAGATCTCACTACTGTTATGCAGTTTCGTGAAAGCATGAGACCATCAGTCATATTCATTGACTCCACATACCTGTTTGTTGGTATTCACTTGAACACAAGAAACACCCCACTGTGTGTGCCATTGTCCAATACACATTTGCAGCTGTGGCAACTGTGCGCACAAGTGTAAGCATGAGATTCTGGGTGCATTTCTGAGCACTCATTGACCTCTACATTTAAAAGCTATGAGCCTATGAATCACAATAACGACACTCATCAAGCACCCCATATCACTACCTACCTGGGGCTGAATTCAGGGAGAGATGGAAGGTGTTTTACATAAATAATAGTACACATCATATGTGGGTGAAATTCACCCAAATGAGAAGTTCCAGCAGAAGTTCTGTGCATCATCTATATTCCTAAATACCCAAAAAAGACTTAAACTGAACTTAAATGGTGCTTGCCCTCCACAAAGGGTGAAGGTCACCCTTATTACATAAAATGTTATTGTAACTCACTAGATAAAGGATCTAAAAATCTAAAATTCATAGCAATACAGAAACACACAACACAGAGGGCTTAGAGGTGGGTGATTGTAATTCATTTTCAGTAGAGCATCACAAGGATAAAGATGTTAGTGTTCTATGTAAATAATGTTAGGTGTCTGTGCCAGAGGAACATATCCCCAGCCAGTCATAGGGCTTTTATAGCCCAGGATACTAATACAGTGGCATAGAAGGCTGTAGTAGTAGGGAGAAGCCCTCCCAGTGTCCCTAGTTCAAATGACTATTTGAATTGCTACCTTTTAAAACTTTTTCCCTATTCCCCAGTCCCTAAACCCCCGATCTGTCCTATTTTTATATCATGACTCAACTCTGGATTTATTTGCTGCTGTTGGGTTTTTTGTTTTGATTTTGGTTTTGCTTTGTTTTAGGTCATATTTTTAAAATACATTTTAAACAATGAATAGACCGGGTATGATAAGGTATTATTTGTCTCATACAAAGCAATTTCTCACCTGTTCAGTATCACAGAAACACACTCTTTTTCTCTAATAAAACCCACATTAATGCAGGTAATTCAGTAGAAATCTGGCAATGGTTTAAGTGAGGAATCTAAATTGAAGCATTTTTAACTGGGGGGACATATACCTTTATTGGTCCAGATTTTATAGCAAAGGAGAAGAAGCTATGTCTGTAAACATATTTATCTCACACAAAAAATTACTTACGCCTCAACTACGACTGAAATTTGTTGTAAACCCTACAACATTCTATTTTTGTTTTAAAAACATATTCCATATATTAAAGGTGAAAACCCCAACCATTTGATAGCAATGAAATCCATATTTAAGGACACCCAAAAATCCTTAATTCTGTCCTAGCAGTGACACCCTAAGTATATGTCTGTTCTGAAAATTAAGGTGTGATTGTAGTGTAGGTAGACATACCCATGCTAGCTTTAATCTAGCTAGCACAAGTAACAATAGTGGAACAGGCTTCAGTGAGCTGGCCACCCCTAATACAAACTCACCAGATACCCGCAGTATGTAATTGAATTGCTGGTGAATGCTGAAATCTGTGAACAAGAACAATTAGAAATTCTGAGACTTAACCCTCTATACTGGCATGCTCCGTAACAAAGTCTTATCTCACCTCTTATTAAATAATTCAAAGTCCCTAATCTTAATCCTTTAATAGTTAACTCAAGTCTGTTTTTGTTTATGATTACTCATACTCCACAGAAAGACTTGCTTTCTCAGTTCCTGATTACACATATGACACACTGAAGGCATTATTCTCTACTGGTCAAACCAAGATTTTATGTGTCATTAATGACAAAATTTGTGTTCAAATACTGTATTGTTGTATCTGTGATTAGAAAAATAAACTTCCTGGGCCCATATCATGAAATTAGAGCACATTAAGCTTGAAACTGTTTATAAAATTAATGATCTGTAGTTCATATTTTTTAAACTTGACCCAAATTCATGCAAGGATAGTGCTTCCTCGAAACGTAAGATGTCTGCATTTATAGGTTATGGATTTCTTGAAGCTTTTTTTAAAAGCATTAAAAAACAACAACACTTCTTTACAAACAGAAAATAATATGTGATTATTCCCATTCTCTTTTGTAGCCCACATTCTCCTACTTGCTCCTACAGAGAAGTCATAATTCTGTATTTGACATTACAGTCTGTTCTCAAGTGATTGTGATTTCATAAATTCACTGTTATGGTGTCAGTACAAGGTGGCAGTTCAAACAGACTGTATGCCAAGACCAGCACTTGTTTAAAAACCATTTACTTTGATAGTTAGGGCTCATAACACAAAATAATTAACCTTATCTAAAAGGAAATTAGATTTAGGTTCAAACTGGAGAGTTGGAGATACAGGCAAGTCGCATCTTAAGTGTATTTAACATGCGCAAATTCAGCTTTGCGTGGTCAGCAAAAACAGGAAAAAAAAGAAAAATAACAATATAAAAACTGCAGCTGTAGTGCGGGTGGTTCCGCCTGCCATTCAACTCAATGAATATTTCACTATACGCGGTTTTCGCTTTACGCACTAATCGCGGAACGGAACCCGCGTGTAAGAAGAGACTTACTGGTATTTGAAGATCTCCTCTTTATATAGATCACTTTTAAAAATGAAAAAAAATATTTGTTTCACTCATCAGATTATAGTGACTTGACCTAAAGCATCAGAACTTTTAATAGACCCACATCGAGGTGAAGGGAGAAGGAGAGAATATCATCCATTCTTGATGGATAGCTGCAATCTTTTATATTTCCTAGTGACTGGCTGCTACCACTGTGCAACTCTCAAATTACAAGCAGGAAAACTGACCCATCACACATCACAAACTTTTAGAATGTTTCCCTTGTTGGGTATCTGGTAGACAAGAACCTGAAGGATATTTGGGAGAAGCAGATAATTTGTAAGCAAGGACAAGGAAAGCAAAATAACTGCTATGGTTTACTGGGAAGTGTTTGCCTAAAAAGCTTGCTTACTCAATTTTTAATTTTTTGATCATAAAGGACTGAGAGGACTGAAGTCAGCACACCTTGCCCTATTGAAGATATTCCTAAACTTGGACATGCCAGTCCTGTGAGCCATAAATATTTATCGGCACTGCACCAAATTGCAAAACTTGTTAGTTCAGTTGAGACTCTTCTGAAAGATTTAAGCACAATGGACCAAATCCTCAGCTGGTGTAAATTAACATAATTCCATTGACTTTACTGGAGCTATGCCAATTTATGTTAGGTAAAGAAAGATTGCCCTTGGCCCTGAGAACTGAGAAAACATAGCAATGCTTTAAGAATGATATAGTCCTGGGACTTTAGCAATAGCCAAATGAAGAAGCTGAATTCTTGCTTTGGGAAAATGCATCAACTAGCAAAAAAGTACACCACAAATATTCTTCAGCTGTCAACAAGAAACAAAACAGTTTGCAACTGAACTGAGACCGAACTCTGGCCTACAGAACCTTAGGCTAGTTGAACTTTGGTTATGGTCTTTCTTCTACAACTTCAGGTTCAGTAGTACTCTGACATGAAAAGTCTAATTTTATTTGTGCGCCCTAGGCTTTTTCTTCCTCAGCGATAATGTGACGATTTCCAGATCTTACTAATGAAACCTGACATCATGTCAGCATCTTAACATGAACCTTCCGCCACTTGTTTCCCTCCCACTTAAAGCCATCATTAAGGCAAATTGTTAGCTGCACCTCACCCAGCATGACAATTGGTGTGATCTTATGAGATACCTAAACCCAAATTTTGTTTCTAAATTTATTAGCCTACTAGTATAAGGGCTACAAATGGATTTGAATTTTTTTTTTTTTTTTTACTTTCTGCAGCTTGTGCATCTTTGATGGGAAAGAAGTGTCAAAGGGCAATATTTTGCAAGGACTTTCAGTGTTAAATCAATATTAATTAAATTGGCTTATTCTTATTTAACAAAGCATCCAAGTGTAGAGCAAAGGAGCTGCTGTGTGACTATTTTCTTCTCTCATCTATTACATAAGGTAACACCTCCAAAACACATACATCAGCACTTTGAAAAAGACATTCAATTTTCATCTCAGGCTGCTTACTTAATGATGTCTTTAGTCCATATTCGTGGTAATTTACTAGACAGCAAAGTGTGCCCTGAAATAAAGGAGAAAGCAGAAAGAAGACAAAAAATATTTAGCATCTAATGAACAAATTTGTATGGGATCTCTTAACTACTGTACTTAATACAGAACATTAGTGGAAAGAAATAAGCTGGTGGCAGTGTGTGATATCTGGAATTCCAGGCTGTGTACTTTCAGAACAAAGGCACAGAGACAATAGGGACAGTTTTGTTATTGGGCAAACTGGAAACAATGAAGCAATAATGGATTTGAAGCTTGATTTGTGCTGAATCGACATGTCTTGTGTTTTCACGAAGCAGAGCTTCCATGAACCTGTTTCTGTAAGGTACTATTGAGCGAAATGCATATGTGGAACAACAAAAAGTCACAGAGCCAACCTCTACAGACATCCAAGAAAATCCAAGAGTGCTTCCTGTGGAGAGTTGTTCAGGAACTGAGATTTACTTATTAAAGTACGCAGTTGTGCCTATCACCTGTATTCATAATTCTTGGTGGCCTTTGTAAATTCTGCTTGCAGGTAAAAGGTGCCATATAATCCTATATACTGCATATCTTTCGTTCTTTCTCACATGCAGAACATTAATCCTGTTTCATTTAGACCACAGACTATATAATTTATTCAGTATATTGGGGATTTTTCAAGTGAATCCAGAATCCAAGAGCTCCAGAATGACATATCCCCTCTAGCCACACATGCTGGTCTTCACTGAATGCTTTTTAAACATTTTTGGATGGGGTTTGGCTACCAGCATTGAAACTTCAGGCACAAACTGTTTCTCTGGCATGCTTATACTCTTGCCCATCTGTGAAGGTGGCATTGTGCCTGCTAAAAAATGTAGAGCTCTGACAAACTGTATTGTGCATAGTAAGAAAATGACATTTATGTTGCCATTGATTTTTCAAAAGAATAACTCCCCTTTTGTCACAAAAAGTTCGTAGAACTCCCTTCAGGTGGAAAAAAAATTCCTAGATACATTCAAAAAGATTTACTTTTTTTACCACAACAGTATTTTTCTATTGGCAAACTTTCTGCCGCAATCTACCTATCGGTCATTACTGTGGTATCAAAGAGCTAATATCTCTCCTTCCAATCTCACATGTTGCACACATGCAGCTCATATGTTGCTGATAGTTCTTGTACTCAATTAGCAGTTACTCATGGCCTATCCTGGAAAGAGACAGTCTTTGTCAAATTCTTCCCAGTTGATTAAACCATTTTTTCTAGTTGACAGGAAGGTAAGGTGCTGGTGTGCCTCAAACTTCATTAGGTGCCCAGATATTATGGTGATGGGCACCAAATAAATATATAATAACTTTTTCTACAATGTAATAACACAAAAACCTCTATGGTGTTTGAGGGCCCTGTGCTTCCCAGAATCCATCTTATTTGTGTCTGTTACAGCTGTCCCCCTGCGGCATGTCTTTTCCCCCGCTCCTTTCTGTTTGTCCTGTGTGGCCACCCCTCCTGGCCATTGTGCTAACTAAAGTCACAGCCCTATTCATAGGAATGGCTTGTACAGACTAACTGGAGCCACTGCTCTGCCTAGGGAGGAGGCTTCTTGCTTCTTTGTTTGGCTCCTTTGTTCAGACCCAGGCTCGGTGTGGGGGGCACTGCCCAGAAATGCAAGACCTAAAGTGGCCAACTAATTAAGCATATGAGTCATACCTGTGGCTCAGAACATGCCCAGGCATGCCTATGCTCACCTGCAGCCTTTCCCTGCCTTCTCTCCTCCCCTGTATCAAGAGGAGCCAATCAAAAGTACTGGTGGGAAACTGCCTGAGTTTGCCTTTAAAGCCAGACATTTTCTGATCAGACCTCGGAGAAGGTCCTTGCTTTGCCACCTGGTCTGATCAGCTAGGGGTCTTTGGGGGGCCCTCTCCCCGCTCTCGTTTGTTTTTGAGCATACCCCCATTTTTAAACTCCCCTCCCACGAACAACGAATTTGTGCCTGGAGATCTCCTGATTATTGAAAGCGAATCGAGTCCTCTCTCCATCCTCCGATGCTACTGCTGTTCCTGTCTCTGTGTTTGCTGCTGTCCTGGGGATTGGTAAGAGCTCTCTCTCTTGCAGGCTCCCCCTGTCCTAGCTGCTGGCCTTGTTTCCCAAGCAGACAGACCCAAGCTAACTCCTTGGTCTGTATCTATAATCTGTTTCTTGCTCCGCAGCGCCTTTGCTGCTAAAAAAAAAGCCTGTGCCGCTGCTGGGCTGTGCCTTCCTGGACTGTATCCTGGGCTGCCAGCTTGCAGCCCCCCACACTGCTGCTAAGGTGCACCTATTAGAATCAGGTTCTTAGTCTAGATAAGTTGTAATTTCATTTTGCATAGCTGTGGTTAAGTTAGGTTTAGAGAATTGTTTGTATTGTGCTCTGTAAGTTAGGTTTAAAAAATTGTTGCATTGTGTTCTGTTACTTGCTAATTTGTGTAGTCTTGGTTAAGTTAGATCATAGATAAGATTTTGCTGTGTTCTGTATAATTGTGGTTAAGTCTGTCTTCCCACTGCTCCCAAACCTCAATTGTATTACTGAAGTCTAGCATAAAACCCCATTGATTACCCTTTTTTTTCTCTCTAACACACCTCACATTTTACATTTACACTACTGTGACACATTTTACCCATAACTGTTAGTTGGCTATATGCTGCTGTGACACACCCTTTACATAGAAATTGTTAGCTACCTGTTACATTTATACTTCAGTGTTAATTGGTTACCAACTGTATTGTACCCCACTGTATTGTACCCCACTATTGAAACCCCCTATACTATTTACTAAAAGAAACTCCTCCCCAATTGTCTACCTTAACAAACCCCACACCCCTCACTATTGAATTTTCCCTGATTTTGCATTTTCTTAATAAAATTTATTTTGCATCCCACCAGTGCAGTAGTTGTCCCCCAAGATCCCCTACCTGCTGGCAGGGTCAATTTGTAGAACCATCCATTGAAAAGTTGTCTAATCCTGTGGCTGGATGGAATCCAGACAATATGCTGGATACCCTTGCTGTTTTAGCAAAAAAGGCTGATTTTAGCATGAAAACCACCCTTTTAATCTAAAAATGTCAAAGTCTCAGAGTGAAGTCTATGTTCATCTTATCAAACTCATCTCCCCAAAAATCTTAAAGCCAGCTCTGACCTTTGCTGATGGATATTTCCTGTCTAGTGCCTTAAATTAATCTTCTTTCAGAACCAACAGAGATTTTGCAAGTAGGTTGCTGTCTTCCAATCAGATGCATCATTTAATATATGCAGAGCAGGGTTATCCACGAAGGTCAATCCAAAATGGAGCAAGACAATTTTAGCATTCTTTTTTAAATCCTTGTAGAGCCAACCATAAAACAGATGAACAAAGGCTCCCAATATAGCAAGAATTTGCAGACTGTGGACCAGGTCATCCACTTTATGACATCTGTTCAAATCATGCTCTGTTGGGGAATTTCAGTGTTAAGTTTGCATCTCCAACCATGTCATGATTTTAAAAAATCATATTTTCAATGGGTCATAGATACCTAAAGGAATCACTACAAGTACCATTTCATGCAAATAAGAATAAATATAAATAATTTGCATTTACTTTCTGGTGATTGCCCTATGTTATAATAAACACATTCATTGAAGAATGGCAAAAGAACAATATTTGGCATAAGCATCAGTGTAAATGATAATCAGGCTAAATATATAACACTAGAAGTTATAAAAAAGTGATGTGTGTTGATTAATCTTTGACAATTGTCACAGATAATGACACTAAGCCAGGTGCTGACTTTATATGTTCTCCCAGTAAGGCAGATGTTTCTTCTTTTACATTTGTAGATACCAGGTAATGCTGCTATGCACCCCAGCTATGTATCTGTTAAGTAAAAACAAATACTTTAGCTCTTTGGATATTAAGAGTGAAATATCAACTACTGGATTTGCCATGCTCAAGAGCACACATCTAGTCAGGATCCAAAGTAAAATGAGACACAAGTTAGATCTCAGGTACTCAGCATGAGACTCATGCATACCTAACTCATGCAGCCCTGTCATAACAGAATAGATGGACATTCTCCCAGTGATAAGATTTCCAGAACCTCCCTTCTCTTAGAACTCAATAAAACCCCAACTCTTCTCCCCTCTCCCCATTGGATTATAGTGAATATTTCCCACCTAATCTTGAAATGTTCATAAGAGCCAGCGACTTGCTGTACAAAGAGATGCAACATATTTGTGACAGTTTTCTTACAATCATCTCTTCAAGTGCTTCATTATTTCAGCACATATAAACAACATCAAACAGAGAATGATTCTGAAGGTGGATTTTTCTCATTTGCAAATTTCTGTCACAAAGTAGCAGTTTCAGATGATCTGAGAAACCAGAAGAATTTATTTACACTTATTAATCAGAGAAACTCCACAATAACAATAAAGCAACCTTAGGAGATGGATTTTATACTGAAAATAAACCATTCCCCCTAGGGAGATGACAGTGAGGCAGTTCTACGTGGAGCCTAGTTATGCCTTCACATCATGTTGCTTAAGAAGATCCTGAGTTATTAAATCCACAAACTACATGCAACACACAATGGAAATATATCTGGTTCCGCTTTGTATTTCTATGTTTCACAGTGAGACACTTAGATTCTGTTGCAGCTGGCTAAAAAACCTACTATGAGTTACATATATGAGTGTGACTGGAATATTCAGAGGACTTCAGGATCAGACTACTCCTGTAGCCCCACTTTTCAATATAAGCCCTTTTAGTTGGACATTTTGAGAACAGCCTTCAGGATTTTAATTTTATTGTTAACATCTAGGGCTTATAAAGGTCAAAAAGTCATGGGATAGCACATGCCATCTGGGAAGACTGTCAGTCATTAGTATCCACTAGCATCCAGGAATCACAATGATGGGTATGGAGAGAGAAAGGGATTAAAAAAATCAATTTCTAAGCTGCTGAAATATCTCTTTCTTCTAACCCAGAACTGCATCAAGGGAAACAAAATGGTGGTTCTGCCTCAATTTCTTTTTGGACAATGTGCTCAGGGCAAAAGCTTCTTTTCAATTCTGAGTTAATGCTCTACCTCCATTTTTGCCAGTGTGGAAAGTGAGTTCACAAACATAACTGGCTATGGTGAAAATTTGGGGAAGGCACAATTTGAAAAAGCTCATGTACAAACTGCAAGCTGAGTATAAATTCACCACAAACAACAGGGATTGTCCTGAATTTTGTGAATCTCTTCTCCATGACAGGAGAAGATAACATTTGCCAACACATTTCCAGATCCTTCCAGCTTTGTTGTGCCCTGAACACAAACCCTGAAACCTAATGTGAACTGAAGTTGAAATGCCTCCTTCTTGAATCCACTTCTAAAATTAATAGTCATGTTTTGTTTCAAATGAGCACCTGAAAGGTTGAATCTTTTGTTCTAAAAACAAAGTTGAGTATCTTGGGTTGGTTCCAAAGACCAATGGAAAGATAGTCCTCAGTGGGCTTTGGAGAGAATGAGAGAATGAGAGGGATTTCTTGTGAGATTTCCAGTAGTTGCTTCTTTTGGGTTGAGATCTTTCTTGTGGTTGCTGCATTTCTGAGTCCAGCCAGGACAAGAAGTGTGTAGGATGATTATGAAATTAAAAAGAAGAATTAAAGTTTAAGTAAATATGGTTAAGACAACAATATATTTGCTTTATGGTTTGTGGCTAGTAAGGAAAAAATCCTCATCAGCAAGTAAAGGAAGTCCGTGAGAATTATTTATAATTTGTAGTGTAGAAAGGAGATGTATGGTTCAAAAAGTAATTAATAAAATAAACAGCTGTAGTAACAAAACAAAGAAAAAACTGCCTTAAAAGAAACAAGCACAAACCTTCCCATAGTTCAGCTGGTAAGCAAGAAAGAAGGGAAGAGACGAGGAGGAAGGACCTTGGGGAAGAAAGGAGATCATAAATCTTATCTGGATTAAGACTGGAAATAAAGGTGAATTGTCTGAGATTGGTTTTTAGCTGAAGTCAGTAACTGGCAATGATATCACTTCTTTGTGAAAGGGTATAAGAAGTATATAAACTCTTGAAGGATTAATTGTTAATACCTATGTGACCGTGGAGGAGCCAATCAATATGGGTCTAAGTGCCCCTGGGTTTAGCCTGTTTGTAACTACCTTGCTCAAATGCCTATCCATGTTTTGTTACTGTTTGGTTAGGGTAAATTCCTTATGATTAGGGCTTTCTTAGGCATGAGTAGAGAAACTGTATAAAATACAATTTGGCCTTTGGAGATAATAAAGGGATTTATGGTCAAACAAGAGTTTGGTCGTTTCCGATATTAATAATTTCAGATAAATAAAGAAGAAAGAAAAATGTAACTTAATTTGTCAACATAAAAACAATTGCAAAATATTGAGGCAGAGGTTCATGCTGTTTTGAGGGGTTGGAGTTTGTTTGTTTCCATTTTATAACAAACCGGCAATAAAAAACACCTATGAATTACATAGCTTTCAGCTGTGACATTTGACATAATACTAAGAAGCATGTTTTTAATAGGGAGGATAAGTAACTGCTGAAGCAGTTTTCCAAGAGATATGGTAATCCCCTATCATGTGGAGACTTTAAAGCAAAACTGGACTTGTTTCTAAAGAGATGCTTTAGTTCAGCCATATATTATTGGGTTCAGTGCAGGAATCAGTGGGTGACATTTGGTGGCCTGTGTTTTGCAGAGCCGAGTTAGGTGATCATTCTGGCCTTTACAATCTAGGGATTTATGAAGATGCTATTTCTATTTACCTCACAGCTGAAATCACCACTTGAGCCACCTCCTCCTCACCAATGTTTTCAGTTTCTTCCTATTCCCTATCCATGATATTATTGCTTCCATTCCATAGAAACCGCTTGCAACAGTAAGCATGTCATCGAATTTCCTATGTACTCCTTCTTGTCACTGGAAACCACCCATTGATGGTCAGCCAAAGGACAAGGGTGAAAGTAACTCACAGGACTTACTGGTACGGCCGGAGTCTGGGGGTAGGGGAGGAGGTGGCCTTATCTGGAAGAGGTATGGCCTCAACCAGAAGAAGCAGGGTCTCAAGATTTAAAGGCCCTGGGGCACCAGCTGTGGCTGGGAGTCCCAGGGCCTTTAAATCACCCATGGGGCTCCCAGCTGCAGAGGTGGCTGGTAGCCCCCGGGGCGAACTAAAGGGTCCAAGGCTTCAGCCGCTATGGAGCTCTGGGCCCTTTAAATGCTGGCCCCACCCTGCCCACCAGAGCTGCAGGCTGGGGCTGGGATTTAAAGGGCTCCTCCAAGTTCCCTATCGCAGCGGGGAGCTTGAAGGAGCCCTTTAAATGCCAGCCTCAGCCCAGCCGCTGGGGCTGCGGGCTGGGGTTTAAAGGGCTCCGGGGCTCCCCGCTGCAGAAGCCGATGCTTCTGGAACGGCATACTGGTTCTTGCCGGTATGCCGTACCGCACCATACTGGCTTACTTTCACTTCTGCCAAAGGAGATACATATTCACCGATCTATCTCCGAATTAGAAGACTGGCTGGTTCCATACACCAGAGCTGATTACAGGTGAAGCTGATGAAACTGACACAGAGGAAGGGCTATGCAATGGGGTAGTTATCCCTTGCTCTAATTTGAAATAATTATTTTCTTCCTGCTCTTCTAGGCAATAACTGTATGATTGGAGGTTGTATAATCCTCCAGGCCTGAATTGCCATTGGCCACTGTGCAGGGGAGTGAGGAGGGAGGAGGTTGCAAGGAATCTTTCCCCACTTTTCTGGGCCTTGAAAAGCAAGCAGGCACTGTAGCAGCCCCTGCAACTCCTGTTAGAGTGCTAGCCACCATAATGGGGCTATAGAGGCCTCAGTCCTTCTCTTGTCCCACCCTTCACACCAGCCGTTGCACCCAGTACCCTAATAAGTGGTGGTGCAGTGAATGCACACGCTCTGTGAAGGTGAGGTGGGATTATGCCTCCATGAGGTGTGATACAATCCTGTGGCTCACCCAAGGGTGGTATGACTCTGTTTAGCAATGTGGACCTGTGCCTTAATGGAACAATCTGCCCTTAAAGTGTGGTCTTCCCCTGCACAGAATCATTGCAGTTGTGAATTACTCCTCCGAGGAACAAATCCTATTCATTTAGTTAGACTTCTCTGTCCGCTCTTTTTTTCTCTTTAGGTTTAAGAGAGCAAGATGTACAGGCTCTGCCACCTGCAATACTGGATAGGATAATTCGCTAGGATGTCAGCTGAGCAAAACAAACAGAGCAGACTTTTTAAAATGGAATATCAGAAACAAGAGGGGAAGAGAGGGAAAAAAGCTATGCAATATTAAATGATGACTCATAAAATGATATGATCATTTATATAAGGGCTTCCCCTGTCCCTCACCGATCAAAAAAAGTTTCCTTTGAACCAGTTTGTCACATAAAATATGCAATGGGAACCAAGGAAAGGTTTGTTTTTAATTAAATGTCATCAAGTTGAGAGGGAGAAGAAAAAGCCTCTTCCAGCCTCTAAAACAAGCAAGATCCCACAACATAGTGACTGTGGTAAGGAGCAGTGCTTTCACATACGGTGCTCCTGAAAATCAGTTGGCTTTTTCTGTCTGACTGCTTTTGCTGTAATGTAAAACACTAGAACTACAGCACCAAGGCCTTAGGCAAATGATGTTCAGAAAGCCCTGCAATGCTGCCGTTAGTACTATTAGATTCAGGGTTTAGCTATCTGGATTGCTAATGTGTTCTCTAACAGCTCATTGTTGTAGGTGCATTAGCTTGAGTGTCCCCTTTAATGTCCCCTTTAAATGTTTAATATAATCTGCTTGTGATAAATGGTAGGGAAATTTATCTCCTTCCTCTCAGGAGAGGTGGAGTACATTAGTGAGTTCAGAAATGTTAAGATGGCTAGACTCACTTGCCAGAGAGCAGGTCTAAATCAGTGCAGTGTCCATTTCTTTTGCATGCCTGATTCTGCCTTATTTGCCTACTGACAATATAACAGATAATATGACATACTGTCTTTTTGTTAGTTTTTTCCCTTCCATATAAATTCAGATCAAATTGCCAAAATGTTTCAAGAGACAAGGTGAATGAGGTAATAGCTTTTATTGGACCAGCTTCTCTTGGTAGAAGAGACTAGCCTTTGGGCTCTATGTAAGAAGTTGGTCCAATAAAAGCTATTACCTCTCCCACCTTGTTTCTCTCATATCCTAAGAGCAGCACGTCTACAACAACACTGCAAATGAAAATGTTTTAAAAGGAAGACTATGAAAACCATTATTCTCCCATCATGTTGGATCCCCAGTCTCCCTGCTATTTCTAAACATGTGGCTTCCTGCTCCTCTCAGGATGTGTGGAAATTCACAGAATTGTTTAGAAAGAGAGAGAGAGATTTTCTTCTTCCCAAAGATATCAAATCTCAAAGATACCAAATCCCCCAAATTCAGCAGAACTACCATTTAAGGAGGTTTAAAGAAATAATTACAGTGAGCAAAATTTGGTCTGGAGTGTTTCACTATACCCTGGAATTAGTAAAAATAACTCTATTGTTTTAGAGTACAATAAAAATCATTGGGTTTAACTCTCATGGTGTAAGGGCTGGTCTACACTGAAAACTTTCATTGGCATAGCTACATCTCTATCTCGCATGTATACCCCCAAGAGATCCGGCCCAAAATAGCTAATGCTAGGTCAACAGAAGAATCTTTCTGTCTAGTTAGCTACATGCTCTCTGGGAGATGAAGTAACTACAAGCACAGGAGACAAACCCTAAGGGCTTGGCTACACTTGGAAGTGTGCAGCGCTGGGAGTTACAGCTGTGGTCGTACAGCTGTGTAGGAACAGCGCTGCAGTGTGGCCACACTCACAGCTACCAGCGCTGCAGTGTGGCCACTTTTGCAGCAGTTGCAGCGCTGTTGGGAATGGTGCATTGTGGGTAGCTATCCCACAGAGCACCTCATCCCATTTTGGCGCTGTGGGTTGTGGGAAGGGGACGGAAGGGTGCGGGTCATTCCGCTTCCTGTCCCAACGCCCTGTGGTGCATCGCTTCAGCAGTTTCGTGCCATTGTGAGTCTGCAGCGTGGTTTCTGTTAGAAATGGAGACCGAGCTGCTGAGGACTTTGCTGATTAATGTCGCCAGCACATCACGTGTGGCAGTTGAGCTATTCCTTATGCTCCAAAGTGACAGTGAGGAGTCCGACGACGACGATGATGATACAGATATAGATTCACCTGACGCGTGTGACACTAAATTGCTTGTGGCGTATACGACGTTGCTCAGCAGCATGAACGCCGCCTTTGGGCTTGGGAAACAAGCACTGAGTGGTGGATCACATCGTCATCGTCATCGTCTGGATGACGAGCAGTGCTGCAGAACTTTCGGATGAGAGAAAGCCACTTTCATGGGACTGTGTGCTGAGCTCGCCCCACCCTGCGGCGCAGGACACGAGATTGAAAGCTGCCCTGTTGTGGAGAAGTGGGTGGCTATGCAGTCTGGAAGAGTGGCAACTCCAGACAGCTACCAATCGGTCGCGAACCGTTTGAGTGGAAAGTCGACCGTTGGAATAATGTTGATGCAACTTTGCAGGCCATTAATGCATTCCTGCTAAGAAGAACCGTGACTCTGGGGACGTGCAGGACATTCTGGATGGCTTTGCACAAATGGGTTCCCTAACTGTGGAGGGGCGATAGATGGGACGCATATTCTATTCTGCCCTATCCACCAGGCATCCGAGTACATTAATCGGAAGGGTATTCTCTATGGTTCTCCAGGCGCTTGTGGATCACCGTGGGCGTTTCACTGCATTTACACAGCTGGCTGGAAGGTGCATGATGCACGCATCTTTCAGAACAGTGGCCTGTTCAGGAAGCTGCAGGCTGGGACTTTTTCCAGACGAAAGACACAGTAGGAGACGCCGAAATGCCCATTGTGATCCTTGGAGATCCCGCTTACCCTTAATGCCTTGGCTCATGAAACTGTACACAGGGAAGCTTGACAGGAGCAAGGACCGGTTCAACTACAGGCTGAGCCAGTGCAGAATGACTGTGGAGTGCGCTTTCGGCTGTTAAAGGGGCACCGGAGGTGTCTCTATGGAAAGCTAGACTTGGGGAAAGCAGCATCCTGCGGTTATATCCGCGTGCTGTACCTCCATAATCTTTGTGAAGGGAAGGGGTGAATATTCAGTGCGAATGGACCTCCGAGGTTCAATGCCTGGAGCTGAATTTGCACAGCCAGAGAGCAGGGCTACTAGCGAGCCAGCACAGGGCTTCAAGGATTAGGGATGCGCTTGGAGCAATTTGAGGCTGAAAGCCACAGTAATGTTTGGTGCTTGCACTGGAGTTAAGTGCAGTGGTTACAATGATTTTTCCTTGGGGTACAGTATGTTTCTCTTCTGCAATAATAAAAACTGTTTTAAAAGCAAAAGAAATCCTTTATTAAAAATACAGTACATAAAAGTTTGGGGTAGGGTGATGAACTGTACAGTCAGATGTTTGAATACGTCCTCCTGGAGTGCTCTGCAATGCCTGCTGCACTTCAGGATTACTATGCTGCATGGTGATGGGGTTGAGTGCATAGGGTAAGGGTCGTAGTTCTCAGGGCGTTAGGTTAGGTACAGGTGTGGGGGCAGTGGTGGTAGAAGCAGGATACTGGGAAGGGGGTTATGAGCAAACACTGGGTAAAGGAGAGAGAGCTTGGATTGGGTGGGTTAGCACAGTATAGATCTGCTGCATGGCTACCAGTGACTGCATACAGTCTGTTTGGCGCGCCAGAGGCTTATAAGCTGGTTTGTGGTTTTCTTCTTTGCCAATTCTTTTTCCTGTTAGCCAATTCTTTTTTCCTGCTTTCTGTTTGCCTTCACTGGTGCGTTTTGTCTCTCCAGTCCTGCACTCTCTTGCTGTCTCTGGCATACTGATTCATATCTGCTTCACCAACTCCTCTTTGGTTCTCTTTTTCCTCCTTCTCAAGTTTTTTCTGTAGTGTTTAGAGCCATAGTATTCGAGGTCACTTTTAAACAAGGAAACAGAAACAAAAAACTTTATTACAGAGGCTGCATTGTTTATAACCACAGTGGAGGAGTGTGTGACTCCTCTGTAGCATCATTCACAATACTAACATAGCACAGAAGGCAACAGCAGACAGGACATGGTGAGTACTAGGGCTTCTACTAATGAATCAATGTTTCTGCTGCGTTCCCTGGAATGGGAGCTGCCGTGAGTGTTCAGGGTCAGTGGGGTTTTTGTGCTTTGAGGAAAGCAGAGAGCAGCTGGGGGAAAGACCACGAACGATATCCTACATTTTCCACAGATTTATCCCCAGACATATTCCTGTCTGCGTCACCTGGGAAGAGCGGAGGGGTCTTCTCCAGCAATGTGGATCCACCCTGGTCCTATGCAGCTTGCCTTGGTGCAGCAATGGTCCCCACCCCTCACTGCACAGTGGTGCAGACGCGTTAGCCTGACTGGACAGGACACAGTGGCTCTCCGATAAACTTGCGCAAGCACATTGCCCATGCTCTGCAGAAAGTTTGCAGAGATTACAGAGGCTGATTACCGCGACGTGATAGACCAAATCAATGGGCTATTCCACATCTAGGCATACATGCATGACCCATAGAACCAACCCCGCCCCCGCCTCCTCTCACAAAACATTTTAAAAGTGCTTACCAGGATCATGTCCTTTGCTTCTTCTTCACCAACAAGTCGCTGCTGCGACTGGCTAGCTTCCTCCTGGCTTGAGAAGACGTCCTGGCTGCATGCCTCCTGGGACTCTGGGTATCTTCCACCACCCCAGTACCCTCACTCTCTGGTTCCTCACAGCCTTCCCACCTCCTCTCCGGCTCTGAACTGTCCATCATGGTTCTCGGATTTGCAGTGGGTCACCTCAGATCCTATCCAGCTCGTTGTAAAAACGGCAGGTCGTGGGCAGCACCTGAGCTCCGGTTTCCTCACGGCTTGCAATAGGTACTCCACAGCTCCTTTACTTTGACCCTGCACTGCAGCGCATCTTGTTCATGGCCCTGCCAGCATGGACTTTGATCTGGCCATAGGTATCATAATTTCTTCGCGTGGAGCGCAGCTGTGACTGCACAGCGCCTCACCCTAACACCTGATGAGTCCTGCAGGCTCGCCATGGCTCATGCTGGGGCTGTGTTGGGGCATGGAGGCATGGTCAGTGATGATGATCTGATTGCACTCCACTCCTGGCTGAGCAAACAGGAAGGAGATTTTTAAAATTCCGGGCATTTAAAGGCGGGTCACCTGAGCCAGGGCAGTGGAGTGTTGAAACGATGAGCAGAGTGGCGAAAAGGTATGCTGGATTCTCCCAATACCTAGAGGCCAACACAGCGCTGTTGGTGTCCACACTGATAAGCAGCGCTGATCACCAGCGCTGGAATCGCTACACCCCAATCAGACCAGGTGTACAGCCAGGCGCGTGCAGTGCATGGAGTTGCCAGCGCTGGCTGGGCTTTGTAAGTGTGTACACAGAGTGAGTTGCAGTGCTGTAACCCCTTCACCAGCGCTGCAACTCTCCAGTGTAGCCAAGCCGTAAGAGGGTAGGCATACCCAAAGAGTGCCATTTCATTCATTTCTTCCCCTGCCCAAACAACTTTAAAAAAAGGGGTAGGGGGGGCAGGAGTTTTCAAAAGTGCTTAGTGAGTCTGGGTGCCCAAACATTTGGGATCCAACTTGAGACCCCTTGAAGAGCCTGATCTTCAGAAAGTGCTGAGCAAGAGCATTATATCGATTTAGCTTAATTCAATCTACTACCAAATTAGGCTCAGCTGATGCTAGCCATTCTGAAACTGATTTCAGTGTGTCTATCCAATGAGGTGGCACCCATTTAGCTAACTTGATTTGGAAAATAACTAATTAAATTGGTGCAATTTCTGTCTGGACCGGGTTCTTCTGGGACAAGGACTTTCTGTTATATAACTACTGATGCTGGAAATAATAAAGAGCCATTATGACTTTCCACAATGGACATATTGGGCTTGCATGGCATGGCATCATTCTACTACATCAGTATCAAACACCTTCATAAGGCTTCTCCTTTGCCTACATGTCAATTAGTAAAAGGAAACCCATTTGGAGCAGTGGCTGCGCCCTAGATTCTCCTTTGTTCTGCTGACAGAGAAGAATGTACATAGATGAGCCACATAATTTTTTTTTTCTTTTTGGAGACAGACATTGCATTAAGATGTAATAGGGGAGTTTATAGAGAAAATAGAGTAATGTATGGCAGTTTTTGTTTGATCTTAGATTTACTGCTCAGTCACAAACTTATAAAAGTTTATTATAACAGAATATTTTCCATATATCCAGCCAAAGCCCCAGGAAGAGCCTCACCTTTAGACATAGGACAGTTACCTGTCATGGGGAGCAGCTGTAAATTACCATGGATAAAATGGCACTGTGAAGCATGAAATCAAGTGCCTTGTTCAGAACTCTGGACATCTTCTCCTTAATAATATATGCTTTACAGAGAACACTGGGTAAAGACAAACAATTCTGTCAATGGAGGAAATGACAAGTGTGAGATTCCTTTATTTAAGAAAAAACTTGCTTTGTGTTTTCAATCCACAGATGTGAAAAGCTCTAGTGACTTCATTTTCATTAATATTGCTATAATGAAAAACAAAACCAGGAGCACACATATGTAGAGAGAGGATAAAGGAAAAAGGCAGGGAAATTTAACCATTTTTCTTATATCTCCCATACCAGTTGAATTTCCAGTACTTCATCTACCATCTCACAAGTTAGAGTGGGTACTTGCTAACAGGGATCCACTAGGTCTTTCCTCCAGTAACTATAGCATGGCTGTTCTGATTGCCAGGGGGGCAAGATGCTGCAGAAAGCTCAGTCTTCCAGTCTGCTATCCTGAAGGGAAAGAATGCATCAGTTCATTCACTGACTTAAACCTCAGGCTAAACCTTGATTTCCTTTCACTCGCTCAGAGCACCCAGCAAAATACTCTGCTTTGTTACAAGCAATCAGAGGAGCTGAACTCATCTCTCTCATCCTTTGAAGGTTTAGCCAGCCTAGACCAGGATGGTGAACATGTTATAAACCACTATTCAAAAGAGTCACATATTGGCAGTGAGGGAATCAAGATAGATAACAGCAGAAACAACTTAATTTCTCTGGGATATTCAGAGTGCAAGTTGAATTCTGAATGGTTTTATTTAGCTCTGGCCATCTTTCAAGGCTGAAAGGCTGTCTGGTTCTATATCTCTTTACCAGCCTGCAGGTAAACAAACAGATTCAAAGACGATTACAAAAATACAATATAGCAAATTTAGTCCCTGTTATTATGGGCAAGCACATGCTTATAGTACGGTCGTATTTCCCCTGAAGACTTGGATTTTTACACAGGGATAGCTCACTGGTTTGAGCATTGGCCTGCTAAACCCAGGGTTGTGAGCTCAATCCTTAAGGGGGCCAGTTAGGGACCTGGGGCAAAAATTGGTCCTGCTAGTGAAGGCAGGGGGCTGGACTTGGTAACCTTTTTGAGGTCCTTTTCAGTTCTAGGAGATTGGTATATCTCCAGTTATTGATTGAAGAATGAAATAGAACATTACAAAGCCAGCAATCTTTTACTGATGCTAAAATCATTGTCAGCTGGCAGCTGAAGTGCAGCAGTCTGAAGGAGGCTGAAAAGCACAGATAGAACATTTCCTGCATACTATTTGCTGTTAATGTTGGTGCTTCTTCCTGGTTTGGACTTTTAACTTAGCTGATTACCTCTGGTTTTCCCATCACAGGGGTTTAGAGTACCAAAAGGTGATCTATGACTGGCTTTTATATTTTCAGAAGAATATTGATTTGTCATCCAATTCTGTTTTCCTTGTGCAGGCAAAGCACCCCCTGCTTCAGTAAGAGGTTTGTCTAGACAAAGCACTAAAGGATGAGTTTGGTGTTCTGCATTATCCCTACAAGGGTCATGACAGGCCTCTATTAGGGTGACCAGATGTCCCAATTTTTTAGGGACAGTCCCAATTTTTGGGTCTTTTTCTTATATAGGCTCCTATTACCCCCCAATCCCGTTCCGATTTTTCACATTTGCTGCCTGGTCATCCCAGGCCTCTATGGATATGTCTACCCTGCAATTAAACACCCGTGGCAGGCCTGTGTCAGCAGACTCAGGCTTGTGGGGCTTGGGTTACAGGGCTGTTTAACTACAGTGTAGCTATTTGAGCTCAGACTGGAGTGTCCAATTTCTGGGTTTTTTCCCCCCCTTGCGGGGTCCCAGATCCCGGGTTCCATCCCAAGCCCAAACATCTACATTGCAACTAAACAGCCCCATAGTCCAAGCCCCACAAGCCGGAGTCAACTGACACTGGCCAGCCTGAGTTTTTAATTACAATATAGACATATCCTAAGGCCCCATGTACACATGAAACTTGCATCAGTTTAACTTAAATCAGTTTTTAATCTGATTTTAATTAAATCAGTGCAAATCCATGATTGAACACATATTTCAGTCTGAATGGCTTGTTTCAGTTTAGTTTAAACCAATTTCTAACAGACTTAAGCTAAACTGATATTAACCCAAAAAAAAAAGAGTGTCCACACGGACTTTTGTACATATTTAATTACATTGGTTTAAAAATCACACCTTCAATTAAAACTGGTGAAACTTTAAGTAGACAAGGAGTAAGATACAACATGGGATGAGTCAATATATTTTGTCTCAAGATCATAGATTCTAGAGTTCAGTTCACTCTGAAGGCTTGTCTATACGTCCCCACAGTTTGGACTAGGAGAGCATAAACAGCCATGTGGCACCAAAGTCCTGCGTTCTAACACCCCTGTGTGGATACTGCGGGCACAAACTAAAAGATTACTACTCTGCATGAATGTAGTCCTATCTGAAGAGGACTATATTAATGCAAACTAGGAACCTTTTTCTTGTGCTCACAGCATCCACATGAAGACGTTACAGTGCAGCACTTTATGGACGCTGCTCTTCACAGCTCCCACAGTCTGAACTATGGGCAGAATAAGCATGCTGAATACCACTGTTGGGATCATCTTCTGCTGAGGAAAGTTGTGGGAAATGAAAAAGCAGCAAGAGGCCAAAGTGAGGAAAATTCAATGTGCTTACAAGCTAGAGAGTGGATAAAATACTTTTGTGTCAAAGTATTTATGCACAGTGGTATATATATGCACAATGGTATAAAAGTATTAAAGACTATGGTATGTTTCCATTACAGATTAGGAATGTTTGTAGGTTCTCTTTTTTAAATACGTATAAGAAGTTTTGAAGCTCATCTTCAACATACAGAGACAGAATCTGATGAGAAATGTGAAGTCCAAGAATTTGTGTTAAATATGTGTATTCTTAAAAATAGATTTATCTTAAAGGAATACATTACTGCAACCCTTGTCTAGACATTGCCATTTAGTGTCATTTTTCTGTAGGTTTTATGGCCCCATTTTACTCGATTTCCTCCAAATGGTTGTAACCTTAGCAACTGCCAAATCACATATTTATGCTTGTTCTGAGATGCAGAGCCTAAAATGTATAGAAAGCCAATATTTAAGAAGACACCAGGAAGCTGGTGTAAACTATGGGTTTACAAATGTTCTCACTGAAATCCATCACTGTAGAAAACTTAATATTTCATTCAGGAGAAAACAAAGAATGAAAGAGAAATTCTAGGGACAAATGATTCATTCACAGCGTGGGTATGTGTGTGTAATGGGATTATTAAGTCAGATGCAGCATGGTACAATGTTCTGTCCTTTGGATGAAATATTGAACTGGCCAGTCTTGCCCATTCTTGGTGATTGTCCATCCCAATACAAGATAAATATTTGGCAGGGACAAGCTGCTGGGGATAAAATTAGAACAAACTTGAAAATTTGCCCAACCCTCAAATTCAAACTTTTGTGAGGTTTTGAAAAAAAAAAAAAATGTTGGAAAGTATCACTATTTGTTACCAAGTTCCTGCCCAACTAGTCCTTTGTTACTAATGTTCTTTCAACTAAACGGGGACTGTAACCCCATATTTATTAACAAACCTCTCATGTGCAACATGGGGTCATCTGCTTCCTTATTCCCCTTACATT
Source organism: Chelonoidis abingdonii (assembly GCF_003597395.2). Classification (NCBI taxonomy): domain Eukaryota; kingdom Metazoa; phylum Chordata; order Testudines; family Testudinidae; genus Chelonoidis; species Chelonoidis abingdonii. The sequence goes on along the minus strand of NC_133783.1, from coordinate 14,851,809 downwards.
AGGTGACATTGTATCTAAATAATCACACATCAATACAGGGATGTCACAGGGGGGAATACAGCTTGACAACTACGGCATTCTTTTCACTTAGTTTTCCAGCTAAATTCCTGAGCTGTAAGCAGGCAACTGATTTACCCAAGGTTACTGTCAAGGTTCCTTCCCCACTCTTAACTTTAGGGTACAGATGTGGGGGACCTGCATGAGAAGCTCTAAGCTTAATTACCAGCTTAGATATGGTCTGGCTGCCACCATTTACAAGCACTCCCTTCCTTGGGTAGCCTTGAGAAACTTCACCAATTTCCTGGTGAACACAGATCCAAACCCCTTGGATCTTAAAGGAGAAATTAACCATCCCCCCTCCTTTCTTCCACCATCTCCTGGGGAATCCAGATCCAACTGCCTTGGATCTAAAAACAAGGAAAAATCAATCAGGTATTAAGAAAAAGGCTTTTAATTTTAGAAAAGAAAGATAAAAGAAAACCTTCTGGGAGAGATTAGCACACCAGCTACTCTCACAGACAACAGATTCAAAACACAGAGGATGTTCCCCTGGGCAAAAATTTAGTACACCAATGAAAATACCCAAACACCCAATTTGATTCTACCTCTAATTGCACAAGACAGGTTACAAAGAAATAAACATAACCCTATTTATTCCTTTTTAAAACTTACTACTCTGATAAGAGGCTGGTTTCTTGATCTTTTTCACTTCGGCTGAAACTGAAAACTAAACAAAGGTAAAACTTCCCTCCTTCCTTTTGAAGGATCTTGTTCCCCCATTGGTTCCTCTGGTCAGGTGTTAGCCGGGCTAGGTGAACTTCTTAACCCTTTACAGGTAAAAGAGACATTAACCCTTAACCATCTGTTTATGACAGTTACACAGTGAGTTATTGGTTCAGCCAAGGTTATAAACTTCAAAGATGCTTCTGTTTCACAGGCCTTAGCTTTGCCTACTTTAAGCCACATAACTTCCTCTTGAAGACCACATAACTGACACGCTGTGCTGAAGTCCCATGACAATGATCTTAAAAATGTGCACCACTATTGATACTGATAAAGTCCTTTCTCAAAAAGACCTTCAGGGATATTTGTTTTCCTTAGTTCTCCTTTCAGCTCCACATTTGACTGGAAAAAATAAATGGATATCGCTTGCTTAAATAATTTAGGGAATGGAGCAATGGAAGAATTTGCGTAACTCTTCTAATTATGCCTTCTAAATTCATTCGGCTCCACTGCAGCAGCTCATATCAATAGTATACTAAGCAAGAGGGAAGAAGGATCAAGATATTTTACCAACTAGAATAGACAGGATTTGAAACCTATCTGGTCTTTTTTCCTGTGTTCTGATAGCCTCAGTATCAGTCAATTTCCTGGTTTCTTCATTGTGTCAATCCCCACAGATCAGTTTATAATCTCTCTCTGAAACCCCATCGTTTACACAAACAGTGATGTGGGAGAACAAAGGGGATTTGCCTTTTCACTTAACATGTTGAGGTCACCATCATCCAGTCGTACTCTGGCCAGAAAAGAAAAGAACAAAATGTAGGGAAAGAAAGAATAAAGGAGTTAAATGCTAAGCCCCATGGCCTTATTATTCTTTTTCTTACAGATAGCCCTGTCACAGGCAAAAAGTCAAAATCAGCATTCTACTAAAGTGCTTTGCCAGAGATCAGCTCCCCTTTTCTATAGAAGAAACTGAACCAAGTGCTCTTTTTGCCAGAACGAGCTGGGACCCCAGCTCGAAATTCAACTGTAATTTTATTTGAATGAAAAAAAGTGTCAATGTTATGGCACCATTGTTACTCCTGTTCTTTTCCAATCCCTCATCTCACCATTTGCAATGATATTCCCTCATAAAATCTTCTATAACGCGCAATATATTGATCAAATACCATGGGCTTTTTATCCTCTCTCCTGAGAGGCACAATCCACTAGATGAGAAGTTATTTCATCTGGTGTACATAATAATCATGACAGTGATGATTATAATCATACTTTACATTTCCCTAGCACTGAATCCTTGAAGATTTTTCTATTGATGACGGAAAGAGCCAGGTAACAGAACAAAATAAAAGAACAAAAATTCTATAGCCAATCCAACATTAGGCCCTAGATTATAAAGGAGGCTTGAAGTTTAACATGGAGATGGCCTAACTGAGAATCAAGTCTTCATCTTTTAAAAAATTAACAGTAAAAGACGTAGATGTTGCAGTGCTGCTGATCCTCCTGGTGGGTAGCTGACTCCTTCCTCACACTCAAGATCTGCTGGTGAGTGATATGCATGTGTAAAAGAGCAGAGTAGTAAAGCTGAGCACTAGCTCAGAGAGAATAAATTTACCTTTACATTAAAATGTTTAATAGAAAGAGAAAAGGGAGGAGGGTTTAGTTGAAAGAGACAGTTGAGAATGATCACTGCGCCACAAACTGCAGATGGAAGTAGGGTCAAAACAGATGTCTACATTCTTTTAAGGAAAATTTTAAGAAAAAGTTATAACATAAAATAATTCACAAGAGCAGAGAAAAAATGTTTATAACCTTGTCCCAGCTGTGATCTCTCATCCTACCACCATGAACAATATTCAGAGGGATGGATTCATATCATGAGGCCTTAATGCCACCTGCCCCAGACCATTACTTATATTTTTAAATTAAATGTAAAATGATGTGGCTCTATTCTAATAGCAATAATCCACCCAAAATATGAATGAGCAGGCTTTTGGTGCATTTCTTGGGCAGATGAGTGCACAAGGCAACGGTAACATACTAATGCAGTAATCAACCATGCTTACGAACTAAGTAGCCTACTTGTGCACACTGTTATTCCTTATTGCTATATTGGAAGAGGCATTTGAAGAACATAAAAATTGTAATATGGACATAGAATTGCCTCTCTCTTTTTCCTCTCCAAATTTCAGTATGAATAATTGTATTCTGCCTACCTAAAATTCACCCATGTCATTTCAAATGTATTTGACATTTTTCTTCATTTCCTAGCCTTAACTTATTGTGGTTGGAAAGGCAACATAATTTAAAGGTTAGAGTATGGGCTATGAGCTATAAAACATTTCTGTTTCTCAATGGATGACTTTGGGTAAATCACTTAATTTCTCTGTAATCATATTATTCATTCATACAATGGGAATAAAGAGATCTGTTTGATTCATACAGGTTCTGTGGGGATTAATTAGTGATTGCAAAATAAAAAGTGCTGCAGAAGAGCAAAGTATTGCAATTATTAGTGCTGTTAAACAACTGATACCTTCAGCCTTCAAAGAGTGACTGTAGCTCAGTGGCAAGTAGTGTGATTTATCTGTATTGTATATAATACAGAATAGATTGTAAATTCCTTTGTTATTTATTGCGATGAAAAGTGCTAAACATAAGTCATTACTGTTATTGGAAGACTTTTGTTAAGGTGCTTCCTTGCTGGAGTGAGTAGTTGTGTCAGCCTAAATGGTATTTTTCTGGTTTACTGAAAGATTTTGGGAGAGTCTGTGAGAAGAAATTGTCCGTTGCCATTCAGGAGATTGGATGGATTAGATCTGAATGTTCCTAGTAAACATTAGTAAAGTTCAAGCGCTGTTTCTTAATAAGGCCATCTCTGCTAATTATGTTTGCATTCCATGAAGCATTCTGGCCTAAATATAGCAGCTGCCATTCTGGTGTGGGTTTCTTATAGGGATGGATCTTAACCAAAAACCTAGAACCCAACACAGAGCCAGATCGGAGTTTTGCAAGTGAACTGTTCCTTTACAATGGGCTAAACAAAATCTTTGGATTCAATCACCAAGCGTTCATACTCCAGATGCAAATGTTACAACTTAAGCTCATCTCTAGTTCTGTTGCCAGTCATAATAGCTTAGTTCTAGTTCCAAGGTTTTTTGCACCTGTATGAAGGAGTAGAGAGGGAATAAGGCCTAACACGTCTCATTTGAGTGACAGACACTGATCTTTTGAAATGCATCCCACAGAAGCTTCCTTTGTGCAGCAGAACTATGGCAGCAGGATCCATTAAAAAAAAAAGGCACGCTTTGGCTGGACCCAGTGCTTCCTGGAGCGTCAGAAGAGCTGGCAGACTGTAAACAATATCCTTGGCGATCAATTCTATCCCCAAATTAATTGGCCCTTGATTTTGCCAGAGGTGAACAGGATCCATCCTCAGCAACACTGTCTTGAAGGCAATTGTTAGCCAAATAATTATTCACTAGTAATAAACACTGCACAACAGGTGGTTCAGGGTGGCTGCAAAGGGAGTGCTTGAAGATTACAAGAAATTAGAAAGGGGAGAAGGAAATTAACAAAAGCTTATATAAAGCCCACCGTGGTCAATGATAAGACTCCCATTGTGTTCAATGGACTTTTGATCAGACCCTACGTTAGTATATGGCAATTTATGTGTGTGTCATCTCTTACCACCTTAGGAACTGCTCTCTCATTTTCAACAGCATTTTTATGCTTCTCAAGTTTATGCTAATTCATTGAAAAGAAAAGTTCGGGACTACATACTGAAAGGAGAAATGGGATTAGGGAATGCTATTGCTTTTTCCAGTAAAGAGACAGAACGTGGCTGTAAAGGGATTTATTGATTGAAGCTGCCGGGCAAAGACCTCACCTTCTTGTTCTCTTCATTTCTTTAACTTCCATAATAACTAAAATCAGTCAGCAGTGGCTATTGGTGCCTCATACAATCTCCATAAGTCTTTGACTGATCAAAGAAATAGTGGAAGGCCTTCTTGTCTATACCACAGGAAGAATCATAAATTGTCTAGAAGCACAGTTTCAAGTTCCACTTCCTCCATCCCTCTCTGCACCACTGGAATAAATGCCACTCAACCTTCCACCCACATTCTCTGTGCAGTAGAGGAATGGATCAGCCAATCCATCAGAACACCAAGTCAGAACAGTAGAGTGGAATAAGAGACACATTAAATTCTGAGAATTCCTTCCCCTACCAAGAAATAAATCAAGAGCCTTAAAGACAATTATCCCCAACAAAGATCGCAAGAGGAACTGAAAAGAGAAAAAGTTAATGCCTGATCATATTCTGATCCTCTGATGAGCGTTGAACGTATCAAGCGTACAGAGCATAATACACAGGCAAAACTTTAAAAAAAAAAAAAAAAATCACTGAAATTCATGCCATGAGATCTGCAAAGAGCTTAACAAAGCACCTAAACAGTTCTACAAGAACCTTGCAGTATCCAGGGAAAAAACTCCAATAATGCCATGCAAATTACATGTTTTACATACAAATTAAATTTATCAATGCTTTTAGTAAATAGTATCCTGTCTTCTCCAGGGATAGCCAAGGCTGGGAGAACTTGAAGAACCCTCTTAGCATAAACTTCCTTTTGAACGAGACATAGAACCACACAGGAACCTTAACTTCTTGGTGACTGACAAATCTCCAAGAGCATAATTTTTGCATAGTATACCAATCTATGCTTCACAAATTTGCATACAGTTCATGTCTTGCTCTCTTTTAAATCTTCCATTCTGTAACATGATAGAAAGAAGTGATGAGAAGATCAGCCGTCGACTCATTTTGCTTCTACCAACTTCTCCCCACAAACCTGCAAAATGAAACATTGAACCGGAAGGCAATCTTCATGCTTCTGATTTTCATCAATTAAATTAAAAATCAGAGGGAATTTGGATTAATGGAAACTCTTCTGGATGCTTTATCTTATTCAGACATTGATGTTTTTATTTAAAGAAAATTCATTTCCGCGTGTCAATCCTCCTGATAGGGGAAGTACTTTTATTCCAGAAGTTCTCATCTCTTTAGCAATAATCTTACTTAAGGAGGTTGAGTTTTTACCTGCTTCAAAAGCCAGTCTAATGCTGGTCTACACTTGCTAGAAGAGGTTATACCACCTCTTACAATAGCCCAGAAGAAAAAAATACATCCATGTTTCTATATAGCAATTAGTATAAGAATAAAGGGTCAGACCTTTAGCTGGAATAAATTGCCATAGCTTTGTCATCTTCATTTGAGCTGTGCTGATTTACACTGGCTGAAGATATAGATACCTTATCTTGACTCAGTGCAGGGGAATGGACTGGATGACCTTTCAGTCCCTTTCAACTCTACATTTCTAGTACTGTAAAATCTGGTTCTCTGTTATGATAATTATGTTCATGAAGATAATTTTCAGTAATGATACTTGGCCAAGTGTCTTCAAGAATTGCTGCAAAGCATAATGTTTTATCTAAACCTAATGAGGTTATCTTATGCTTTTACACTACATTTTGTTTCCTGCCATTGTTGAGTCAACAAAATGCATGTATATGTTTGAATCCTTCTTTCTAGTTTGTGTGCTGTAACTGTACAAAGCATGCAACATTCCAGTGTATGTGGTGCTACAATCTCATCTATGATGATAAAGTACAATGCTTCAAGCTATGGTTTTTTTCACAGTTGAGCCATGAATCAGGCTGAAATGAAAGAAGGAAACTTTAGAATGAGGAGAGATTTATATGACTGATTTATTTTCTTTGTTGAGGTCCAATCCTGGGCTCAATAGCATGGAGGATAAAGCCCACAGAACCTCAGTAGCCTGCCTGCATTGTGGGAAAGTCTTTGCTGAAGGATTATGATACGGCCACCCAACTCCTCATCCTTTTCAGAAGTAGTGTAGGCATACACTCTGCCAAGGTCGAGAGCCATAAGTGGAAATCAGGTGCATGGAGAGTCCTTGGAATGGAGTAACTCCTGCATCAAACATAGCTGTTTTGAGAAGGAGGCAGGGAGATCATTTATATGAGTTACCATTTCCTCTAAGAATCTCTACAGCTCCTGCCTGCTGAATGGGTAATGGCCAGCCTGCTACAGGTTCTCTGAGAGCCCAGTGTGCAGCCAGTTTATGTTCTCCATAATACCGAAGAACAGATTTGAGGGTATGACTTATAGTTTGCACTAATCAGCAGATGATAGAGAGGTGCCTGTACCTACGTATGCATAATAAGAGAGGCTGCCAATCAGAACTGGAGTCTTCTAGACATTTATTTAATCCCTTCTCAGCCTGTATTCTTGTATAACGTGTATCTCTAAGTAGGTATATTTTTCCTATATTTCTTTCTGTTTATTCATGAGCTTCATAAAACTGTGCTAATTAAACTTTAAAAAAAAAACCTATTTTCAAGCAGCCAGCATGACGGGAAACAGAAACACAAACTGACTGACAATTTATGGGACTTTAGTAATATATTGAACATTTACTGAAAAGGGAGCTCAGTTGTTGCATATGCTGCAGAACTAACAATGCTCTTAGTAACAATGTGTATCACAGGAGGAGTGATTGTGCAAAAATACTTTCCCTGTCATGCAAATACAATAGGTGCTATATGCAGTGGTAACATAAATAATTATGAACATTAAGTGGCAGGCACAGAAGCTGTGATTTGTCTTAGTTTGTAGATGAAAAAACAGTTCTGCATTAGAAACCCTCTCCATTCTGATGTAAGAGTATTTCTTTCTACCAGCACCGATCACATAGGTCACCTTGGTGTGGCAGTTTTTGCTGAGCTTTAATTTGAAAGCATTCACAAGCAAGATGAGTGACTACAGTAAAAACAATCTAGCAAAAAAGCTCACCTTTCCCACTGTTTAAAATGGCCCTCAGCCAAAATCCAGATCAACCATCCCTGAATTTTTGGGGATGAGGAAAAGTCAAAATGAAAATTTGGTCTGGATCTGAATTATGCAACAGGCCGCTATCTTTAATATTGGTTTATTGCATTTGTAGTTTGTCTTCTGTGTAGGCACTTTTAGTTTTCTGTATGCCCTCATAGTGTTCGGAAGGAAGAACCAGGATGATCCTTTTTGGACCATGATACTGAGCTGAGTGTCATAGGATACACCTACTGAGTACCGGCTTATAGATACTTCATTTTTATCCTTTCTAGTTTTGTTATTCTTTAAATAAATATTTAAATGGTTTATGTATGGGGAAAATGGTAGGGTTAGAACCAATGTTCAGTATTTGGATCTGAATTTTATAAGCCATGACCAGCTCTCTGTTTAAAAGAACTTTTCATGCGCTGAAGCCAAAGTTATGGTTTCTGAAGCAAGGGATGAGTGGGTAAAAGAGTGAGGAGACACTGCTCCTGTGACTGTAAGATAGAGATAAATCTCTAAAAGCAGGAAGTGAGTGGAGAGAGATCTGGAACATTTCTGTGATGAAGGGAAGGGATGGGAGAGGAGGTACTGGAAATCAGACCACAAACTGGAAACTGTAGTTATGGATAAAGCCAAGAAAAGACTCTATCTTTACAGGAGTGCTGGAATAATTTTTGTAGTGGGGATGTTGATGATGGAAACAATGTATGTGGTGTTTGTTATTACTACTTCAAGCCAGGGGCTGCAGAAGCACCCCTAGTTCCCCAATTGTATATTTAGATAGATAAGAGATGGATCACAAAGATTCAAGACATAACTGGTGAGGGCTAGAGACAGGCAGGGGGAAGGAAGGGAGAATTAGACGGTATCAGAGACTTGAAGTCAGATCATGCCTGAGCCATTGTCTAGAAACCCAAGAGCAGCTAGAATCCCATTAGATAGAAAGGAAATGCTTCCCCTAGCTATCCCACCTTAATACAGCTTGGAAGGTTCAATACTTCCGCAGCACCTATCTTCAAGAAACTCAGATGGTATCTCGAGGAGCAACATGACATTGATGATCTCAAATCTGCCTCTTTAGGACAATTCATTGGCATAGACTTGGTGGATTTTCACATGTATTAGCACCAAAATGATAAGGTATGAACCTCCCAAATTTAGCCATTAGAGATAATTGAGAAATGGATGATACAAAGAATGATGAAACCACTAGGTGATTCTGAATTCACATTTATCTGCCTGATCAAGAACTATAATTACACAAAATTACAAATTAAGTGTGGTTTCATTAGGTTCACATCAAGGGAGATTGGTTTTTCTAATGATACAAGTAAATTTACACTGGAGGGCCCTGAATGCCTGAGCCAAATGTTTTCTTGCAGCTCCAAAAACCTTGAATGAGGTTCAAATAATGCCCATTATCTTTTTAAGGTGTATTACAAGAGATGAACCCCACACTGAAGTTGAAAGTACATTGAGCTCAACTAAATTATACTAAATTCTCCCCACAACATAGCCCCCATATTCCCATTACCTGCAGGGTGTCTGTGTCTCATTTCTGAAGTAAATTAAAGCCATTGTTCCAGGAAAAGCCAATTGTTTAGGTCCTTAAGAGCAGCCTTGTGTGAAAAAGTTCAATACTGTAGAATTAAATAAGTGTTTTGTTTCCATAAATAATCAAATAATTTTGCATAAAGAACCCCACCCTCCAATATGGCCTGCAACAGTCATAAATTATTCCCACTATTCCAAGTACATGTAAAGATGAATAGGAGAAAAATGTATGTAATTTCTGTGACATGACTGGATTCTTTATGCTTGAATGCAATGTATGTAGCACCTCTTATTGAGTAGAAATTGGAAGGCATTAGCTCGCTGACCGAATCCAGCAAAGCCCTGAAGTGCATGCAAGTAGTCGCATTGAATTCATGCAGTTCATGAGTAGTCCCTGTTCAATGGGACTAATCATGCTTAAAGTTAAGAACATGATTAAATACTTTGGATTGGACCATAGTGCTCTACACTCTGTAGGACTGAGCTCTAGATTCATTGGCATGTCCCTGGTAGCTTTATTTAGCCACAGTGAGGGAAATTGGTTGTAGAGTATGAATAATCTTAAACTATTTATTCTAACAACATATCACAACAAATTAAAATTAAACAGGTCCCAATGTTTGCAGGAGATGGGGTCTTGTCTGTGGACCTCAAAGAGCATGAGGCAGCAGGTTGTTCTGATGGTGTCTAGCTCCAGAGGATGGAATTTCCTTGAGCTATTGCCTGCTGGTTGCAAGCCAGCAGACCTTCAAATTTCAACGCAGTTGACCTTCCTTTTCTTTGAAAAAATATTTATCATTAAAAATAAAGGAAATTCCATACAAATATGAGGAGAATAGTAAGCATTCAAAACTCAGAAAATGCCAAGGTTAAGGGTGGCTTCTTTTGCATATGCAATCTGAGAACAACAATGAACATATCCTTGTATAATTAGCCCATGTAAGTTCAAGAGAGTTCTCTAATTTTTTAATGAGCTCCGTGTAAGCAGTGGAGCCTCCCATGGATGACAATGTCTGCCCAGATGAAGCTCACTGTGGGATCAGGGCCCCAGTTTGCTTTATTGTTAACTGCACCTAAGAAGGCTACACATCTGAGGAAAAGAAAATGTATGGTAAATAGCTGTTGGTGAAAATACTAAAATACATGCTTTAGACAGATGAGAACATAAGAGTTGATTGACAATGGGAGTTTTGCTATTGACTTCAACAAAGCCAGGATTTCATCCAGGAAGTCTAAGTCAATTAAGATATCCTGGGCCATCTTGTCAATGAAATTAGCATAAATTTGAAAGGATGAAAAATCTTATCTGATGTTACCCATTTTAGTGATTGAAAAGTGAGATAGTGTTTAGATATTGTAAAGACTATAGCATAATTGATGTGCTCAAGAGAAAGAGATACATGTGCATCATTAACTTTAGTATTGACAGAAGTAAAAACACTAACATTTGAATTTTTGATTGCTTAGTTTCACAAATGTGATAGTCTCAGAATATGCTTTTTATGGAGTTTAACAAAACAAACTTTCCAGTGTCCCCCAAGTAATATTAAAAGCCTGTTTTCTTTCTGTAACCCCACACTGGAGCCTTTACGCAAGTCTTTGGCTGTACTGGAGCTTAATATACAAAATAGAGAACTGCAAAGAACAAGGAAAATGGGAAATTTGAAACTGAACCGAATCAGGAAAAGAAATGACGACATTCTGAAACAAATATCTATATGATATTGATTATATAGCATTCCTTTCTTTCCAGACAGATGGAAACTTTGGTTTGGGATTCTATTGATCCCATTGGCTGAAAATAGCAAATATAGTCAAGATCTAAAACTTCACTCATTAGTGCCAGGAATTCAGTGCCTGATCAAAGCTACTTCAGTCAAACTGGAATAATGATATTGCATTTGCTAGCCTAAAACCTAGATTTTCTTTCTAAGTGCCAAACACTCTCTGCATTAGTGTGTTTTTCTCTCAGCAGTGTGTGGGTGAACAGCAGACAGCTTCTTATTTCTGTGTACAGTGTAAGAGAACGCCATCATTTATTAAGAGATCTGATGATTGAGGCACACTGAGCCCCTTCATATCAACGCTTTCAGACCCAATTCCTGGAATGTTCTTTCTGATGTATTCCTAGTGATTGGGGGATCCAGAGCTGGGGTCCATCACATTTCTGAAGATTCAGGATTGAGTTCTCTCTTTGCAGATAGATCTTCCTGTTTCCTTTCTGAAAGGTCTTCTCTCTTTATCCTCCCCATAAGGGTTATTCTACATCTCCCCCTTCCCTCTGTGGAGAGGGGAAAGAAAAGCCAGTGATAGAAGTAGACTTTTCCTTCTCCCACTCTACAGAAGGGAATTGAAAGAGGTCCATACTTGTTTTCTTTCTCTATTCCTGTATGTAAGGCCCAGGGTGGTTGTTCTTTCCTTCTCCCTACACTGCTGAGAGATTGGGAACATGTCCTTTAGCAGAGCAGAGAGGGCATTATTTTATGGGAAACTCTTCCTGAAAGTACAGCTGTTCAGGATTTTTTTTATTACATATTTTTTGTAGGAAAATGCAGATTTGTGAGAACTAAAACTTTTTGCAGGAAAAGATGCATCCTGACTAATTTCCTCTTTTTTGAAAGCTTTTTTTTGGGAAAAAAGGTCCAAAACTGTTGAAATGTCCCATTTTGACATTTTCTAAGTGTAAAAGTTCTGGTTTTCAGTTTGAAACAAGTTTTTATTTAGAATTTAATTTATAGTAAAAAATGCAAAAAAAGGTTCAAAATTAAAACATTTTTTTTTAATTATCAGACAGATATGTTGTGATTGACCTGATCTGATTTTTTAAATAAATTTTCATGAATTGAAAATCTTCAAGATGTGGACTTTTTGCCCTGAATCAGAATGGAAATAAAAATGAAGTCTTGAAAAGACTCACAGGATGAAAAAACTCTTTCCTGTTTCTCTCTACAGAAAAGAATGGCAGACCAAGACACACTTGTGAGAGCGCTTGGCCTAGTTAGAAACCATGATTAAAGCTGTGCAAAATGTATTTGTCAGATCTGAGCTTTTTTTCTGCCTGTGAATTGTCAACAAGCCAATTACAGGTTTTGTGTATTTATTTGTTATTCAAAATATGTTGACAATGAGGTTTTACCAGCATAACTGAGCCTTGGCAAATTGTCTAGTGAAAGTGCCCCTTAAACACTGTATTTGATATTCAGCATTCTGTACTCATATTTGTGCCATTATGTCATGCAGTATGTTTGTTCCCTGATTGGATAATTTCACTTTTATAAATAGGAGTAGTGCTATAGGAGCATTGAATCTTTCAGGGAATAGGTGGGGAGCCTCTAGAAGAATGTCATAGAGGTAAGCCGACCTAAGGAAATACAACGTGTCATTTGAAATATTTTCTGTACTCTTTAGAAAGATTTTTATATGTGACTGTGTACATGACACCTAATTATGTTTTAAGAGCTGGGTTCCTTCCTGACTAAGGGAAAAAGATATAAACCATAATTATTAGGTATTGGAAATCTTTGCATTCAAGATTTTTCTCATCACATTCCCAACAACTGGATATATATGTGATGGGAGTTGGTGGGTTGGCAGATGAGCATCTCAGTAGGAATGTACTAGTCATCATGAGTAAAGGAAGCAGAATCAGACTGGTCCAGCGGATAGTGCTTCTGGTAAGGACTCATGATTTTATTCCCACCTCAGCCACTAACTTGCTGTGTTCCTTAGGTGCAAATTGCTTCACCTTTTGTGTATCAGTTTCCTCATTCATAAAATGGGATTGACAATTGTGACGGGTTCCCCCCAGGGTGCCACCTGGAACTGGGCTAACACTGAGTCCTCTGACCCACCAGCCTGGGCTCCTTCTCACACTGTGCTGCTGTGACAATTTGCAAAGCCCTCCAAACTTGCTCTTTCCCCTGCATTCACACAGCTAGGGAACACACGCAGCTACAGTCACATGCAGGCTCTCTAACCACCAGCCTCCCTAGCCTAAGACCCCAGAGCAGTATTGTCCTGCCCTGGTCAAATCTCACCAGTATATGGGTTTAACAACTGGTCCACCTCTCCCTCAATGTGAAGAGGACCATGCACATTTCTGATAACCAAGCTAAGGTTTTCCCCATACACTTTAGTCAAACACACTGGTTTGGATTAAAACAAATAAGTCAAAAGGATAGATTTTAAGTGATTATAAGTGATAGCAAACCGATCAAATCAGATTATATAGTAAATAAACAAAACTAGAAACTGAGTTTAACATACTAGATAGGTAGGATATAAATTAGCAAATTCTCACCCTGAGTGATAAACAGGCTGGCAGATTCTTAAGGCACAAGCTGCCTTGGCTTTGCAGCTTGGCTTTCCCAGGTTTTCATACACAGGCTAGAAATCCGTTTAGCCTCAGACCATCACTTCCCCCTGGTTCAGTCTTTATTCCTCAGGTGTTTCAGGTGTGTTGTTGTAGGGAGAGTGAGGTATCCCCATGATGTCATTTCCTCCCTTTTATATCTTTTTCCCACTTTCTGGAAAGCTCTTTTGCTGTGACCTGGGTCAAACAGTTCCCATTGTGTAGCGCTATCTGAGGGGTTTCTATTGTACACAGTTCCTTGGGGTAATCCTGTGCTTGCGGGCATTTTCTCAATAAGCCATTAACATTGTTTGACATTTTTACTATTGTACCTGAAAGACTGCTTGTGGGTGTTTTCAATCTCACACCATGTTTCAGTAACATATACTTAGCCAAACTTCATAACTTCAAGTACAATGATACACCATACAATCCAATGAGATATTAATGTCTAACAGATCAAGACTTTTAGAATGATACCTCACAAGGCATACTTTGTACAAAACATATCCTAATTATATGACAATGGTGAATATTGGTGCCAGGATGTCACAATGATTACATGAGCTCATTTGTAAAGTGCGTTGAGATCTCTGAATGAAAAAAGTTGTATAAGAACTAGATATTATGATGTGTTTTTAAAAGCTAGAATATGGTTTATTCTATATATTTAGAATATAAGTATGTAAGCTTGAATATAGTCAGGACTATAAAGGGAAGAATGAACCCTGCTACAGAATATGTGCTGCTCTGTGCACACCATCTGTAATTTCCATTCATTATGATGTGTGAGTGTGTGTCACATATCTTACTGGTTTCATTGGGACTACTCATGAAGTAATATACTACTCAGTGTGAGTAAGGATGGCAGAACTGAGCTCAGTGATTTGCAGGAGGTTGTTTGTTTACCCTGCGATTTTTCCTTCCTGCTCTTAGTTACTGTAGGAATAGACTTTTTTTACACCATTGAAATGGAAATCCCCAATGACTGAATATATTATCCTTTCAGTGCTGAAGGCTCAGCTTAGAAGAGAATTGAGGTCATGGTGGTGATGAAAAGTTTAGTGTTCTCTGTTTGAGTCCTACTAGGTACCTGGTCGTTCCTCCTCATAATACCACCACCAATCCACAAGCAATTTGGGTTTCTTGGCAGCGCTGCCTGCACAAGTGTTGAGGGATTGAAGGGATATACAGACAAGTCATCCTCTTGCCCTTACTCCCTAGGAAAAGAGGATTTCTCTTGCCAGGTCCCTTTGATATGCTGGAAGCAGAGCAATTTACCAAATCTGATTAAAGTAGTTGGGACGCGATGTATGGATTATAAGGCAATTGAAAGCTACACATTACCTGTAGTATTTCTGGCCAAGGTGAGGAAAGCACTTGTGTCACTCATCCTTCACCTTTCCTGAACTGCTGGATGATTAAAAGAATCAAGTCTGCCAGTCACAATTATAGACTGGCAAATCATTCAAATAAAAGAACAAACGACTCTGATCTTTGTTCAAAGCTTAGCCCAACCTGAACTGAATCTTCTTTCAGGTTTGCATGGGGTCTGTCTAGCAACGATCAAATACTCTATACAATCAGGAAATGACTTTTGGTCCAAGCAGCTTTAGTCCTTGCACATTCCTTACTGCTATCCTAAAACCCTCTTTCCTTAGTCCTTGCTTTCAGTGGGAATTTCCCTGAGTTATGGGCTGAATAAAAATAAGGAGCAAGAAAAAGGATGTTTTTGTGGTTAAAGCACTAGACTGGCATTCAGGAGATCTTGGTTCACTTCCTAGCTCTGCCACAGACTTCCTGTGTGATGATGGGCAAGTCACATCACCTTTTTGTACTTCATCCCCATCTGTAAAATAGGGATAATAATGCTTTTCCTCCCACTTTTGGTTTTGTTATTTAAACAACAGGCGTCCTAGGGATTCTTGTAATTTAATTAGGAACTCAAGATTTGAGCCAACAAAAAGTCATTTTCATTTACAAAGGAGATTTGCTAAGGAAACTTTTTTTTTTAATTAAAGGTTTGCAACTTTAAGAAACTTTAAAAGGATCTGATTATACTGATGGCTATTTTCCATAAGAGCTACAAGGCCAAAGAGTACAATGACAGGGTGCCATTATGAAGATTTATACACTGGTAAGGGAAGTGGGACACTGCAAATTTTGTTCAGTTTGTAACTGAAGGCATATCATGATCAACTGTAGTTCATTGTCTTTCTCCTTTATAGCCTTGATGCTATGGACCAGATTCCTCAGTTGGTTTAAATGGGCCCTACTCTACAGATTTTAGTGGACGTGAGCATATTTCTACCAGCTGAGGATCCAGCCTGATATTTTTAAATGAAACAATTCTTGTGCATTTCTTCTTCAGTCAACCAAAACCAACTTTAAATCTCTCTCCTGAACCTAATACTTTTTCATTAAAGAGATTCTGCTTGCTCAGTTGGTGTGTATCGTTGGCAAAGGCAGTTTCCCTTTCATTCTTTACTTAAACCTTTATTTAATTTCAGAGTGTTATATCCTATTGTATGAACGAGCAATGGCACCTGGGCATTTTATTCGGTTCCAAATAGCCACACATGGTTCAGTTATCTTATATTATTACTTTTTTCCTCTTTGTTCCCTTCTCTTGCCCTTTTTCAATCTTGCGTTAAAATAAATCAATATCCTATTTTGTGTGAAATATCACAAAATGCAAATAAATCCACAGCAAGCTGATTCGGAAACAGGATTTTAATTTCATCATGAGATAAATCCCTCTATTAAATGAAGTTCTATTTTTATTAAAGATTTTTAAAAAAAAAATTAAAAAATCAACTTAAATACTTCCTTTTCCATATGGCTCAAACTATAGGCCTGATCCTGAGATCAGTTGCCATACTGTAAAAGATAAGTTATGCAGTAAATAAGACTGTTCTCTGTCCTCTCTCCTTAGTGACCAGCCTCCTGAGTGCTTGCTATTAATTAGAAAATAGCACAGTCATTTCTAATGCCACTAGCCATGATACCACAGAAAGAGGGCAGGGTCTTCCTCCCACAAGATGGAAAAAGTGCTGTTTGTGAATGACACATTCTTCAAATATATGTCTTCAAGGCCACCAATAAAAACTTACAGTGATTAGCCACATCAACTTTTTCCCTTTCAAATTTATTCTGGTGTAAGAGTTCTGCTGTAAAGTAAGGAAGCTGATTCAGAGGATGCCTAATGGTGACACTGGTTGGCCTCTGAGAGACTGAGGGAATTCCCTGTAATTCCTGTCTGCCCTTAACATCTTGCTTTTTTGCCAGAGGTTAGACTCACAAACTGTAGATCAACAGTCAGGTGTCCTAACTGAGACGCTGTTGAAATATTGCTCATTTTGGCCAAGCTGATTTGACGGTACAGAAGCTAGCACCTCCCATCAGTAAGAAAATATATTCTCTCAGCTGGTGCTGACTGGGAGCCAGTCCTGAAGTTCTTAAAGCAGAACTGTGAGTGTTCTTATTCTGGTCAGAGTCCAGCGTGAGTTTTACTTGAGAAAGGATTGTGATTAATGCACTGCACAGTGTGGGGGGGCAAATCTGCTGGGGAAAATGTGGTGGGTCTTTGAAGTTGGAGAAAGGAGTTAGGCAGGATACTCATCATACATCTGTGTAGCTAGCTAACATCCTTTGCAAATATCCATGTGGCCTCTTTAAAGGGGAAAGAAAAATGGTTGGTAGGAGGAGCTGTATTAAGTTATATGCTGCCCCCCTAAAAAAAAAAACTGTTGCAGAGAGAAAGCTATCTATTCCTTTCTATGGAGGAACAGAGTGCAACTGGGTTAGTGAACCAATCACTGCCTGGCTATTAGTTTTCCCATGCTCAGAAAGGAAGCTAGTCCAGGGGATTAGGATGCTAGCCTGGGATTTGATCTTCAGAGGCCTGTTTTCAATCCCTGTGATCACCCCAAACTTCTTAAGTGATGGGCACAGCCTTTTCGTTCCAGTTTCCCATCTGTGAAATGGGGATAATAATACTTCTCTAACTCACAAGATTGTTGTGAGGATAAATACATTAGAGTCTGAGACATTTAGATACTCAGTGTGGGACATAGAAGTACCCTGGTTAGATAGATGGCTCATCTCCTAGAGGACTGTGAAGGAGTGCAGAAAGAAGTCCCTTCACAAGGATAGCTGAAATTTGCTTGGTTGAGGGCCTTTCTGGGTCCACTGTCTGACTGCTACACATCTCCACTGATGCTGCAGGCAGGAGGAGATTGTATAGACTCCATGGTTCCATTGGAACCCCTAAGTTTTGGCATTAATTTGTTCTTGTCCCCTAGTTTTTGTGCAGGAAGGTAGCATATGACCTGACTAAGGCTAACAGATTTTAGCCTTTATTTCAGTTGAAGTAAGACATGGAAAGCAACAGCTGGAAGCTTTTTCCAATGTGTTTATGGTAGCTGTTTTTGTCTCAGGCACAATATTGGACAGAATTACCTAAATTCACATCTGGACTTATAGAAAATATTGATGTGAGTAGTTGCTCCTTGTCCATATGTTTAATTATTATCTATTGTGGGGAAAGCAAGACTTGGAAGATTTTGCAAGGTTATGAAGAATCATTGAGTCAACTCACAGGAAAGATTTCAAGATATGGAAAGTGAAGGACTGTAGCAGCAGAAAAACCAGTGAAGTTTTTCATTGTGAAGACATGAAAAGCCAAGGAATCAATCACAATTGTTAAAAGTTGCTGCAAGAAGGCACACTGAATATGACAAAGGAGAGGCCATATTCAGAATATATCAAAGAAAAAAAATGAACAAAGTGTCTTAGGGAGGGATGTGATGTTCTCCAATTCTTATTCTGCTTAGTAAGAGAAAGAAGAAGAGAAAACGAAATAAAAAATGGGAAACATTTAAGATATCACAGGATTGTGCAAGAATATTTTGGAGAAGAGGAAAATGAGATGCCACTGAACACTGCAATTACAACCAAAAAAATACATTGAAATTACATAGCTGGACAATAAAGTGAATATTGATATGGGGTGACCTTTAGAGATAACCTTACAAGATCAGGAAATATCATTGTCTTCAAATGCACACTGTAACCAGGCAAACTCACCCCTGCAGCGCCTCCTGCTGGTTGCTTCAGGGAATTAGCTCAAATATGCAGCTCGGAGCGCCCTCTGCAGGCCAATGATCCGCCTTCTGGCCCTGCATCCCTCCCTGGACCCCGGAGCCCCTTTTACATGGGGTGCTGCCCCCCTGGCAGTAACCCCTTTTCCTTCAGGGTTTCCCCTCCCTGGGAACTCCCCCCACTCTATCCACACTTTGCCTCAGGGTCTTGGCAACTGCCCAGTCATTAGCTAGCCCCACGCCCTGGGGCAGACTGCAGTATTAGCCTCTCATCATTGGCAAAGGGGTTTGGACCTGCTGCCTTGGCCTACCCCTGGGTTGCCCCCTGCAACCCCCAGTACCTCTTGGCCTTATTCTAGGCTGCAGCCTGGGGCTTTCTAGGCAGGAGCTCCCCAGCTCCGCTGCCTTCCCCAGCCCTGCTTTACCCCAGGTACCTTGTCTGGTCCCTTGCAGCAGCCAGGCCCTTCTCCCTCTGAACACAGAGAGAGACTTCCTCAGCTTCTGGCTTCTCTGCCCTTTTATAAGGGCCTGTGGCTCAGTTTGGGGCGTGGCCCAGCTTAAAAGGCTGCCTTCTCCAGCCCCAGCCCCTTCCCTTGTCTGTTTTAACCCCTTCAGGGCTGGAGCGCGCACACACACACACACACACACGCACACACACGCACACGCACACGCACACACACTGCCCCCGAAGAGAAAGAGATAATAAATTTAGATAAGAATGCAAAAAACTAAATTTCATCTTTGTCATAAAAGGCTTTCCATGTTTAGAGATGTGTTTCTCAATCTCTCAAGTGAGCACAGTAAATTTCTGTATTTGTGGGTCTGTCTATTTTACTACCAGATGGAGCAAAACACTCCCACAGTTGGCTTTCTGCAGAGAAGCAGCATCCAGTGATTTTTTTTTTCCAGATAATTTGATCTGTGTAGGTGGATCACCTGTTGTGTATCTTAAGGAGCTGTCCCTTTTTTCATAGCTGATGTACCTTGTCCCAGACAAATGTTGATAAATAAGTTGATGTATCATTTTCTTACTTTCATATATCTGTCATGTATTTTGAAATGCAATGGCATTCTCTCTTGCTTTAATTCATTTCTTTCAAAATAGACTTTGTGGTAGTTATTGTTTGAATACTATTTTTGTACAGTCAACTCTGACATGAAACAGTCTCCAAAGCTGCTAAAAAATTGGCCTCTCCAGGAAGATGACAAAAAAGGTGTCCTTAGCTCCTCACCACAGCTGGCCTGGGTTGATTTTGAAGCTGTAATACAGGTGTAGTTGCTCAACATTCTTGTATTCAGGATAGCATAGTCCTTCTGGCATGACAAATTCAAATTCTGCCTTCATATAAACAGTAAAGTGATGTGGCAAATTTGTCAAAGATAGACAATTATTTAGTAGCTGTGTTAGTCTGGATCTGTAAAAGCAGCAAAGAGTCCTGTGGCACCCTATAGACTAGCAGACGTATTGGAGCATGAACTTTCGTGGGTGAATACCCACGATGCATGCATCCGACGAAGTGGGTATTCACCCATGAAAGCTCATGCTCCAATACGTCTGTTAGTCTATGAGATACCACAGGACTCTTTGCTACAATTATTTAGGTTAGTTACATCTAAGAAGGCTTATGAATCATCCCAGGAAGAATTCTAAGGCCTGGACTACACTTAACATTTTGGCTCAAATAGCTATACCACTCAGGGGAGGTGAAAATTTCACACCACTGAGAGATGTAGTTATGCCAGCCAAACCCTGGGGTAGACACAGTCACCTAGCTCCCATCATTTAGGAAGGAGGATTATATACAACAATGTGGAAAAATAATAGGAAAAAAACTTCCATTGCTATAGGAAACATCTACACTATAACACTATCAGGGGATAGTTACAGAATCATAACTGTGCCACACCTTTAGTGTAGACATAGCCAATGTGTTAGGAAATGTGATAATAGGTCAAACTCAGTGTGGAAGAATATAAGGTGCCATGAAAACTGTAAGGAAATAGGTTGCAACTCAGCTGTGTATTTGGAGGAGAAAGATCTAGCTATTGCTGTAGGTGACTCAGCAAAGGACTCACTTTAACGTACAGCAACAATGAATAACATGTGAGGCCAATTACAGTATTAAAAAGAGGGATATAACAATACCATTACAGAAACTGACCATGTATGCTCAGATGTATCAATGAACAATTGTCACGTGCATAAGTCGAACTCTGAATACTGAGTTCACTTTTTGCTACCTCATCTTCTGAAGATCATATAGTAGCAGAAAGAGAAAATGTCTAGAGATGAGCAGCAGGAGTGGTATGAGGGCTTCCATGCAAAAAACAGAGAAAGAAAAAACAAACAAAAAAACCAAGATTTAAAGGACTTGGTATGACTGCTCAAAGTTAGATGTGTAATTTTCATATATGTTGAGCATCTGCAGCTCCTATTTACTTCAAAGAGGAGTACAAGCAGGGCCGGTTCTAGATACCAGCAAACAAAGCACGTGTTTTGAGCAGCACATTTTCAAAGGCAGCATTCTGGTGGCAAAAGCCTAGAGCCGGCCTTGGGGCCGCTGATGTTCGTGCCGCAGGGGAGCAGCACCACACCTTGTGGCTGGGACGGGCAGAATCAGGGCGGGGGACACTCAGGCTGGGGGCCACCCGATGGGGCACATGGAGCTGCCTGCAGGTGCCACAGCCGGGGCTGGACGAAGTGGCCCAAACCCAGGGACTGCGGCAGGGCGGCCAGAAGCAGCAGCAGTGGGTCCATAGTGGGTGGGGCGCTGCCTCACGGGGCCCGCATGCTGCTTTCCAGGGCTCCGCTTCCTCTGGGGCTACCCTGCCCCAGCTCCTCAGCCGCCTGCTGGGGCGGACCCCTAGCTCTGCCCTCTCGGGTTCCAGCCAGTCCTGGAGGTGGGAGCCCTGGCTGGAGGGATCCTGGGCTGAGGCACGGCCTGAGAGCCCCGCTGCTTACCTCGACTCTGCCAGTGCTGGACCGGCTGGAGGCGAGGGGGGAGTGGGTGGAGTCAGTACTGGTGCGGCGGAGCCCAGGGCTGAGCGGCAGGGGGTCCAGGTGCGGTGGAAAGCCCAGCTGGGGCGCCAGGGGGTGTGGGTTGGTGGGGGTGGTGAGAGCCCAGGGCTGGGGTTGGGGCAGCCAAAAATTTTTTTGCTTGGGGCAGCAAAACTCCTAGAGCCGGCCCTGAGTACACATGCTGAGAACCTTAGAAAATTAGTGCGTTAGTGGGTAAATACAGATTTGGATACGTAAAGTTTGAAACTAAACCCCATATTTAGATAGCAAGATAAATAGTCTGATTTTCAATTTGAAGATTGTGCTTTACATTTATTTATTTAGATTATTTATTCTAGAAAGGGAGAGAATAAGATTCCTATTTTTAGTGAGGGTCATTAGCCACTGGAACAACTTAACAAGGGATATCATCCAAGGTTTTCTAAATACATTCTCTATTTCAAGCATAAATTTTTAGGCTAGTTGCAGGACTCACTGTGGTGAAATTCTGTCATGTGTCATGCAAGAGGTCATCTAGTTCATCTTAATGGCCTTAAAATCTATGCATTCTGAATAGTAAGAAGTTATAAGAGGCCTGCAGTTCAATGCACAGCATAGAGAAGATCTGCTCTGTGCTCCTATTTGCCCTGTCCTATAATAAAAGGAGGCACCCAAATAAAACCTAAGCACATTTAAATCTGCTCCATTTTATGTATCATATAATTAGCCTCCAGAATTTTTGGCCTCAAGGTATTATTAGAAATAGGTTAGTATAGATTTTAGAAGGGTAAGAAATGTATTTGAATAAGAACAAAGGATAGTCTAGCTTTGTTGTGATCAAATGGCATTCTTATTCAAATCAGTTTCTTAACTTTTTAAAAATCTATACAAAGCTATTTGACTCAATCATATCTTCAGGCAGTATGAGCCTGATTCAAAGCCATTTAAATCAACCATAAGATTCCCACTTACTTCAATCATCTTTGGATCAGGCCCTAAAAACTGGAGGCTGATTAAATTCTGATTGTATATTGCATTATTCCAGTTTTATGCTGGCATGAATCCATAGAAATCAGATCCCAATTATTAAAAGGCACCTGCAGCAGAATTACAATTTGTGTTTACAATACATCTGGTTGGAAAATGGAAATTCAATTTATTTTTGTTAAAAATTTGTGTCCATTAACATTTTTGATAAGATCTAATTTCCATAATTCTTCCCCATATTTAGAACACTTATTCACAGGAGTATTATTGACTCCTACTTCCGAATGAGCTGTGTGTGGTCTTGGGGTCTTAAAAGCAGTCTGA
This sequence comes from Chelonoidis abingdonii, assembly GCF_003597395.2. NCBI lineage: Eukaryota > Metazoa > Chordata > Testudines > Testudinidae > Chelonoidis > Chelonoidis abingdonii. The sequence continues at coordinate 14,828,872 of NC_133783.1, read as the reverse complement.
CATGGGAAATGATGATGAGCAGAGTTTACTACCATGGCTTATTCTTAGCTTAGTGTGTGTCAATCACCTCATATCAGGTTCTTCCTATTATGTTCTATTTAGGTTCTTATTAAAGCTGCCAAAATTTTTCACACAACATATTTTCCATCTCCAATAAATAAATGAATGGCCTTTAAAAATGGCAAAAAATTATCAACAGCATCAACATTTTCAATTTATTTTGCAAAATTTTCCATGGAAAATTGTAGTAAGCAGTTTTAAAATGGTTTCAATTAAAACTAAAATTTAAAATTGCACAAACAAAATGTGCAAAGCCATCATATGGGTACATCTGGAACCCAGCAAAATAGAATCTACCTGAAGATTTTGAATTTTTTCACAAAATAAGTTCCCCTTTTTTTTTCAACTAGCTCTAGTTCTAATGCCACTATGACTTCTGAGTTGGCATGGGTTAGTGTATAGGATATTGATTTGGGACTCAGGAGACATGAGCTATATCCCTGGCTCTGCCACTGGTTTGCTGGGTGATTTTTGTAAAGTCACTTCCCTTTCTGTGCCTCATTTTCCATATCTGTAAAATGGCAATAACGATACTGACCTCCCTTGTAAAGTTATTTGAGTATTACGGGATTCAAACCACTATATAAGAAAGAGGTGCTGTTAATATGAGTGTCTCTTGGCACATGTAATTCTTAATATATTCTTAATTCTATATATAGTCTAAATATTCACCAGATCTCTATGGATATATGGATAGTTTAATTGATTGTGAGATCTTTTAGAGACAGTTTAAGGGTTTATTTATATATTCATTTATTTTCTTATTAACATCAAGTTTTTTTAATTATTTAAATTAAGAAACAACATTTTTGATCTCACTCTTTCTCTTTTTTTTTTTTTGTTTGTTCTTATTTTATTCCCTCTCCCTCTGAACCCTTTACTGAATTTAGTTAAACTTGTTCTTTGCTTCAGAAGCCTGGTAACACTTTAGTACTTGTTTAACTCAACAGGATTATTCATACTCTCAGACTTGTTCATGTGCATAAGTGTTTAAAGGATCAGGACTTTAGGGAAAAAAATCACCCAGTAAAGAGGTCCAGCACTGAAACATTTAAAACTTATTTTGAGGACTGACATGGAAATTATATGGTGATATATAAGTGGATTTCTCTCTGAGAATATATTTTTATCTCATCTAGCCCTAGACCTGGCCAGAAACTGATATCTTTGTAACTCAAAAGCTTATCTCTTTCACCCACATAAGTTGGTCCAATAAAAGATATTACCTCACTCACTTTGTCTCTTTAATTCTGTTTCATGATGACTTCTGAGTTTTCAAAATTTTTGTTCCGTATCAGAATGAAAGCGACAAAAGCTTGTCAAAACGTCTGTTTTCTCTGTCTCTCTCTGTTCTTTCTGGAGTTGAACAGTGAGTTCACCACGGACATCAGAAAATGTTCCAACCAGTTCTACCCACTCTTATATGGCTTTTTATTAATCATACTTCATTATATTTTCCATTGTACTTTTTACTAATTGTACTGTGTGGGATGCAGTTGAGTTGACTGATTTGATTTCCAGCTCTGACAGGGTTAAAAATGACTCAAATTGCAATTGAAAGGCATTTGGTGATCTTTGTTGGTAATATTTAGTTGTTTCACTTCATATTGAAATAAACTGGCATTGGTCAGACTTTGTTCGTGAAAATTGCAGCTTTGGGTTTGCAGGTGAAGAGCAACAGATATTTCCTATCCCATGAACGTAGCAATGTAGAGTCCCAGGAAGAGGAGATCCTGGGCATTACAAATGAGGTTTGAGATTCACTGGAAGAACAGATGGGCAAAGAGGGTCAAAGCTCACAAGGCAGTACTACCTAAATTCTGTCTTTTCCTAGCCAGCATAATCATTCTTTACTTTTCATGAACACTAAGATGTCAAAAATAATGAATATAAGACTTACGGGATGTGACTATTTTGAAGAAGAGCAGCAGTTCTGTGAAAAACATAACTCAGAGAAAATTAAAGAGAATCTGCCTAGAAACCATACTGAAAACCCCTAAACTACCGAATTAAATCAATAAACAGCTTGAGCCCAAGATGAGTAAAAAAGAACCAAATCTAAATTCCCCATTGTGGAGAGCCACAGGACACCAGGCATGAAAAAACTCAGGAAAGCTGAAATCTTTCCTTCTTTTTATATGATCCCAACCCCCTCCAGTGTAACTGCATTGATTTCAGTTGAGTTAATCCATATTTGCGCCTGTAAAAGAGAGATCAAAATCACAGTCTGCAAATGGGTGAAATTAGTGGTTTCTGCTGATGACTAGTCAATTAATATTAACTTATATATGCAGTATATGAGTGATGGAGGATGATAAGAATGAGCAGATAGAGATATACATGAAAGCTACATGAAAGATACACCCAATAATTGAATCATCTTTCAACTGAATTACATCAGCTGACAGTGGCAGACTTAGAGTTAGCGCACAGCTTCATTCCCCCACCCTCGCCTCGGACCCAACCAAGAAGAAGAACATTCTCTCTTATCTCCCCCCAAACCCATTTTTCATTCTTTTTTTCTTCATCTTCCTCCTGTATTATAAGTAATGGGAAGTAAATGAAAATAAAGTGAGACACTTTGATTGGAACGGGGGCTTGGGGTAAGTAGGGCAGGCTCTGAGAGGAAGTTTGGGTGCTGTGTGTGGGGGCTGGGGCAGGGGGTTGAGGTGTGGGAGGAAGGATGAGGGGTGCAGGCTCTGGGAGGAAGTTTGGGTTCGAGGTGCAGGCTTTGGGTTGGGGTGTGGGAGGGGGCAGAGGGGTGAAGCTTCCTTCAGGCGGCATGGCTCCCATGCAGTTCCCAGCCAATGAGAGCTGTGGAGTTGGGGGTCAGGGAGGGAGCACCACATGGAGACACACACCCCCAACCCCCAAGGGCCGCAGTGACACGCCTGCCACTTCCGGGAGTGAAGCTGCATGGAGGGAGGGAGGGAAGCAGAGCGGCAGAGAGCTGTCTTAGCCCTGTTGCTGCCATGTCTCTGCATGCCCCTTTGTGGGAGGGGAGCAGTGGGTCTCCTTGCGTTGCTCAGGGTGGGGGAAGTGCATGGAGCTGCCTCCCCTGTCTGCTCCCAGCCAAGGGCGCACAGAGACATGCCGGCAGCCAGTCATTCTGGGAATAATGTGGGGCCACTGCCCAAAGCATGCAGGCAGCCTGCCTGCCTGAACCCTGCTGTACTGCCAGCCGGAACTCAGGTGCAGGTTTTTAGATATTTAGCTTGCAAGATATTTAGCTTGCAAACTGTGACTACACAGTTTGTTTCATGGGAAATCTGCTCCTATCAGCTGAGCATCTGGCTTTAAGGCTTTGCAGAAGATCTCTGGGTCTGATCCTGCAGTCTTTGCTACATAAATTTCCATCAGCTTCAGTGAGATTTTTGTTTGAATAAGGACTGCAGGACTCTTAACACTTTCAACAGCTTTTCACAACTCATTTAGACTTCTGAAATAACTCTAAATATTTCATGAACATTATCAGCCTTATAACAGTTCTCATGGTGTTTCTAATGCTGAGGCTTTTTCAACTTATCATGAATTCAGAAATTAATTTCATTAATTCCCTGATAGAAAAATGCTTGGCTTCAAAGCAAATAAATAAATAAAATTAATAAACAAAACCCTTTTTGTAATTTCCCGAATGTAACACTTGAATGGAGCAGTTTGTTGAGAGCAGAAAAATGCCAATAAACCAATATGTTAACAAAGAAGAATTGTGGCTGAAGGAGCAAATTTTGTTAGGCTATCTCCCCTCTCTTTATTTTGTAGACATTTTGAGCACTGTTGTAAAGTTGCTGAGTCTGTGTTGAGCAGAACCAGATATTTATATAATTCTTATGGGACAAGAAAGCCCATACATTTTTGAAGAGATCCAGTGTTTCAGGGTTTTATACTATCAAAGGACAGGTAACCACAAAGTGAGATAAAGGCCTGTTTTGTGTTGGGGTAAAAACTCCGGAGCAGATGCTCAGATGGTCCAGGGCTTTATGTTTATTCTCTGATCCACTCTGTATCTAGGGAGAATGGCCAATGCTTAAGAAACAGAATGCTTAAGTATTTTCATAACTATAAAAAGTTAGGCACCAAATCTCTGAGCATATTAAGTCTCTCACATTATCATTCACCAATAAAACAGCAGCTTGCAAAGTGAGGAGAAATGAATAGCACAGTAATTGCTTTTAGACCTGATAGAGGCTGCTAACATCTGAAAAGTGTTGTGCTTCATTAGAGTCCAGAAAGATCCAACAAAATGGAGGGTAAAGGGGCAGAAGAATAGCTTTTTACAGTCCAATAAAATAAAAATTTCACAACATTTTTAAAGGTTCATACAATTTTATCACTGACGGTAGAAACCCAGAAACTGACAGACTTTGCAATGAAGGTGTTAGAGCTACATGCAAATTCTTGCTGTGAAATATGAACTCTCTGAAATTATCCTTACAGGTACAGTACTTGAAATGAATTAGTTCAGCAGCTCTTTGTGGAAAATGAGTGTAAAATAGTTGAATAAAATGCTGATACCAGATACCAGGGTGCAAGTATAATCCCCTTTTAATTGCTGAACCGTCAGTCACAAGCCTGGTTGTGCATATGTGTAGGGGGACGTAAGGAGGCAGAAGTAACTATCTACCCCTTTGTTGGTGAGGGTCTCTAGGGAGATGTTGAGCATCCTCAATTCCCGCTGAAGTCATTCGGATCTGAAAGTGCTTAGCATCTCCCAGATTAGGTTGTCTGCACAACCAAATGAGCTTGTAAATCTTTCAGCTTCTTCCCAGAACTTGGGCAGTACCACTGCTAGAAATGTCTGAGCTGGAAGAGCATTCTGGATAAGGATGAAAGCTAGATGAAAATTTTCATCCTCAACTTTTCATTTGGTGAAAAATGCAGATTTAGGTCAACCAAAACATTTTATGAATTCACTTTCACCAAAATGTTTGGCTGGAAAAAGCCAACCAAAAAGTAATCTGAAAAAAATGAAAATGTTTCATTTTGACATTTTTGAAATGAAGCATTTTGGTTTTTTTCAATGCAAAACAACTTCATAAAATAGAGTTGAAATGTTTCATACAACCCGAAAATATTTTTTTAAATTTGTTCCACAAACTTTTGCCAAAAAAATCATTTTGGGTCAACCTGAAACAAATCCCCACTCTCCCAGCCCCCGCCCCCACAATTTTTCAGCACTTCCAGCAAACCAAAAAAAATCAGTTATTCACACAACTCTAGTAAAGGTACACAAATGAGCATGCCAAACACATCTATAGATACTGGAGTGCCTATACCAAAGGTAGCTCTAACAAACAACTTTTTACTTTGGACTGGGGTTTTACAAGCCAGGGAAAATATTGACTACATTTAAGCATTCCATGAACTATTTTTTTTATTGTGCTAACAGTCAAAACTGGGCACTGGTTCATGCTACTGGTTGATTTACTTAAGACACAGTCTTACAAAAAAAGTCATGTTTCTAGCCAAGCAAATTTCCTTAAATAAAATATGTCCAAAAATATCAGCTAAGACAGAAAACAGCTCAGGTGAGGCTTCCCAGCAGTTTATACACAGTCACTTTCCACATGCTATCAACTCCAAATGATCCTTGCCTCTGCGTGCACTGGTACTCCTATCTATACATATTCCTGCTCACTTGTGTGCACAATCAAATACCTGCCATAAAGCTAACAGGCTCTGGAATACATATTATTGGTATTATGACAGGTTTTTTGAGATCAGTTCAGGCATATGACCTTTGTTTTTAATTTCTTTCTTATGTGCTTGTTCTTGCCTGCTCACATTTTTCAGCAATTGTTATTTTTTTTAAAAAATCAGTCTTCCCTAAGAACATAATTAACAATACAGATGCCCTCATTTAAGGCTTCATTTCTAAGCAATTTTGAACATTTGCAGATCCCATTAAAGCCCTTCTTGGGAGCAGGTCCTTCATGTTCATCACTTCAGAAATGGCCTTGCAACGGTTCACATAAATGGAAGATTCTGAGAGTCTGTCAGTGATATCATAGCAATTTCAGAGATGCCTCATCTGGATTAGACTGTTGACTTTGTTCCCTGTGGTTTCAGTTTCAAAACATCAATAAGTCACTCCTTGAATGGCATTATTAAAAGATTCTGACTGTCACTGTTAAGGTCCCTCTGCCATTAGAAGTGTCTCATAAGACAACCTGAAATATCGACTTTGATAACATAATTGTTCATTCATGGGTGTAAGTTAGAGTTGGGTGTAAGTTAGGATTCAGGCTGGTTTTGTGAATCGGGTTAGGGCAGGGGTGAGTTTGAAGGCTTGGACTAATAATACACAAACAAAATAAGCCTGGATGCCTGAAAGTAGGCTCTAGCTAGGATTAGATTTGTGATGAGTTCTAGATAGGGGTCAAACCTGATGTAATTTTGTAGGGACAAGTTAAGCTTACAGCTAAAATCCTTTTTATGAACTATGGTTAGTTACAGTGCCAGTTGAAGGGTGTTTGCTAAAGTTAATTGGGGAGCTGGTTTGTGAACCCGAGTTAGGGTTAGGATTGATACCAATTCCTTGGTTTGTGCCAGGATCAGTACGGGGGTCTGTTCAATAGGCCAGCTTGTGAGCCCAAACAAGTACTGAACATTGGGCTGTTTCTTGGGCTGGAGTAAAGGAGAGATTTGAGGTTGGTTTGTGGGTCCTGGCTGACGCTAGGAATGGCAGTAAAATGGGCCCCATTCTATGGTTGGTTTGGGAGTTGGTTTTGAGCCTGAGCTTAAGTAGAGTTTGGTGCCAGTTTGAATGCAAGATATGAGGTTGATTCTAGTTCAACAGCTTGAGTGTCATTCTGGCATTGAAAAGGGTCCTTAAAGTAGATGTAAATGATAATACCAGAGAGGGGTCTTAGTATAAATGTGGATCAAGCCTTTATGTTCGGTAATATAGTAACATCCTAATTTCATTATTCTTTTTTACATGATTGTATTTCTTTGGAATATTTTTATTTAATTCTCTGAGTGCCATGGTAGCAGCTGGAGGCAATTTAAATACACTCATTTTTTATTAATTCTAAATACTTACATACATTAATGAAGGGTTAATTTAGCAATGTGGCAGACAGATGGAAATCTACAGAAAGAACACAAGACAGAAATAAGAGTTGACGGGCAGAATTAGGAAAAAAAATGTGATTAATTCACTTCATAGAGAAGAGAAAGTGGAGGAAGCAAGACACTGAGTAAAAAAACCAACATTAGTCTTGCAGCAGTTCATATTGAGTCAGTGGGTTCCAAGATGAGGTCAGCAAAACTGCATCTGGGTCTTCTGACAGTGGTTTTACTTTGCAAACACAAGTGTGCAGCCTACAAACTTCACAGAGGGTCACAGCATTCAAGATGTACATATGAATACTAAAAGAACTGGCAGCAGCAACAGTGGCTGAGACATTAGTCTGCTGTCAAACCTCCTTGGTTCTTGGCATGTTACATAAAATGCACATTTACATCAAAGTCTGTGTATGCACCTGCCACTTCTGTAAAGCACAAACTTAGCCCAGGGAGAGTTTCAGACAATTTTCTTCCTCTTTTTGGAGAACAAAAAAAGGAATGAAAGAAATCATGCAGAGGATGCATAAAATAAAGAAAACATATTATGAAACAAACAGTTTGGGGGGTTACAAAGAATACAGATGCTAATTAGTGTTTATTACAACTAGGATAAAGCCACGTAGAATACATATGATATCAGGGTTCAAAAAGGCAGGTTTTCTAAATTTAGGAAGTGAGGAGGAAACTCTGGCTTGGATTTGACCATTATATCTGCATTTTTTTCTATTGAGCCCATAGAAAGGAGGGGACAGTAAATGAAACTAAGCAGAAGTGAAAATTAATTTAGCACACAAGCACAACCCATCCCAAATAACATGTCTTGGGCATACATGGACATGCCCAGTAGTTCAACAAATGTGCACGGAAAGAAAGCTAATGTAACTTAAAGGACGGGTGAGCAGTAGCAGATCATCTCATTCTGTCAATCAGCTAGGCCAAAAGTAGGTTGTGTTTTTCTGTAAGGGGGCATTTATTGAGTGAAATCAGAAGAACACTCAGTATTTGCAGAGTAAACCATACACATCCAGCAGATTTATATTTACGAGGGTTAAAATTAAAGCAATCTTATTTTGTGTGCAAAATTTTGTGTATAATAATAGGATGACTTCACATATTTCTTGAATACTTGATTTAAAGGCATTAAATTCCTGTCTACATTGAGCAAGGGTGTTTTGTTCTCATGAAATGTTCCCAGTAGCAGTTCAGATGATACTCTTTAACAGTTGGGGTCTTGTCTGTGTAGGAAAGAGAGAAAGCCTGTAGCACTGGACCTGGTGTAAGAGCTGAGCCTGAACCGTAGTCAGTAAAGTTAGGCCATGTCATGAATCAAAGTCAGGCCATGGATTAAAGTGGATGCCTACAAGTTTACTGTTTGATACATGAATTTGGCAAGGACACTGCTAACATTGCTAAAACACAGGCACTCCTAAGAAGCAGCAGATACTGGGTACGTATGTGAACACATTCCAAAAGATTAGCCCAGGTACATCCTGACCTAACACCAGATAAGAGGGTTTGACAGAAGTGATGAATGGGGATGTTTTGCCGAAGAAATCGAGCAAGCTACAAGTGGAGGTAAGATGCAGATGTCATAAAACATGTAAGGTGGTACATAAGTTGTTTGTTACAATCTATAAATGCCAGGTTACCTCACCATGCCCCTTTGTCCAGCCTAGGGGACAGTAGCGAGTCCCGTGACTGACTGAGATGGTCCATTGTAATGGGCATACATGTGTTAGGGTACCTATAGCATTTATGGGGCATTAGTGTGTAATTCGTTAACAATAAACCTGCCCAAGTGCCTTCACCATTGAACAGAGTGTCTGTGGTCTTTCTGGCAGTTCCATCAAGGTCTACTGAGCCAGCTAGGTGCGCAGAGTTGGAACAGGCCACGGAGAGAACATACATATGCAAGTCAACTAACAACAGTCTGAACTAGGCCAAATTTTGGAACCCTTTGAAAATTATATTTATCCTTAACGTAAGGTCCTAATTCCATGAGTATTTCTATTAATTCGACATGAGCTGAGGACTGCATAGGACTGAGCCACAATATTCCTAACAGATGTGCATCATAAATAGTTACACTAATATTTTTAATAGATACCAGACACTAGAGAAACCTCAAACAAGCAACGTGGCCAAGGTCCTACATATTGTGTTATTCAAGAAAACAAACAAGAAAGCAAGTTCTAATCCTGAGCACCACAGCTAGAGCTTTGGAATTTGAATGTCTTAGGGTACGTCTACACTACGGGATTATTCCGATTTTATATAAACTTGTTTTGTAAAACAGATTGTATAAAGTCGAGTGCACGCAGCTACACTAAGCACGTTAATTCGGCGATATGCATCTATGTACCGAGGCTAACGTCGATTTCCGGAGCTTTGCACTGTGGGTAGCTATCTCGCAGTCTCCCCCACCCATTGGAATTCTGGGTTGAAATCCCAATGCAAAAACAGTGTCGCGGGTGATTCTGGGTAAATGTCGTCACTCAATCCTTCCTCCGTGAAACAACGGGCCAGACCAATCATGCGCCTCTTTTTCCCTGGGTTCAATCGTAACCTGGCAAACCCCATAGCATGGCAACCATAGAGCCACTTTTGCTCTTGTCACTGTCACATATGTGTACTGGATGCTGCTGACAGATGCGGTACTGCAGTGCTACACAGCAGCATTCATTTGCCTCGCAAGGTCGCAGAGACGGTTACCATCCCTATTGCAATGTCTGCCATTGTAAATTGGTGATGAGATGACGGTTATCAGTCGTGTGTACGTCTGCTTGCTATCATGGGTGCTCCGCTGGCCTCAGGTCAGCCGGAGGTGATGACAAAATGGGAATGACTCCCTGGGTCATTCCCTTCTTTATGTTTGTCTAAAATAGAGTCAGTCCTGCCTAGAGTATTGGGCAAGTGTACTAGAAGAACCAGAGAGCACAGCCACTCCATGTCAGAGCCCCAGAAGATCTCGCAGAAATGATGAGCTGCATGCCATTCTAGGGTGCCTGCAACCAACCCCACCCATTGCTTCCTTCTCCCCCCAACCCTCCTGCGCTACCGTGGCAGTGTCCCCCCATTTGTGTGGGTGGGGACCCGGAGCATTCCCATTTTTACCCAGGCGCCCCCGGCCGACCTCACCGAGGCCAGCTAGGAGCACTCACAGGCTGATGATGCGATGGAATTGCAGTCATATTGTACTGTCTGCCACCGGGAAGGGGTGCTGGTGTTCAGCGCTGCAGCACCCCGTCTACCAGCAGCATGCAGTAGACATAGGTGACATTGAAAAAGATGAGAATGTTTTTTTCCCTTTTCTTTCGGGCGGGGGAGTGTAAATAGATGACATATACCCTGAAACCCTGGGAAAATGTTTTTGACTCTCAGCTTTGGGAGCTCAGCCAAGAATGGTGTCCTCAGACCCCTTCCTCCCATGAGTTCTCTGATTCTTTGGCTTCCGTTACGCTTGTCACACAGCACTGTGGTGTGGACCTCTGTCTCTCAGACTTTTTTTCAAATGCTTTGTCATTTCATCTTCTGTAACGGAGCTCTGATAGAACAGATTTGTCTCTCCATACAGTGATCAGATCCAGTATCTCCCGTTCAGTCCATGCTGGAGCTCTTTTTGGATTTGGGACTGCATGGCCACCCGTGCTGATCAGAGCTCCACGCTGAGGAAACAGGAAATTAAATTCAAAAGTTCGCGGGGCTTTTCCTGTCTAGCTGGCCAGTGCATCCAAGTTCCAATTGCTTTCCAGAGCGGTCACAATGGTGCACTGTGAGATACCACCCAGAGGCCAATAACATCAATTTAAGGCCACCTAACTCTAATCCGACATGGCAATACCAATTTCAGCGCTACTCCTCTCATCGGGAAGGATTACAGAAATCGGTTTAAAGAGCCCTTTATATCAATATAAAGGGCTTCGTTGTGTGAACGGGTGCAGGGTTAAATTGGTTTTACACTGCTAAATTAGGTTTAAACGCGTACTGTAGACCAGGCCTTAAACTGGAATCTTTGACAGTGCTATCCTGTCCTGAATCTCCCCCTTGAGATACGTCTAAGACAATGCAATTATTAGTGGTTCATCACTTCAGATCCTTATACAGTGAGCAAATAGTCTTGACAATAGGAGTTAATAAAATACTGATTGGTTTAGCATCAGTACAAAGGAACCATGGCTAGAATTACCTGACCAACCACCACTTCATACTGGATATGAATTAAGCCTATTTAGAGTGTGTGTGGTGGTGGTGGTGGGGGAGTTTCCTACAGGTGGTGCTTTGGCCCTAGGCAAAATGGTTATTTTCTAGGATTAAGATTATTTTACTGGGCTAGGCAAATGTTGAAAAGAAACAACCCCTTCCTAGCATGGAGCAGGTTTACTAGTTAATTTTTGAAAATGAGTCTATTTTTGTTATTCATAGAAACTGGCACATTACCGCTTGAACAGTGGGATGGTTCCCCCTAAGTGTCTAAAAGGCAACATTTTGTCAGCTTAAATGTAGTGTCTCTCCTAAGACACCAGTGATGGAAGGGCCTAGATCTAAATGAAAGTACAGTAGAAATAGCTCCTGAGAGGGACAAGCCTTCCCAAGTGTGTCTGGGTAAAACACCTTCTTTTGCAAAGTGAGAACAGAGAACAGGAATATGAATCATGGCAGCTGACAGGCCGATTTTATCACTGGCAGAACACTTTCCAAAACAACTCCACTGAAGCAGCAGTCTCTTTCGTTACTGTTTATTGAAAAATGTCTCACTCTTTTAAATGCTGAGTGCCACATGATATGTAGCACAACAGGGTATGGTATAATCCAACAGGACACAAAACAATAGAAAAGAAAGAAAATACACTACCACATAACATTGAATCCCACAGTGAAATACAGCATACTGCAACACAAATAATATACTAGAACATAACAGATATTTGTAGAGGCCCTCTTTCCTAAAAAATATTGTAGAAGAAGTTTCCTGGGATGTAGATGGATTGGTTAATTAGTGTGGGAGACTGTGACAAGCCTGGGATAAGCATACTGTGAAAAGGAAAAGAGGAGAGTAGAAGAAGCCATTTCCCCAACCATGCCCACTTTGTGCCCTGGGCAGGAACTAATCATGATCTCAGTTTTTGCACTCCCTGAGCACAAGGAAAGGCAAGCAACAGTAGCATCTTCACTATAAGGAGTCATGAGGATTGTGGTTACGCAGGTACTATTTAAGTCATTCCTCATGATTTTATAATTATTCTCATGATACTTGGTGATTTTCTTAAAGTCTCAACTCCTGGACTCCTTTGATTATGTGAAAATCTCAGCTTTCACTAAAAAAGTTAAATTTCTAGCCCTTGGGTTTGAAGATAAAAGCCTGAAAATGCTATCAGAGTTCACACTAAAGTCTCAGAAACAAGAAGGCAATGAAAAAGAATACCAAAACCTATTTTTTTTAAAAATCTCCCAATTTTGAGACTTGTTTTGTGGTTTTTGAATGCTTGGGGTTTGCTATAGAAGAGGCACCAGTGTGTGACCTTTCCTCTACACCAACTAGCAGGATGGAGCCATTTGAAAGCTCTGACCAGTGCTCCTTCAAACACAAAATCTCTGGGAGCTCCCACCCAGTTCATGCACCTCCATAACTACATCCCCCTTCTGTGTGATTCTGCCTGACAGTACAGCCCATTGTCATAGCTCCATTCATTTATATGAATGGAGGATCTGTTCCTCAAAATTTAGACAAATCTGATCCATAGATAGTCCATTCCATGATCATAGAATCATAGAATATCAGGGTTGGAAGGGACCTCAGGAAATCATCTAGTACAACCCCCTGCTCAAAGCAGGACCAATCACCAACTAAATCATCTCAGCCAGGGCTTTGTCAAGCCTGACCTTAAAAACCAATATGGAACGAGATTCCACCACCTACCTAGGTAACCCATTCCAGAGTTTCAGCACCCTCCTAGTGAAAAAGTTTTTCCTAATATTCAACATAAACCTCCCTAACTGCAACTTGAGACCATTATTCCTTATTCTGTCATCTGGTACCACTGAGAACAGTCTAGATCAATCCTCTTTGGAACTCCCTTTCAGATAGTTCAAAACAGTATCAAATCCCCCTCATTCTTCTCTTCTGCAGACTAAATAATCCCAGTACCCTCAGCCTCGCCTCATAAATCATGTACTCCAGCCTCCTAATCATTTTTGTTCCCCTCAGCTGGACTCTTTCCAATTTTTCCACATCCTTCTTGTAGTGCTGGGCCCAAAATTGGACATAGTACTCCAGATGAGGCCTCGCCAATGCCAAAAAGAGGGGAATGAGCATGTCCCTCGATCTGCTGGCAATGTTTCTACTTATACAGCCCAAAATGCTGTTAGCCTTCTTGGTAACAAGGGCACACTGTTGACTCATATCCAGCTTCTCGTCCACTGTAACTCCTAGGTCCTTTTCTGCAGAACTGCTTCCTAGCCACTCGGTCCCTAGTCTGCAGCAGTGCATGAGATTCTTCCATCCTAAGTGCAGGACTCTGCACTTGTCCATGTCGAACCTCATCAGATTTCTTTTGGCCTAATTCTCTAATTTGTCTAGGTTCCTCTTGTATCCTATCCCTACCCTCCAGCATATCTACCACTCCTCCCAGTTTAGTGTCATCAGCAAACTTGCTGAGGGTGCAATCCATGCCATCCTCCAGATAATTAATGAAGATATTGAACAAAAGCGACTCCAAGACAGACCCTTGAGGCACTCTGCCTGATACAGGCTGCCAACTAGACATGGAGACATTGATCACTACCCATTGAGCCCAATGATCTAGCCAACTTTCTATCCACCTTATAGTCCATTCATCCAGCTCATACTTCTTTCACTTGCTGGCAACTGACTCCAGTTGCTTAGAGATTTAAAGATGTAATACACACAGACACACACACATACACACACACATATAAATTAAAAGTTATGCACACTACAAATTCTCTTTGAAAAAATCTGTGCAAACATGTTGTTTCTTTTGTCTACATGGGTTAACCACTCCTTAGATTTACTTTGAATTTCACTTTCAAATGAAGTGACAAACTCAAAACAAAGCTAAGTCTTAGTTAAAAGTGCCACATCTAAAACGTTTATCACTAACTATCATCTAGGGAGATAATGGTGAACATAACAAAGAGATATTGATGCTGATGCTTCAGCTTTTATCTGTCATGCCTCAGGAGACTATTTTTTTTCTGCCTAAACAGATAGAAGGTTATTTAACTGTGTCTAAAATTAAGCTAAAGATGCTTTATGCATTGGATTGGTTTAAACATAATGCTATTTTAAGAGTGATTTTTGAAAAATTATATTTAATTATGTTTTCTCTATTAAATCTTGGAGGGAAGACAAATGAAAAACTTCTCTGTGATAAATTCTAATGCAACTTGCACCTTTTTATATGACAGCATTTTATATTTTAAGTATCAAGAAAGGGAGAGCAGCATTTGGGAGGAAGCTAGGATTTATTGTAATCATCTATGTTTCTGCCTATATACAGAAAGCAGAGCAGAGAGCACAGTTATAAGTAGTGTGAAAAATCCCAAAAGTCCAATGCTACCATTAAGGGTACAATATTCTTTATATTCCTCATATGCTCTATTGAGGCTGACAGAGCTGGAAAGGAGATAAGTTCATATATAGGAGTTAATGGGAATTCCTGTCAGACTCAGCCAGAAGAAGCTCTGAGAATTTGGTTGCTGTCACGGCTGAGATTTGCAATATTTAAATTAAGGTATGTCTGCACTGCACAGTTAACTCGGGCGATTGGTACCACATTTGAGCACCCAGATTTGCCTAGTTCAGTTTGAGCATCCCCACTCCAGTGCTGTTATTGTTTCTTCACTGTTTCTGCTCTCAGACACGTTTCTGGGGCATATTCCAAGGCTGTTTGCACTGAGAAGCTCTAGGAGTCTTTCCTAGTCAATTGTATCAATTGTGGGAGAACTTGCTATTCCTTTGGAAAAGCTGTGGGAAGGGCATTAACCAATGACTTAACCTGCATCCTCATTGCAGAGTTACAGTGAAGCCCAGCCTCTAAACCAAACCCACAGCTAAGTCAGCTAGCTTCAGGTTAAAGCGCTTCCAAACCAAGGTCAGATTTGTTCTGTGTGGATGGTAGATGGGTTAAGGCTGAAACCCATGTAAGAGCCCAGATTAACTCTGCAATATAAACATACCATACGAGTTACTCAAGCCTTTACCCATTGTACAAGTAATGGATGGTTCACCATGATGAGTTTACTGACATATATAAAGTGCTGGAAGAGGAGTTTTTGTCACTTCCAGTTGCTACAGAGCTCCTACAAGTTGTTTTTAACTATTAGCTAGTTGCTTTAAATTGGGAATCTGTCTCATTTAATGAGGAAAAGAAAAGAGGCAGAAATCAATGAGACTAAGGGTTTGTAAATATGTTATCTGAATAAGTGAGGCTTACTGGGAAAGGCTAGTGTTGTGTGTAAGGGGAGCCCTATGGAAATCCAGGAAGTTAATTTCATTTTGATGTTGTTCCGTGGCTGCACACATGATTTCCTATCTGACCAAACAAACTAAGAAGAGAGACAGTCATTAAAAGCATATTGAGCTCTGTTACTTTGAAGGACTTGCAGACTAAGCTAAGAAGGCAGAACCAGAATGATAAAACAAGAACGAGAGCCAGTGCAGATTTCATTCCTGTTGCCATATAGGCCTAAAGTGCCCAGAATCCCTTATGGTTATGTCCAGGAGAACTAAAAAATGTTACATGATTTTAAGCGTATTGAACTCAAGTAAGACATGCCCACAAAAGGAATGGAAATGTGCCTAGGGCATGACCAATTTTTTGTATCTACAGCATGACCTATTTTTGCAGCTGTATAGGGTAGTTTAACCACATAATCAAGTGTTATAACGTAAACTGGCAGAACTGAGTTAGGTACCACATGTGACCAGAAACCCATGAAGCTTTGCAGCTAAGCTAACCATGAAATGTTACTGGTGTGGTACATGTGCTATCAAATGTAGCAAATACGGAGTATACTTGTTTGGCAAAATGTGATTAGTTCTCTTACTAAAAGAACAAGTTGTGTAGAACTGAACCAAAGCAGGAATAGGTAGGTAGACGCGTTGCATACATATAGAGTATGAAACTGAACAGTACTGTGACTGCTTAGGGAAGGTAGGAGAAAGTGTTTCCCAAATCCGCAAAGTATTAACCTTTCCATATTGTGCTTTTAATCTTGTCTAATAAACTGATTGAGCCTGGTTATCTGACTTCTTATCGATTAAGGAATTGATTCCTCAGTATTCCCATTCTTCTTAGATAACTGAAGAATTCAGGAGACACTATGTTTTAAGGTGGAAATTATCCCAATGTGGCCCATAAGCAGCAGTTCTAGGCAAGTTGAGCATATAAAATATAAACATAATTCCCAGAATTGACACCTTCAACATTTCTGTGAGCCCTATATGCCAAGATAGGCACAGCTCGGAGTTTGATCAGCCTCTAGAATGTTTATAGCTTTAAAAATTGTATTAAATATGAACTCTGATAGAACTGTGATTTTAGAGTATAAGAAATTCAACTATTTTCATGATGGTTGTAGAAAGAAGATGCTGTCACTGAGCCAAATTCAGGCAAATAAAACCTAGAAAAAGCGGTTGCAACTTTATTAAATGTCTCTATGCGAGGCTAAAATCAGCAGAGACATGTATGAAAGTGTCAGTTGAGTGACAGGTACAAATCCGTCATAAAACTGGTGTAAATGGATCTAAGTGACAAAATAACATAACTTGAATCAATTTGGATTCACATAACTAGTCTTATTTGCACGCCAAGAGGTGGAAGTTTAGCAGGAAACCATCTAGCAAGAGGGTGACAGACAATGGAGAAAGGAGACAGCTTTAACTCTATATGCACCTCTTTAACATTCAGAGCCAAATTCAGGCCTTGTTCTGGGTTTCACTCCTAGAAGTTTTATTCAGAGTTGCATAACTTTACTCATTTTGCACAATCTCGGAATGCCAAATCAGAGCTGCTTCGTCTATTTCACAATTTACACTCATTTCCTGGGTAATTTACACCCAGGGGAAGATTTTTGAAAGCACAAAGTGCCCAACTCCCATTGAAAGTCAATGGGTCTTAGAAGCCTAACTCTTCATAGAACACTTGAAAATTCCTCCTCATCCCCAGTGAGTAACTTACACCATATTTCTATCTATATATGTTAAATGTGGCTCTTTACGTTGGCGTCCATGTCTGAAAACATCAAACTCGTAGTGTTTACAGCAGATTGTTAAAATACATTTCTAATTTTCTGCAAAGCCAGACAAACAGTCCCCAGTATTCTACCAATACCATTTCCACAAAGGAGCAAGACTAATTCCACTGGGAGTAAGACAATCCTGTGATCTGACAAATACTGATAGAGATGTACTCAGAAAGATGTCTGGATGAGTATGCATAACTATCTGATGCCAAAAGCAGGAGATGAGAAGGAGAGAATATCCAAAACCAAAGATTATTACATGTAAGAATGACAAGACACTCCAAAGAAGCTTTCTTGAACAACAATTTGCACTCAGGGCAGAATATGTTAAGGGCAGAAAAACACAGTTTGTGGCCAAGGAAAGCCTGGCCTCTAGGAGACCGTGTGCTGCAGTCTATCATTTAAAAAGTAATGTGCACAGCGGCTGCTTGATGAAACTCCACTCAGGAAATGTAAGCTGGCATGTAACTTACTTTTTAACTGGGAAAGCTACTGTCAGCTCTACAACAGCTTTCCCTGGCTGAGCAAAGGACATCAGCTCAACTAAAAACAAGAGAGATAGAAGTAAGAGAAATAGTCTATTAAGGAAACTGGCACAAGCAAAAGGTTTCTATAAAATACTGAGTACGATCCCACTCAGGGGTATGAGGAAGAAATCTACCTAAGGATCCCCTTGCAGAATTTATATCTGCCTGTCTTCATGAGGGGTCCAGAGGTATGTCTCTACCAACCCAGGATGAGTCCTGAGTCCCATCCAAACCCAAAGGATCCTGGGTAATTAGCAGGTATGCAGGACCAATCAGGTAGAGGACCTATGTCTTTGTAGAAGCTATGTCATTGGGGATGGTTAACTTTTTGCAGAGCTGCTGTGCACTTGCAGTTTCCATTTACATCATTTTGGAGCTGGAAAGGATCAGCACCTCTAAAATCAGGGCCAACGTTTGATCAGCACCTCTAAAGACTAGACCACAATTTCTAAAAGTGGGCCTCAAAACCTGAGGAATGGAAACTGTAACTTCTTTTGAAAATTTGGCCCTTGGTGAGTTATATGTGGTCATATAATGAGTCAATAGCAGAAACAGATTCTGGGTTATCTGATTCTTTCCAGCCCTGCTCCCTTAGACTAGATGCCTTCCCTCCTTAAGAGTAGACATGGTCTTCATAGATATGAAGGCTAATAGTAGCACTGAATCACGCACCATGAAGAGCAAGTATTTGGGCCAGATTCCCCTCCACAGCTTAACCAATGCACCTCAGTCCAGGCCCTCAGTACTACTTTCTATTCCAGTCCTGGGCCTTACAAAGCTCTTCCAGTTATTCTCAGTACTGAATCACAAAATCCTGCAGTACTGCAATACTGGGCTTCACCTGAACCAAGGCAACCAATGTGCTAATTTTCTGAAACAAATAATATTTAGCATGAAAGTCCTTTCTGGATGGAGCTAGTAATAATGCTGATGTGGATTTTTTAAACATTGTAATATAAAGTGAAGACAACCAGACTAAATCTCCTTGCCCCTCACCTCCTACACAGTCTGCTGCTGCCATTCTATGCTGTGCTACAGGCTACTTATGTGACCTTGGGTAAGTCACTTAACTTGTCTCTACTTAGGGAATCAATCCTGATAAGTACTAAACGCTTTGACACTGATCCAGAAAATCACTTAAGCATATGCTTAACTTTAAGCATGTGAGTGATCCCACTGAAGTCAATATTGCTGGCTTGGAGCCAGAGAGCTCAGCACATTGCAAGGTTGAGCTCTCAATTGCTTTTCTTAGTACACCCCTCTCAGTATGTAAGTCACTCTCTGTCTGTAAGTCACATTCATTTTGTTCATTCACTGAATGCCAGTTTGAGACAGATATTACTAGTTTACGATGTGTTCAGACCAATTTACACATGACATGTAACATATCCAGACTGAATTTGGTCATGACGCTTTGTCTTCATTGTTAATTTGTACCCACAATGAGGTATATCTGAGCACAAATTACTCACAGAAACTGTTTGGCAAATTATGTTTGAATAATGAATAAACAATAGAAAACTCATGATGTGTTCATAGACAATACACACAAACAGACAAGTGAAATTCGTCAACTCCACTATTCACTACAAATTATTCATCCAATTCTAATATACATGCTTTTCCTCTCTCTTTAGAGGAGAGCAAGGAATACAGTCTTAAATGTATTCCATTTGATTTCTGCACTTATCAAAAGAGTTTCATTTGAAAACCATATACAACTATCAATAACCTTCTTGAAACTGGTCTATTCCCCTATGCCAACCTACAATTTTTCATCTCACTCCTGTCCTTTCAATCTCACACCTTTTTACATTCAAACATTAGAAATATAATTCCAAATTTCCTGAGACCTAGAAGTCTCTCTCGTCTTGTGATCTGGGAGGATTCACAATGCTGCTAGAGCAGAACAGACAGAACAAAATCATTGTTTTTATTTTAAATAGCTGGGTTTCCCTTCTATAAAGTTAAGAGACCCAGACTATATCAGTTTCAATGAAAAACCAGTATTGTAACCCTTCTGTTATAACAAGAAAGTGATTTTCTTTGCTCTTTGGAATTCTAGTTCATCAGGTTAAATGTTTTTGTCCATCTATAAAGAAAGTGGAAAACAGTGGACTTTCAAGAGTGACATTTCTCCTGAATTTTGTTTGCAAATGTTGAAATTTAGAAAGCTGGGAGCATCTAGTTATTAACTTTAGTAATTTTCTGCTCTAGGGGAATCAACGGCTGGAGGTGTACATGTTATTTAGAAGCCAAGACTGAGATAAATTGAAGAGCTATGTAGGGCTCAGTATTGCAGCCACAGTGGTGTTTGCATGTGAGCATTGAGTAACACTAAGACATCTACAGGCATGGTCCAGGACAAGAGTTCTAGAGCAGTGGTTCTCAACCATGGGTACGCAGAGGTCTTCCCGGTGATACATCAACTCATCTAGCTATTTGTCTGCTTTCACAACAGGCTACATAAAAAGCACTAGTGAAGTCAGTACAAACTAAAATTTCATACACACAATGACTTGTTTATACATCTCAATATACTATACACTGAAATGTAAGAACAATATTTATATTCCATTTGATTTATTTCCTATCTGTATCATAAAAGTGAGAAAGTAAGCATTTTTTGCCAATAATAGTGTGCTTTGACGCTTTTTATTTTTATGTCTGATTTTGTAAGCAAGTAGCTTTTAAGTGAGGTGTTACTTGGAGTATGCAGGACAAATCAGACTCCTGAAAGGGGTACAGTTTATATATATATATATATATATATATATAGTGGTCCCAGTGGTGGTAGGAGCACTCGGGGCTGTGACTCCTAAGCTGGGTGAGTGACTCCAACAGATCCCAGGAGCAACATCAGAACTCTCTGTCCAGAAGAGTGCAATGCTAGGAATAGCTAAGATACTGCGCAGAACCCTCAAACCCCCAGGCCTCTGGTAGAGGACCCGAGGTTGAGGAAGACACATACCACCCATAGGGGTGAGAGGGGAATTTTTTTTATATATATAATGAGAGAGAGAGAATGTTTAACTTCTTCACCCTATGACACTGATCTGAATGATAGAGGAGAAAGCCCTTCTTTTCGATACACATCAAGAGAGTGAACTAATGTGCACTGCAGGCTGAACTGGGTCTTCTTGCAGGGAGGTACCAGCAACGTGAGGCTTCTTGCCCAAATGAGACCCTGTGAGACACCTGTTGTGTTAATTTTAATGTAATATATCTATGGTCTAAAGGCATTAACGTGACCCTCCCACTGCCCACCATCAAACAGTGTTAAAATCCGGTGCTTGATACACAGAAACTTCAGCCTGCTTAATAGCATGGCAACCACACTAAAAAAATTAGTCCAAAGGTTAACAATTTATTGATTGAAAGACACAAAAGGAAAAGAATCAAAATGAGGTAAAGAGCATTGAACTGAAATTGATTGTTTATGCAAAACAAACAGTCAAAACCTATCAAAGTCCTTTCTGGAGACATTGATTATTGGTTAAAGGCTTTTAATCAGCCTAATGGTCCTTCTTAGTGGGGAAGACAGGAGTTAGTTCTGTTGTTCAGTTCTGAGATGAGAATGAAAGTCACTTTCCTGCCTTAAACAAAACAGACATACACAGAAGGGAGAGATGAAAGAGGATAGTAAAGATGAGGGAAATATAGCTTTTGTTGACATTCTCAGTATATAGAGTGGTTGGTCAGTCATGGACAGAAGCTTTGGGCTGGCAAGTCGGCCATGAAAGTTGTTGCTTTAGATCTGGGCTTACCTCACCCATCAAGGACATCATTTGGTTGGTCTGGTCAGGTTCCTCTCCTTCACTGCTCTTTCTCAAGTTGGGCAGAGCTGGATGGACCATCTCATCTTGCTGGGCTGGTGCTGTACAGTACAGCTGATTTGGAGATCCAGTGAAAAGCTCAGGGAGAGATAGAGGACAGGAGATAGATGGAGTTGTAGTAAACGTCTGTCTCAAATCTGGACTTAGAGTTCAACATTTGAGTGTTTATTTGAACCTCCCCCCTCTAGCTTGTCACCGATATAACAGAGCTCTGGGCACTGAGATTCCTTTCCCCTCTGCCTCACTAGGAAAAGAAACTTCCACAAGGTTTAAAAAGAAAACTTTATATAAAAAGAAAGAAAATACAANACACATGTAAATACAAATCAAAGCTCATCACAGCCGATTACTTTGTTTTCCTTTTGTACTCACAGATGTTTAGGAGAAGATTTGAAAGAAGATGGAGTTAGAAGAAAACTTGTTTACTCACAGCCGAGGAAAACAAAAAGATCCAGCACAAAAGCCAAAACCCTCCAGAGGTTCCCACCCTTTCTTTTGAAAATCCTGTTTCCTGATTGGTCCTCTGGTCAGGTGTTTGGTTCCCTTTGTAAACGCTTTACAGTAAAAGAAAATTAACCCTTACCTTACCTATCTACTTATGACAGGGGTAGAGTCAGAATGGAGCACACGAGAGAGGGGAAGACAGACCAAATTCAGTGGAGGTATGTTAAACGTATGTGTTCATGACTGTGCCCATGGATGGCAGATGAATGGACCGTTGGGGGAAGTTAGCCCCAGAGTCCCTCCCCACCTGAGGCTCCCACCCCTTCTCTTCTGCCCCCTGCCCCACCAAAGGCTGGAGTGCACACACACACCCACAGCCACTGGCCCACGCCCACGCTACCAGCAGTGGACGGGGCAGCTGGAGAGACTCCAGCCCCAGCATTGGGTGAGTGGGCAGGCATGTGGCTGAAGCACCCTCAGCCCTGGAGAGCCCCCGGCCCTGGAGTGCTAGGTGGGTGATACAGTCCCATTCCCCCTAGCACTGGGTGGATGGATGGGTGGTGCAGCATGGCCTCAGCCCCAGCGCCCCCAGCCCCGGGCCTTGTGTGCACTGCCCCAAGCTTTCCTGCTCAGCCTCTTGGCCACAGAAAAGTTGGAAGGGAAATGAAAGCAGGCAGGAGGGAGCCTGGGGTTGGAGCGAGGGCAGGGCCATACCAGGCTGTTTGGGGAAGCACAGATATCCCCTGCCTATGCTACCTGCTGCCCATGACTGCATTTTCACTTATAAATCACTTACATTTTCACAAAAAAGCATCCATCTATGTAACTGCTAACATTAGAATACTGTAAAGTAGTTCAGTTTATAAATTTAGTAGTTAGCACATCAATAATCACTATACCCAAAGGAGGGCATGTGGTTGGGCATTGGTCTTGCAAACTGGAGATAGTCTGTGGAACCAGCTACAGCTGATCAAAAGATTTCATCTCAAACTTTGAATTATTATACATTGTTTCCATTTTGCAGGGTTCAAAATAGAACTTTTCTTTGTTTTTATTTTTCAATTTTTTTGCTTTTTAATTTTTTTTCAATTTTTCATATTTCAAACAAATTGAACTTTCAACAATTTGAATGTTTATTTTTATGCCTTTTTGTGACTCAGTGCAATAAAATTATATTTCGTTCACTTTTCCATTTATCCTTTTCCTTTTTGCTACTTTGTAGCTTCTGAATTTGTTGCATAGTGGCAATTTGTTTGAAAAAAGTTACATGGGGCAAAAAAGAAAATGAAACTCTGTTACTTTCAAAAACTACTCTGGTTTATGAATCATTACAGATTTTGTTTTTCTTTTGCCATTATGACTTTTCCAAAGTTGAGGAAGTTTCAAAATGTTAGGGGGCAAAAGGCAAAATGTAAAAGTGAAAGAGAGAAAGAGCTATTGTACTTTATTCAGAGACAAAAAAGATGAAATTTCTAAATGTTCTATTTCAATGAAAAAATTACAAAATTCAAAGAAAATGTTTTTGTGAAAGTTTTCTTTTAAAGGCCATTTTTGGTTGTAAAAAGGTAGGCAAAGTTTTAAGTGTAAATTTAAACCAGCTCTAGAAGCAGCATTACGAGGATTAGCAAAGAAGTGGTTGCTACAAGTGCCATGCATAACATACAACTATAATCAGCCTGAATTTGACTCATTTTTGGCTATAACTAATGTATCCAATTTATATTCTGTAGACAATATGAAAATAATTTGAGCTCAAAGGGGACTATGAATCAGAAGAAATGCCAAGAGACTGGGATTCTTGCACATGTTCCAGAGTCAATTTTTAGCTAGAGCAGAAAGGCAGTTTTCTCTACCAGACAGCAGGACAAAATAAATACTTGAGTCTTAGTGGGTTAACTTGTTAGCTTAGTAAGCCTGGAAGGCTTTATAGGTTCAGATTCATACCCAATGAACTGCCAAAGGAGGGGTGGGGGGAAAGCTGTCTGTGAAACCTCTCACTACACGGAGTCATTTCTTCCATCTCCTATTCAGGAACTGATGACCTCCCTAGTGGACTGCATTATCTTCTGCTAACTTAATTTTAAAAAAGAGTTCACATAGTAGTTTAATTAACTGAAACTCAGTGAGTAACTGCCTGGCTATACAATAATTCCTTCCCCATAACTATCTACTACAGGGATTTTACTCAATGTTTCATTAAGTCACACAGGGATGCTGGGTGAGCATCCCTGGGCAAAGAAGGATCAGTGTCATAGTACAAGTGAAAATGTGGAGAGTTTAAATAATTAGATGGTGAGACTGGTGGCTTCTGGGCTTGTAAGGCAGTAGAAGATACCCGAGGATGTTTGGAGTCTCCAAAAGCAAGAAAAGACTGGGGGATGACTTGGATTCTCCTTTCCCTCCAACTTCTATACCCCTGTGACATTTAACTTCCTTTCTTTCTTTTTTAATTCAGTACAGGCTACACTAGGTAAGTCTGGACAGTACATGGTAAATTCAGGAGTATGAATCTTCATGTTTATATTTGGATGTAGACATATGAAGTGTTGGTTGTTTTTTTTTTTTTACTGAGCATTGCTACAATAAAATATAAATAAATAATAGAGGAGTAAACATGACATGAATAATGAACAAACAAAGAAGATCTATAAGGAACAGGGAATAACTTAGTAAGTACTGTGAATGTGTGATCCTTTGGAACAATTATGGTATATGTTTCCAGAAGGAGAAGTGAAAGCCACAAATAATAAGTTTATTTTGACACAAATCTGAAAGTAAATGCAAGTATTGGCCTCCCTGCTTATTCGTAGTTGGCACTAATCACAGATAGACTTACCAACCCTATAATGCAAGCAGGCATCTGGTGTCTAAAGTCTAAAACCTTTAGTATATTCCTCTCTTCCCTTATATCATCTCTACTTTTTCCATTTCTTTTTATAGAGTGCCCCTGCTAACCAGTTACAGCTGTGGTTTTAACTTTTGTTTACTAAGCTGAACACAGTAATCTTCTTAGATTCTCGAGGAAAGGCTCTTCAGACGTAGAATGCATTTGTGTAGATATACTAGACTTCAGTGAGCATAAGGGCTGTTCTACATTATCATTGATTAATGGAGATTGTTGCACTAGCAAAGGATCCCACATCTGCCTCTTTCGCTCATCCCCCCTACCCAATCCCAGCCCCAGCCATGTCCCCATTTACCCCCCAGTACGTCCCCCTACAAAGAAGGGACAGTAGGTGGCATCCAACTACTTACACCAGCTTTTAAGACACTAAATTATTCTCTAAATGATCCTCATTTTCCCCTGTAGGGAAGTTCTCTGGCTGCTTTCTCAGAAATACATAGCAGCTAGACCCTAGGGGCTGAGACTTGAGACCATTGGATTAAAACAATAAGAATAATAATAAAAAGCTAGCGTTAACAAGACCTTAAGAACAAGGAGGCAAAGGAATGATAAAATAAAAGTACTTCAGACAACAGTCTGCCCTTCATCAACATATGGTTTTACAGTTTACTCCTCCAAAAACCTCCATTACCAGCTTGTGCAGTCAGTAAGATTGACTCATGCTGATCTTTCCCAGAGGTATATTTGTGAACTTATCAACTTTCATAATGTAACAGCAATGTTATCCCTGTGAATCTCTTCAGCTTAGGGATTCAGATATTGTATCTTTCAGATACAAAGGTGCAAAGGAAATAGAGTAGTATTATTTAGAAATGCGGGTGCTTTCCATGAAAATGTATTTTTCCAATTTTGAAGATATTGATAAAAGATCATTAAAGGGGAGAGTTACCAAAATATTGTTGGTTTATGTTGGGGAGTGGGGAGACAGGGTAAGGAGGTAGAGAGATGATGTTAACTGGGTCTGCATACTAAACTCAACAAGTGCTGTGCAACTAAATTTAACTCTATCCAACACTTATAAATCTATAAAAGTTATCCATCTTATAACTAATAGGATAGCACCATTACAGATGCTTTTATGGGCTTAGTGGCGCAATGGATTACAGTGGACTCCTATTCTTTAACACATGGAGACCTGCATTCAGATACTGATTTAGGCCTCATGTGGAATTCAATTTATTGATTCTCTTCCTCATCCCTCTTTATCCATATCATAAAACTATTCTGCAGTTTGGTATAATTAGTAAGGCTGGGGCAGTGAACAGGTGATGTTACTGATCAGAATGGAAGAGCACTATAGCCAATGAGAAAGGTTGAGTAGCGTTAGCACAGCTGTACAGAGTGCATTCACAGAAGCTGTTTGCACTCAATGGCCAATGTCAGTCAGTGGCCAATGTCAGTCCCTGCCCTGGCAATAGAACTAGTGTGGTGGTCACATAGGGAATGTGCACCCTGCATGGCATTGAGCCCTGTTCCACAATAACTCCCTGCTCACAGGTATTAGGTGGGAATGATGCTGGATTCTTGAATTTGCTGTGTCCTGGTTTGAAGGCCACTTCAGTCAATCAGTTGAAATACTGGTAGCCTCCATGGAGCCAATCCAGAGAAGTTCCAAAGCCTTCCACTCCCATAACTCTGCCTAACATCCAGTCCAGTTTTTTGTGAAGACCATTAGGGTTTGTCGCTTAGGGAAATCTTATACCAGTGATTTCTGTCCCTCAATTTCTTAAGCACCAACATCATTTGAAAAGATTAATAACATGAAAAGATTTCCGGCTTTAAAGACTGCTTTTGGGGGGATTTTGTGACATGTGAAAAAGTCCTATATGGTCAATCTCTTGTGTGGTAGAAAAAAAATCTTGCATTTGAAATTTGTCAGTGCTGTGATATTAATTTAAGAGGATGAAAGTTCACCTTGCCAGAGATTGCATTACAGGGTGTATTTCAATTGTTTTCT
The DNA here is from genome assembly GCF_003597395.2 of Chelonoidis abingdonii. Taxonomy (NCBI): domain Eukaryota; kingdom Metazoa; phylum Chordata; order Testudines; family Testudinidae; genus Chelonoidis; species Chelonoidis abingdonii. Next base: position 14,801,806 of record NC_133783.1, on the reverse strand, counting down.
TAGCACATGGCCACAGCAGCACTGTCCCACACTCTGCAGGAAGAAAATTGTGAGATTATAGCTTATGAGCTGTACATTTTCCCTGGATTCCCATATTCTAGACTCTGTACTTTGTTTTCCCTCTCTACTTTGCATTGCTACCCAGTGGGTATAAAAGGGTTAAGACTACTGCTGGACTAGCACAGGAGTCAGGAGATGTGTGCATCTGCCCTGTCAGGGTGGAACGAATGGGTCATTAAAGAACTGGTTGAAACTGATGCCTATCAACAGAGGATCAGAAAAAACAATGAGACCACCCCAAGGACTGATCAATTGACACCTTCACAGAAGGAAACTCAAGCAGGTGGAACTAGACTGGAGAACAAAGGAGGAAAAGTATCAAAGCGTGGGAATAAGGCCAAAAGAGCTTCCCTTAGGAGGGAGTCAGCATCTCTCATCTGGGTCTAAGAACAAAGGAGAAAGACAGAGATAGAAATGGAGTCCATTACATTGCACTGGCTTGGCCAGGATGGCTTAACCTTTGCTTCTCTTTGCAAACCTAAGGATTTTCAGATTCTGTACACCAGTGACTAATAAACTGTTAGCTCATTTTGAAAAGACTGCCTGTCACTAAGAGCATTTCACCCTGAAGGGTCCAGTACAAGCAGTCAACAGAAGTATGTCTCAGCTGGATTCACTTCAGGGAGTCACGGATCACTGGAGTCTGAAGGTCAGTTTTCATAATGTTGGAGGTTATGGAGCTACCCCTATGGAACTGTGTGTGTCTTGAGGCTGGCACACTAAAAGAGTCACTGTCAGAGGACTGGACACAGTCTGGGGCATAGATCAGAGCTGTTGATCCATGACATGGCTGATACAGAACTCAGCCATGTGTCTGTTGTTTTATTCTTTTTGAAAGATTTTATCATGTTTTTCATATAAACACAGTGGCAGCACGTTAACCTGTTCAGAACAGACAGACTTCATGGTAAATCTCACAAGCCACGAAAAAAAAATTCTAGTACATAAGAAATAAAAAAAAAAAAAAATACATTTTAGGTGAATCTGTGAATAATGGAGAATATTTGTCTAGAAATTTCAATATGGTGAATTGTTGTGTTATTCAGATGGAAAGTGCCTGCAGGAATTGCAGTGTTATATAGCTGGAATGTGCTTTTCTCTTGATTTCAGTGGGTGAAAGCCTAGGGCACTTTACAAAGGGCACAAGTTTTCCCTATGCTCCAGGACTGGCAAAATGTGACCATCCTTAAACTTGTGAAATCTCAGAAAGTTTTTTGTGCTAATTCTCTGCAACTTGTCAAGAATATTTGTATTTTTGCAATGAAAAAAAAGATACTGAGCAAAATATTCTCTGGAAATAATTGCATTTATTGTGCATCAGCATTCTATCTCCTATTAACATTCAAAGAATTGTGTGAATCATTAAAAAAATTGCTGCCTCAAGAACTGAACCTTTTGTCTTTGCATGGAAAGGTTAATTGGTTGGTGCTGTTGTTTAAGAAGCTAACTGGCAACTTTGCATGATGCAGGTACATTAACGTGGCTGTTCGTGCTGCTACCTCCTATTGTATTATAAAAGGGAAAAAAAACCAGATCTCCACAACATTCCTGTGATATTAATTAGTGGATTAAATTGAAAGCTGTTGATAGCAACATTTAAGGGCAACTAACTACAGACCTGACTCCTAATCCGTGTTTGTTCTGAAACATAATTTTAGGGGTTCTTCTGAGTTTTATCGGATTTGAAAAAGCTTTGCTGAGCCAAAGTTAAAGGGTTAAAAGCGACAAAAGACTATTTTAACTACTAAATATGTCGTGTAATGACAATAAAAAACACAAACAAAATGGAATCCAAGTATTTGCACGAACTAAGTTTGTTTAGGCTGTTACAAAGATGTAATCTCTAAACAAGTACACAACCAAGTAGGGGTGGGGAGGGGCACAAGGACCAGACTGCCTCCCTGGCCCCTTCTCCCAGACATGGACACTACAGTCCTGGTCTCTTCGGTGGGAATGGGGAAGAGGTTCCATCCAGTATCCAAGGCTGATCCTTGGAAATAAGGAAGAAGCAATGATTTAAGATGTTAATGACCAGCATGGTCTGGAGAGGGTGTAACTCCTTCTGGGGCTATTGTTCACAGGACCACCTAGATCCAGCTCCCTGTTTCCCAGAAGTCCAAGCCACCATCTCATTATGCTGCCTCCTCTACCTCTTAAGCTTCCAGGCTTGATCTGGAAGACACAGAGCTCAATGGTGACATACATGTGGGGTAAGGCAAAGTGAAGAGGAGGAACCCCATGCACACCCATGCATGCATTTTGGAATGCAATGCCTGCAGAAAGCAGGATCACAATGATGAGGAAATTAGGAATGTAGTGACTTTTGCTACTTGTCTGGTAACCCTTGGTTCCCCTCCTTAGGAAAATTCTGGTTGTGCTAGATATGGATATAATGAGGTCACAAGTTTTTATTACAATGGGCTAGAAATTCTCTGTAACAGAAGGAAATTCCTATGTTTGAAGAATCAGAAATAGAGCTGCACAAAAATTTTCAGATGAAAGTTGTTTTGGGCAGAAAAATGCAAATTCAGGATGACCAAATGATTTTTCAAACTTATTTTGAATTTGCTAAATTGTTTTGATCAAAAACACACACTAAAAAGTCAAAATGTTTCATTTCAACTTTTCATTTAAAAAAAAACCTGTTTTGTTTAGAACTTTGTTTCAAGTTTGTTAGTTATTTTAAAATGCAAATAAACCCAAAAGAAAACAAAACACAAACCATCAAAAATGAAACAAAATGTTTAGTTTCAGATTGAATGAAAAGTTTAATGCAACCCGAAACAACTGTGCTGTTACTTTTTCAGTTCACTAAACCAAAAATATTGTTTATTTGAACAGATCTGATTGAGCACTGTATAGCCTTTTGGATCTTTTAGGGAAACCCAGGGTATGTGTTTGCAGGATCCTTTTGAATCTGGAAAGTTCTCATTGTGAGAGATCACATTTAAAGAACAATACTCTGGGGAGTACACCAGTACATTCAGCTTACAAACAGACTAACAAAGACAGCAGGAAATTGATGGCTGAATCTTAAGCAGCCTCTGCCCTGTAAAATTAAAGAACCCTCTTTCCCCTAAAGTATCATTTAACTCCCAATATTTTTTCTTTTTTTCTTTCCTATCTTTTTTTTTGTTTTCTGTCTAATTGATTCCAAGGTTGAGTAGCTTTGAAATTAACTAAACTCCGTGAGATCGTTGGCATAACCAGAATGACAGGCTAAATCAGAATGAGTAATCTCATCCCAGCATGAAGGAGAACCATTGGGAGAAGGTCAGAACACTCCAGCCAGATGTCATTCCAGACTGGGCAAAGGACTGAACCCAGAAGTTAAAGTGCTCCTGTGTATAACTGACCTATCTGTCCACAGTATTCTGCCTGCAGCACGTGAATGATGCAAGGGTAACTGAAACAGAACATTTCCTTTCACGTCCCTTTATGAGTGTGTAATAATCAGCTAGAGAGCAGGAATAACCTTACAAATAACCACTGAGCCCAACAGTGGGTTCATATTTTCTTTTACCCTAGAGAAAGTTTGGGTCAAGAACCTTTTTAATAATTATTTTTTCCTTCAAAGGAGTTTATGATGTAAATAAAAGAAAGGGAATTTCCCCTGAATGAATAAATAAAAGGAAGTGTCTAGTAACGCCACACTGAATATTCCTTCTTCACAACCCCTTGTTGGAAAGGATGGGAAGATAGCAATATTTTTAACTCAAGAAATCAGCTGACCCTTTCTCACGAGGTACAGTTTGTGTGTATGTGTAGCAATATAAAGAAACAGGAGCACTCATATGAGTTTTGATTACAAAACTGCTTTCATCTCTTGTGAAACACATGTTTCAGATTTACTTCTTCAGAGAAATCCAGCGCATGACTGCCAGCCTGGAACTGAAGTAGTAACCGCCTAGAAATGATATGCTGTGACTCAGCTTTCCTGCTTGTCAGCTGGTGTGACTGCTCCAGCTGTTGTAGAGTATCTTTTCTACTGAGAACATGTTTGACAGCAGTTAGATCAGTGCTCATTACAATACCTACAAAAGCCTTGTACCAAAGCTCCTGCTGCTGTTTGAAATTCTGAAAGGCATTTCTCCAAACCTGGTCCAAAGGTAGTAACAGCCAAGATTTATCTTGGTAATTTTGGTCTTGGCCCATTGGAAATGTTTTCTAGCCTTCAGGCTTGCTGCTGGCCAAAGCCTTTCCAATGGGATCTGAGCCCTAGACTTTCTCAGTCATCGTAGCGGAATGATTTTGCTACTCGGCTATGCAGAAGCAGCAGGCCTTCAGGCTAATTAATAAATCATCAACGCATTTGTGGTGTGAAAAATGAAATATTTATGCTTGCCAGAGTAATATTTCTGTCTTGCAGCCCCATGCTCTGTTGATGCCTGATGGAGGATGAAGTAAATACCAGCTGGTGTAGAATGAGCAGAGTATAATTACTTTCTACAGAGTTAACTGAATATTAAAAACAGAAGTCAGAGAAACAAGCAAAAATAAAATATAATAAATATAATGACACTGCATGAAAGGCAGGGTACAGCCATCACAAGAAGCTTCACGGTGCTGCAGGGCTTGGGAAACTGCAGGATCCATATTGTGTACAAGTGGCCCCTGCAGAGATCCTTTTACTGAATAGTTAGTGACCAGTTGGAGTAGTTAAAGGCCTGAAAGGAAGCCAAGAATACTTTCATGTTCCAGTAGGTCATCATTAGGGGATTAGTGAAGGACTTATAGCATCAGATGCTGTTGCTTTTCTAAAATCTATCTGCTCTTTTTAAAAAGAAAATGTTACTGTTTTTTTAAGGCAACAAGGAGTCATTTTTGTTCTTGAAGCTCTGACAATGCAGGGAGATGCAGCAGGTTTAATTCTGATTTTTGCAATCACTTCTCCAGTCCTTTCCCCTCATTTAAATTATGCGAGCAGCAGAGCAATCAGGCAACTCAGGGGAAAAGAAGTATCATGTACCTTAAGGAGAATTTAACTCTTTATTTGAAGGTGTGAGCCTCTTTACTCTAATCATATAAGAGCAATCTAGACAGGGAACTGATTTTAATATTGATGGCAGCTGCACTCACTGAAATTGCAACCGTCAACCATCCCAGAAAGCTATCCAAAGGAATGGCTGTAGAGGGCAAGCCTTAAGATTTTTTTTCCAATTCTGATTTTAGTGTGTAGGTGTTTGAAAGATTGTTTTTTGGTGTTTTTTTCAGGGGGGGAGTTGGGGACGGTAACGGTTTCTGGCCTTGGTTCATCCCTTCACCTTCTGTTCAGGTGTTTTAGAGCCTTGATTATGGGATTACCTGTGTGCTTTGCTGGATCAGGACCTGTGTGTGTAAGAGACTCTCCCTCTGTTCTTGTTTCTCTCTCCCCACCTCACACACACATTTATGCATTCCTACACCAGACAAGACATATTTTGTCTTCTGGGTAATAATATAGTAGATAAATATATATATCACAGCATTTATAATTATGTTCATGGAATAATCTAGGGATAATTTTCTTGGTTTTAATGAGGTAAATTTCCAACCCACAACTAGGAGATGCTGATTGCTCAAGAGCTCCATTTAAAACTATGAGGGCCCACATTAGACTTCCTGGAGAATTCTTGAAATACAAAAAAAATTTTGGTTAGATATATTTTTTTCTAGTTCGTTTTAATTCAAATCCAGTCCCCACACATTCACATGCACATTGCTGGGTTCTGTCCACAAGTGTCCCAAACTCTGTAAGACATTCTGTTTCTGTGAGATGTCTCACTGTCTTTTGTGGATCCAAGAGCTAGGGTTTGGAAAAGCATCTGAACTTGAGTCTGTGACTGAACCAACCCTGAATGCTAAATCTCAGACTTGGCCAATCACTGTTTATTTCCACACTGGCTTGTTTATTGTAGAGTTAGCCTGGAGTGCTGGGCTTACTGGCAATTTCAAAAAAAATACTGAAGCACTTATTTGAAAAATAGAAAATACATATATTATTAGATGCCTTTGTCAGTGCAGAATTACATTATTATAAAAACAACAAGGAGTCCAGTGGCACCTTAAAGACTAACAGATTTATTTGGGCATTTGTTGTTTTTGTGGATGCAGACTAACACGGCTACCTCCTGATACTTGATGTTGTTATGTATTCTTTATGGTGCCACATCTTCAATCAAGCCAGAAACTGAAGCTGATAGAGTAAGAGGTAACCAGTTCACCTGGTGTCTCGCTGTGATCATTTCACATCAGAGAGGAGAAAGGAGCATTTGGTTTTGTGTTTTTTATGTAAAAGTTTACTGGTTTGGTACAGCTATTTTATGCTCATTATTGTTTACATTATGGTTTATCTAGAAGATCTAATCAACATCAGGGCCCCCTTTTTCTAAGTGCTGTACAAATTCATGGCAAGACAGTCACTGCCGCAAAGATCTTGCGATCTAATGGAACCAGGCGAACAAAGAGTGGGAGAGGAAAGAGAGACCCAAAGAGGAGAACTGACTTGCTCAAGGTCACACAGAAGATCAGTAGCAGAGAAGGGAATGGACCGAACCCAAGATACCTGAATCTCAGAGGAGTGTTGTGTCCACTGAACCACACTGCCTCTCATATTGACAGTGTTTTTAATTATCAGGTGGGACATCTAGAGACTGAACTAGGTATCCTTTTTCTGTCTGTATGCTGGAGGGAAAAGCATTCAGAGAATTTGTAAAATAGATATAAACAGTTAAAAGAAGGTTACTTCAAATATTATATTTTGTGGCTATCTGTCTGAGAATGCCCCTTTAAAATTGAAATTTTACAAAGGGTAATAAATGCTTTTTCATATTTCCAACAGGGATTAGAATTAAATGTCATATTTTAGCTCTCATGCTTACGTGTTTGCTTCAATGAGAACAGACAATTTAAATGCCACTTATTATAGCTTGTCAATAAATTTCAGAATCTAAGCAAATTGAGCCTAGATGACTGACAGCTATAAATTAATTTAGTTTCTTTTTAAATAACAGCCAGCACTGAGCTGCCATTGTTGACAAGCTTCAGTGTGTAACACAAGTAGCTCAGCAAAGCATGTGTGCAGTTGTATTATAGAGTGCAAATTGTGCAGACTTTACTTTTCTTTAAAGAGAGAAATATTTAAGGCCTGGCAATGTTTCTTTGTACACTCATCAGTGTACAAAATCATAACCACCAGTGTGGATGGTTAAAAAAAAATTGGCATGTTCTGTTACAGGAGAACAGCAGAAATATTGTTGGAATTAGTATAATTACACAGCATAAAGTCAGTGGGAGCTGCCAGGTGTGCAGAACTTCTGCAAATCCAAGCCACTAAGTCACACACTAAAATAAGGGCTTAGGAGTCTATGTTTAGACACCCATTTGTAAAAAGTATTGGTGTATGTAAATATTAAAGTTTTGTGCCTCATAAAATATTGTACCTGGTGACGTTATGGAACAGCCCCCAATAGGAGTTGTGAGAGCAAACAATGTGTACAGTTTTCAGCAGGAGCTGGACAAATGTATTTGTGAGATTGTGTACGATGGATGGGTCTCTTTGTGATGGTACTCAGCAGCCTAGGCGTCTTCTCCAGTTTGTCTTATGTTCTTTAAAGCCCCATCCCTTGGGACTTCGGTTGGTTACCTGAAAGAGTCAGGGAGGGATTCCCTCCCTCAATCTGCAATGTATTCTGGTTCTGATCTCTTTCCTCTGAGGCATCAGAGCTCTCCATGGCTAGAGATGAGACATTGCACTGGGTGGGACAGTGCTCTGAGGTGACCCAAGCATTCTCATTCTCATGTGCATAATTGCTGATTCTTGCTTAAATGTTCAGGGTCTGATTTCCAGTGTTCCTTTGAGGAAGGAATGTTTGCCCAGGCAGTGCCTTGCCATGGGGGATGGGTTTCCCTTCCACTGCAGCGTGGGGTGCATGTCACTTGTTGGGATTGTACCTCAGGGGCTGCAGGCACTGGTGCACCTCGGTCCCACCTATTATCTGCCTGTGGCACATAATGGCTTAGTCTCCTTTGGGCTATAATACTTTGGTCTAATTTTGGTTGTTGGACTTAGTGTGCAGGTGCTGGGTGGTGTCAATGGCCTGTAATATGGAAGGGATCATCTGGTGATCCCCACTGTCCTTAAACTCTATGATTCTAAGACTCCTCTCACTGATGTCAATCAGTACACTTGCCTGTAAAAGGTTCTACCCTGTTCCAATGGGAGCAGGCTCGGGTCCTAAGTATGGAGTTATAATTTACAATAGTCAATCAATCTGGCTCCCCAAACACTCTGACCCTTCAGAAATTCAAAGATCTCTCCAAAACTCCAGACAGTTAAGCCAGCTGGTGGGATAGACTGCATTATACATTGTAATAGACTTTTAATGGGTTGTTCTGTGGCCGTTGCAGCTCAGCACTATCACTAAACACACACACACACACACACACATTATTGTTGTGCTTTCTATTGATGTCATAATAGTATTTTTCTTAAATTCCCAACAGACTTTCTAGATTGCATTCTAGTGTTCTGAAATGTGGGGGCATTAGTGTATTTATATGAGTAAAATATTATGCCAAATTCTTGCCTTCCATACACAACTCTGCATATGCCCATAATCAGCCAGATTTTCCAAAGAGCTCAGTAGTCATTGGATATGCCATGGGCTGTGCACTTTTGAAATCTTGCCACGTCATTTCAGTGATGGCATTTAATAATCCAGACTCTGATGAATATGTGAACTGGAAGACCCATTGAAAGTCAGCTACCAGGGTTATCCAGCTTTTTGAAGACCCTGACAGCTTGTTCCGCAGGCAGATTTTTCCAAAATTCCCACAGCTGTAATCTTAATGAGCTAAAATCATCCTATTAGGCTCATGCTGTTCCAAGCTTATTAAACTGTTCCTGAGACATTTAGCTTCAGTCAGTGACATCTTGCTCAGGTTCCCCGGTACTGTGAACCACTGTGCTACTGTTCTGCCTTAGCAAGAGTGAGTTTTGCTGCTGCTAAACTGTGTGTCAGCTCCCTGTCACACCAGCTAGTCAGCCTTGCCACCAAACTTCTCAGGACTCTGCCAGTCCAAACCTTGCCTTGCAGGTAACAATCAGTGAACCCCAAGATCTGAGTTCCCCCAGAGACATCTTCCTGCAACATCCAGTCTCTTTCACTAAATACTCACACAAATTATTATTTGCTGCCTCCAAAGACACAGAGCACTTACCAGCTTATTAGGTTAGCTGCAGAGCCACATTTCAGTTTAATCCGCAGCAGAGAGATGGTTTTGTAATAAAGCAAGAGTACATTTGTTAATAAAGAGCAGAGATTTAAGTAATAAGTAAGACTAGATATGGTTACAAGTAAAACATAATAAAATATGCTTTGTAGTGACTAAAACTTAACCTGAGCAAGTTCTGATCTTTGTCTAAGCAAGTTTTTCACCTATAGTCAATTGCCAGAAGCTTCAGCCCCCTTGGCTCAAGGACCCATCTTTCTAAGATTATAATTGCTCTAGCCAGGAGATAATGCCAATAAAGCTTTCTGCCTTTGTTTATATTTCCCAAAGGCTATTGTTTCTATTTTAGGAACCAGGAAGGCTTCTTGGAAGTAAAGGTTCCATCTCCTTTTGTGATCGTTAAGGGGTCTTCTCCCAGCTCATTTAGCTTGATAGCTTTGTTTACCTTCTATGTAGATGTACTTTTCATTTTTCTCTGAGGTGTTACTTGGTTCAGTTTACATCGGAAACAGAGATGAAACAACATTCTTCTGTTGAAGACAGGCTAAGCTTATGCTGTATTTGCAAAACACCTTTTAAGAACATATTTCCAGCACTCAACTACAATGCTTTATATGCCTCCCACATATACACCACACAATAATATTAATGACCAATGTGTTACTAGTTTGTGTAACTACTAGTTTGTGTAACTCGCCTCCCATGCCAGGCGAGACCTTTTAGATAAAGATTGTTGTTGGGGCAATGAGAGCGTCAGGTCTGACATGAGTTCTTATGGTTTGCCTTCTGCTGGTTTGCACTGAGGGGCCCTCTGGGTCACATGGATTTAATCTCATCCATGTGCAAGTGAACTTACTATTACAAAGAATGAAATATTTACAAACATTAAACTCCCATGTTTCCTACCAGAAAATGCTTCCACTCCCTGTCCTCTGGATCTCCATGAAGTTGATTGGTTGGTTGAGAATGGTCCAAAAATCCCCAATATTCATATGCCTTAAATGTGTCATTCAAACCTACTGTGCAAACAATCCTACAGAAAAAATGAATGTGGTATAAATAGAATATGTAATGAAATTGGTTGTGGTCTGAAGATCATCAGTCTGGAACTCATAGACACTGTAAACCCAACAGGTAATAGATAAAAGGTCACTCTATTTCATGCACCTGGTTTTGAGATAAAATAGCTGCTAAAGTTAATAATTCTCTCTATAAATCTCTGTACTGTAAGGAGTGCTGTTATACAACTCAAGTTATTTTTATCACAGTGACCTTAATTATTATAATGATCCCTTCACTGTCACATAATTTGCTTAATCAAATATATGCAAAGACTACAGGACTCCCCAAAACGACGACTAGGGAAAGGAGCCGATAACTTCATAGTATCTAATGTACAAGGGATAACTTATACCTAAAATGAATTGACTAGTCATAATAGATTCATAAACAAATTAAATAATGTTTTGACTACACATAATGAAGTGTATGCTAGGAAGATGCTTGACCTTATCCTTAAGTTTAACTGATGTGTTCAATTTAAAATTGCTTTTATTTATTATATATATGGCCATATATTGCAGGTGAGCAATGTGCGGGAGAGTTTACAGCGGGCCTTCTGGGATGGGAAGCTGGGATCTCACTGGTTGCACAGGAGGGAATTTTAGCCCACAAGTGACCATGGACATTCCAAAGGAGAAGGGATCATGCACAATGTAGCACATAATAATAGATATATTTTACAGTAGCTGAAAAGCTGTATAATACAATAAAGGACATGGATTCCTGCAACTGTATTTATGTTCTTTTTTAAACCCTAAACTGCCTCATGCTAGTATCAGACCTACTTGCTGGTATCCAACCTCACACACCTTCGGAATGGTATCATCTTATTTCTGTTCCAGGCAATATTTATTTATTGAGTGATCTTTAAACAAAGAAGCTTGACTTTTTATATGACCCTAATAGAGTGTATTTAAGTACCCTGAGTATGTGGCCCAAATGTTTTGGAACTATATGAGGAATTCTAAGGTATGTCTACACTGCACACTAATCCTGGACTCTGATTAAGGTCTGAGCCCAAGCCCCTTTTCTGTCCACACCCAGATCAATCTGACTCAAGTCACCCAGCACACAGCACACTAGAGCGAGGTAGACCAAGGCCTGACTCCCACTGTGACTTGGGTCCAAGCACTGTCATTTTGCAGCGTGGATGCAGCTCAAGTCACAAACCTGAGTCAGAAGGTCTGTGTGGTGCACTATGAATTAGTTAGCACAGCTGTGAGACCTGGGACCAGCAACTGTAAGCCCAGATTTGCAATGCAGTGTGGACTCTCTAGCATAGAGAGTATCTACAAGCCCGAATCCCACAAATCTGGGTTTACATTGTAGAGTAGACATACCGTTAGTCAAGAGTATCAGAACCAGGGGGAGGGGGCAAGGATTCATGGCCCTCCCACTTTTGAAAGTGGACAGGCCTGGCCTGTCCACTTTTTACCACAGGTCTGGCTAGGGTGACCAGATGTCCCAATTTTATAGGGACAATCCCAATTTTGGGGTCTTTTTCTTATATAGGCTCTTATTACCCCTGACCCCTGTCCAATTTTTCACATTTGCTGTATGGTCACCCAAGATCCGGTCCCTGCTCCTCCTCTTCCCCTGAAGCCCTGTCCCCCAGCCAGGTGCATGGGGGCAGGGCCTCGGGGGCTGAGTCACAGCGTGACCGTGGTAAGCATTTTGTGAGCAGCTGTGGGGAAGCATCACGAACCCTCCACCTGCCCAGGATGAGGGGACCTGAGAGCAGCCCCCACACCATGTTCCCACCCATCAGATCCCCCCCGACCCAGGGCACGTGGAGGGTCCATGGCTCCCCACAGCTGCCGACAACACTTACCATGGTCTGACTGTTGCTCTTTGGCCCCTGAGACCCTGCCCCCATGTCAGGCGAGAAGCCAAAGTTGGGTTGGTGTAAGAGTGGCAAGGCCAGCTATGGGGAGCTGTGGATCCTCCACCTGTCTGGGCAGGGAGACCAGGGGGCTGGGTCGGGGGCTGCTCTTCGTCCCACACACCACCCCAGGCAGGTGGAGGGGCCTGGGCTACCTGGCCCAGCTCCGGCTTCGGCCTCTGGCTTGGCTGAGGGCCGGGGCAGGGTCACAGAGGGGGTGGGGGTCTCACTCACCCACACACACTTTTAGGAAGAATCTGTCGCCCCAGCCCTTAGTACAACAAGCTGTGGTGATGGTCAATTACATTTGATTTTTCACATAAACATACAAAGCAATTTGATACCTTTTTCTAAACAGAATCATTTTTGAAATTCTTCATTTTAGAAGGACAAGAGGAAAAAATGCTTTATTAATCATCTGATTTGTAACTTGATTCTGTAAAGAAAAAATAACTCTATAGCATGTTTGAATATTCCTCATGGATTTATAGTTTAGTGGTTGTTATGAGATAGTGTATTATTTCAAAGAAGAAAACATTATTATAGCTGGATTTTTTTATATACATGAGTCCTATACAGTTTACTTGGTCAATAATATGTAACTTCATTCCCTGGCCTTAACTGTAGTCTATGGGCCTTGTATCAGTAAAGGACAGCCAGACTGAACTGCATGGAATTAGAAACAATATTCGTTGCTGCTTCTATTTTGTAGGTTATACAGCAATCATCATGCAAATACAACGTCTGTTAATATTCACCTTTAAGCATTCAAAAGTCAGGATCTTCCAACGTTAATGTTGCCTGCACAACCTTAATTCTGCCCCCTCCCCTCCCCCCACAAAAAAATGTGCATTCACTAGAAGCCTGACCCAAAGCCTGCTGAAGTCAATTGGAGTCTTTTCGGTTATCCCAGTGGGGTATGGGTCAGACCTCAGGCTAGCATCTTTAATTAAGTGTTTGTGTACTGCTTCTAATAATACAATAAAATGCCATATAAGTTTGCCACTAGTTCACAAGGGGTGTGTGTGTGTAAAGCAAGCCAAAGTAAGTAAAAGTGAATGGAAATTGCAAGAACACAGAGAGACAAAATACAGGCAGTAATTTGTTGACATTAGTACTTACTGAATGTGCAGTTTCACTAAGAGTTCTGCCTCCTGGTGATATGTAATCTTTTTTAAGGTGTTTAGCATTTGAATTTCCCAGCTGATAGGTATATGGAGCATTCAGCATTTGGAATTTTGTAGGTATTGACAGTATATTTACTTGAACATCGATTCTTTTTTCCCTGAAGGTACTCATTAGCGATCCTGTAACTGTTTTTTTGTTTTTTTTAAGTACTCAGCATTAGCAAACTTAGTACCAGTCATTTTTCGTTGAGAATAAAAGCAATGTCTTTCACTTTTCATCTTAAGGATCGTACATTTATTCTGTTCTATTTTGATATTTATGATTCTTTCAGGTTCAAAGATATTTAACAAATGCAGGAGATGGAGATCATAGGAATTTTTTTGGAGTTTAGTTAAGCAAGCTGTCACTAAGCAATTTTAGCAGCTCTTCCTGAATTGCTTGAAAGCAAATACTAAATAAAATCTGAGGAGGCAGTGATTGACTGGTGGGCAGAAGGGTCAGTCAGCTCTTTTAAAGAAAGCTTTAATCTGTTCCATATCACTTTCTTCCTTTATTACCAGACATCTTTCCTATCTATCCATGTTTTAACAGTCCTCCAATATTACCTGTGTCTGTAGATTTCCATCAAAATCCTTTTGTTGCTTGCACTTTAGCTACTGCTCCTGTCAGAATTCATAATAGCTCCAAAAGATTTCCCTGCTTTCTCCAACTGCCTTGCTATACTTTACAGTACCTTGGGGCTTGGCTACACTTGCAAGTTGCAGCGCTGGTGGGGGGGTTACAGCGCTGCAACTTACTCTGTGTCCACACTTACAAAGCTCAGCCAGCGCTGCAACTCCCTGGCTGCAGCGCTGGCTGTAGTCCTGGTCTGCTACGGGTGTAGCGAATCCAGCGCTGGTGATGCAGCGCTGCTCATCAGGTGTGGACACTCACCAGCGTGTTAATTGGCGGTCTCCAGGTTTAAGAGGGTATCCCAGAATTCCTGTCTACAACAACTGGAAGGTAACTACCGGAGCTTACCAAACACAGCTGCTCTTTGCTCCAGCGAGCGAGCTGAGCCGAGGCTTTGGAATGTTCACAGCTGTTGCTGGAGAGACAAAACGCACGGCGGGGGGGGGGAGGGAGTCCCTCGGAGAAGCTGCTTATCTGGTCTGAAACCTTTTTGCATTTAGAGTGATTGAGAGAAGGGTGGAGAAATGGCAGATTTCAAGTAGGGAGCTGTCACAGTGTCTGCTCCAAAATCCACTCTCTCTGTCTCCCCGACGCTCCTTGTCACACTCAACACCCCCCCCCCTCCGCTTTTGAACTTGCAAGGCAGGGAGCTGTCACAGTGTCTGCTCCAAAATCCACTCTCTCTGTTTCTTCCCCGACGCTCCCTGTCACACTCCACCCCACCCCCTTCTTTTGAAAAGCACGTTGCAGCCACTTGAATGCTGGGATAGCTGCCCACAATGCATCACTCCCAACAGCGCTGCAAATGCTGCAAATGTGGCCACACTGCAGTGCTGGTAACTGTCAGTGTGCCCACACTGCAGCACTGTTCCTACACAGCTGTACGACCACAGCTGTAACTCCCAGCACTGCACATTTCCAAGTGTAGCCATACCCTTGACCCCAACTTGAACCTCTAGCCAGACACCTGGGAAAACTCAACACGTTCCCTGAGCAGCTTTCACATGCAATAATTCCCAACTTGCATGTGTATGAAAAAAGGGGAAGCTTTATCAGGGGACAAGGCAACACAGCATCAAATTGGGAAAACACAGCAGCAATAAATGAACAAATATCGATATGAATAATAAGTAAAACACCCTCCTATTCCCGTGGTATCTTTGGCAGTCGTCTTTCACCTCAGTTCTCCACCTACTGGTGTGAATGTCCAATAAGCAAATACACCACAACTCCTTCCGCCACACCCTACTCATGGTCTGATGTCAGAGGCACCCTAGTCCCAGAGCCCAGGAGTGCACTCAGGCAGTTCTGTACCCAGCCGTTCCAGCCTGGACCTGTCCTGAGGCTCTGCCACCTAACCCAGATATAGAGATTTCAGATTTACTGGTGCTGGGTAGGGGTATCAACACCAGCAATCACTCAGCTCTGTTGCTGCCCTCTGCAGCTTCAGAGAAGAGCCATGAAGGTGACCCTTTCCCACTGCTTCTCTTTCCTTCTCAGTTCTGTCCTACTACCTAACCAGTTGTGTTCAGTTCTGATAACTCCCTAAGGTGTTATATGGATGGGTAGAAAGTAAGTTCTTTCTATAGACGTACATTCCCTTTTCAGTAATAATAGATGGTGGCAGAGATCCTCTTCCCTTATGGAGCTTCTGCCTGCTCTTTCCCCTATTCAACAAAAGATGGTAGCAGAGAGCTCCCTAGCCACTAAAGCCTCCGGGCACAGTTTTGTTATTTTCTTCCCTTGCTATCTTTAACCTTGTGGGGCCATATCTTCAGCTGGTAAATTGGTCTAGCTCCATTGACTTCAACTGAGCTGCATTTAGTTGCACTCGTTGGGAATCTGGCCTGTAGTCTTTTAGAGTGTTTTTTTGTTTAATCATCCTGTAACTATTTTGTTGATGTATGACAGTTTAGATCAAGTGTTGCAAACATGACATCACAGCATACTGCAGTTGTGTTTTTTAAGGGGGAGGGAGGACACAGAATTTGTCTGGAGTCTCCAGGGGATCACAGCTGAGTCACTTCAAAAGAGGGGGAGTCTTTTAGTGACTTAATCTATGGGTTCCATTTAAGGTCTAAATATATATATGAATTCTCGCAAGCTTATGATAAATGAGGTATGACACTTCAAGGAGAAAAATCTATGATTAGATTTTAGGGGAAATATACATCACCTCTTTGATTTTCTGCCATTTGGCTTGACTATTACGTTGTGCAAGCAGAATAAAAATTAATATGCTATTAGATTACATTAAATTAATGTTGCTCACAAAGCAACAGCTTTCTGGGCATCATTCTTATGTGAATAATTATACTATAATTATTTGTGAGATTGTTTGATTTTATTATAACCGTTTATTTTTTATTGTTTTGTTTGAAGAGGTCTATGTTTATAGAATTGATTTTTCCCCTGTGTAATAATCTATTGAGGGAGCTTATTCAGTGATATATGACTCTGTCTATATGGTTCTTTTTTATCTACTGCAGTTTGTGAGCTATTCTGACTGTGTATCCATTGTACATGAAAGCTTTGTCTCAAAGGACTTAACCTGTTAAAATAAATGTTTTGATTGACTGGGTAGCCAAGCAGTGATTTCTCCTGTAGCTTTCTGCATAGTACAGGATGGTCAAGTGTTGAGCTAGGAAGAAGTTTGCACCAGGCTGGTTGTGTTTGGTTGAAAATCCCACCTTATTAGTACATGGCAGTCCTGCCGGAAAAAGTTAAATGCTTTTTGCTAACTCACTCTTGCAGGCCACTCATTACCCTACTCACACAAGGAAATGGAAGTGGCTCTCTATAGAGACGATACAAAGTGTAGGCTGAGTAATCTTCAGGGAGGAATCCCGGGAACTGTCAAGGCTAGGAGAGAAGCTGGACTTTGACTTATTTCATTCTGAGCTCCTTTGAGGGATTTGAGGGACTCAAATCCCAGGCAGAAATATATTTTCTATCTTAGCGATTTAAGTTGTTTTTGGCAGGGACTGTCTCATACTATGTGTATGAACAATATCTAAGAGAATGAGCCCCCAATCTCTATTGCAGTCTATAGGTGGTACTGTGATTCAAATGTTTTCCAACAATAAATCCATTAATTCAGTTTCTTGCTAACGTCACCTGAAGATGAAAAATGCCTATATACAGGGAAACAGATGTGTCTTTTCTCCCTGATCCTAAGTGAACTTGCTGAAGTTTCGTATGAGTGTGTATATGGGGAGTATTTTTGGAGGTTCAGGTTCTAACTTGACAGACTGAGTTAACCTGCAGAGTTAGTCTGGTACCAAATCTTGCAAATTGCCCACACGAGTTTGGTTTGTATATAATGTACAAGCAGAACCCTGTAGGGGTTGTCCAGATCTAATTATAGATCCCATTATGCTCTCTTTAACATAAAATATGAGGTTTTTCTAAAAGACATGCTTTAGCTTAGCCAGAAGTTATGCGTTCGATGCAGAAATTACTGGGTGAAATTCTATGGCTTGTATTATGCAGGAGGACAGAACAGAGGATCTCAACTTCTGGCATTAATATCTATCGATTGTATAATGTTATATCTTGATATAGGGGTCAGTTTGCCCAGGGTAGAATATAAGATGCTGGAATCTATAGTCTCTCTCTAGACTTAAACTCCATTTTAAAGATGAAATGATTGTTGGGCTGCATTATAGAACTCCCTTATTCATATTTGACCCAGGAGTAGTACTTTGGCTATCATGACTCTAGATTTATGGACACAACAAAGCCATTTTTACAAATGTTCTTTGGCAGAAAGAGGAAGAACATGAACACTTGTCTTGGTGATTGCTCATGATCATTTAATTAGGGTTTTGAGGTTACAGGGAAAACAACATTGGAAAAACAAAACACACTGAGGCGCAAATGCAACATTTTCCAGGAAATCCTACATATCACTCCATTATATTTAGTGTCCTGGGAGTAAAGAGAATGCACTACATTACATTATTTTATTGCAAGGCATAATAGGCTTTGCCTTCCGAAAGCTTCCAAATAATTTGTCAGGTTGCAATTCATCAAGAAATACACTTGATGTAAGTCCAAAAGGCACTTTCATAATTCAGCCTTTCTCCTGAAACACCAGTGAGCTAGAAGTAAAATTGCAAATTGGTTGTGTGGTTGATCAGGGCAAAAGGATTTTGCAATGAAAAAAGAACCATAATCCTAAAACTAGCCTTACAAAGAGGGTTGTGAACTGTGTCATCGCTCAGGGTGGAGTATTATTTATTACCTGCCACTGATGGCCTTAACTAATGAGACTGAAACAGATGTTCAATGGGCCTGATTCACTCCCTCACTAAAAACCTAAGTTGCCTGTCTCTGATAGTAGAAAGCTTGCTCAGAACGGAGTGAGAGTACCCAGGATATGCATTGAGTTAATTAATTTCCCTCTAGAAAGTAAAGCTGCCATATAAGGGCAGAAGCCTGGGAGGGAGAGTAAAGTTGTACTCCCACCTCTGGCATAGCTGCCTGGGTGAATCAAGCCCAATGGCTTTCTTTTTAAAAAAACAAAAAGCACAGATCACACATAAAAAATATATTCAGACAATAATATAGGCCCTTGACAAGGTAGTTCTTTGATTAGCAAGGGGGATCCAAATGACAGTGTCTTTGTTTTTAAGATGTGATCCATTTTTGTCCTTCTTATTTAATCTCCCTGTGACAGTCTGTATCCTCCCACTTTTACAAAACTATGATAAATTTTATGCCTCAAGAAGTATCATTTGAAAACTCATAATTCACTGATCATTATCTTCCAGGTAAAATGTGTATGGTAACATTGTATGTAAAGTTATATGATTATTTTGTATGACTTTACTAAGATATGCTCCAAGTTTAGAAAAGCAGGCACAGACCAGTTCCTCAGAGACAAGAGGCAAAGTGACACCTCAGCAAGGTGTCAACAAAATCAAATGCACTATCACTGGATCAGCAGCCGTTCTTTGGCAGGAAGAATGATGTGAGAAAGCTACATCTTGGCAATAGAATAGTTGGTGGTTCCCATATAAACAGATTTGTTGTCACCTGAACCCCTGCTGGAGATAATCCTCAAAAAGGGGAGAAGTGTATAAGAATGAGACACAGAGGACCCCAAATCTCCTCTCTCCCCTCATCTCTACTCATGGCAGCTACAACGTTTGAAAGACAAAGGAGGCATTATTAAACTGGGGGTGGGGTCCTGGCTAAAAAATCCAGCCAGACTGCTGTGAGCATATGGTGAGACAAATCTTTTGCTTTAAATTCACATACCTTGTTAAATTAGGTATTAGTTTGCATTTTACCTTTTATTTCTTTGTAACCAGTTCTGACTTTTATGACTCATTACTTGTAATCATTTAAATCCAAATATGCTGGTTTAGATAAAACAATAAAACAAGTTTATTAACTACATAAAGATAGATTTTAAGTTTTTGGGAACTCCATTTGAGATAACAAGGTTTGTTCATATCATTTTCTACTAATGAGCTTTTACTGTCCAGAAGGAAGAGTTGAGCAGTACAAGACGCACATTTCTGGGGACAAGTCTGGGACTGAGAATTTGCTGGTATCACTCTGAAATATAATTCAGGAGTGACTGGCTAAAGCATGCATATCATTCAGCTGGGAGTGATTTTGCATGCTAGAGCTCTATGTGAACAATCCAGGAGGGGTTGTTCTCACAGCAAAGCAGTGTAAAAGGCACCTTATGTTGGGGAGTTGAGACAACACAGATGTTCAACCGTCCAGATTGTACCCTGGTAATGTCATATATACTGAATGTGAACAGTGTGCAGTTTCTGTCTATCTTTGGACTAGCCAGGTGATGAATATATCAGATTCCTTTTCCTCTGGCCCAGGTCCTGACTCTGAATTGGATCAAATCTATTCTGTCAAGATTAGAACTCTAGGTACATGAACCAGAAATTAATTAAAGTGGAGTTAAACTAATGTAAAAATGCAAGGCTGTAAAACTCCTTACAAAGTCAGTATGACTCAACTGACAAGACCTCTCACTGTGCGTTAGAAGGGCACAGGGTCAAATTCCATTGCAGGCCTCTAGTCAATGTACATATTGTAGTCCTAGGAGGATGCTGTTGTATGAATCCTGGCACTCCTGTATAAAGATGGAGGCAGAAAAAGAAGCTGGAATTTGGGCAATGCTAGTTTGCTAATCAATAACAGCTCCTCCACTTGCTAGAACTCCACAGGTGATGTTTTAGAGTGCTGTGGGCTTCTGAACCAGCCACAAATGGTGTAAACAGGATGCTCCTTTTTAACCTTTCTCATAATACAAATGTAACAGGGTCTACAAACCCCACACTGAGCATAGACGGGGAAGTGGGGGAGAATCTCTTCTGTTTACAAGCAAGTGGCTTAATCACCACCCCATGCAGCTGTCAGAGCTTCCACTCACAGATGCAGGCACCTACAACTGCAACCAATAGAGGAAACAAAGTTTTCTATAGAGGGGTGACTGCAGAGAAGGAAAGGAAGGCAGAAAGGCTTGGGACAGCAAATGGGAGGATAGCCCCACACCAAGCTGCAGGGCCCGCTCTAGGCATCAGCGCTCCAAGCATGTGCTTGGGGCGGCACTTTCCAAGGGGCAGCACTCCAGCTCCTTATTTTTTTTTTTTGCTTCAGGAGCAAAAAGCTGAAAGCGGTCCCTGAGCAGAGGTGAGCTGTGGCGGTGAGGGGCATGGGGAGGGCTGCAGGAAGTAACCCTGGTCAGTGGGGAGAGGAACCGCTCCCCCTTAGCTCACCTCTGGTCCACTGCCACCTACTCCCCTGAGCATGCTGCCGCTCTGCTTCTCGCCCCTCCCTCCCAGGCTTGCCACACAAATCAGCTGTTTTGCGGCAAGCCTGGGAGGGAGGGGGAGAAGCGGAGCAGCGGCAGCACGCTCAGGGGAGCAGGCAAAGCGGAGGTGAGCTGTGCCAGTGGGTGGCGTGGCGAGGGCAGCAGGAAGTAACCCGGGGGGGGCAGAGGAACTGCTCCCCCCCACCAGCTCACCTCTGCCTCCTCCCTCTCAGGCTTCCCTGGGAGGGAGGGGAAATGCAGTGCACCCGGGGAAAGAGACGGGGCTGGGAATTTTGGGAAGGGGTTGGAATGGGGCAGGGAAGGGGCAGAGTTGGGGTGGGACTAGGGGGGGCATGGGAAATTTTTTTTTTTTTGCTTGGGGCAGCAAAAAACTTGGAGCCAGCCCTGCCAGGCTGCTTTCAAGAAAACAGCCAGGAGACTGCAAGCCCAGGAAGTGAAGGGCTGACAGGCTTAACTGAAGGTGAGGGTCAAAGAATTTATCTGACCGAGAGCAAACTATGGAGTGTCAGTCAGAAGAAGTTGAGGCCCCTTGAGAGACCATCCCAGGAGGTGATGACAAGCATAATGGCCTATTCAACATAACTGAAACTGAACAAATTTAAAAATAATCACAAGAAATATGTATTATACAATGCCAAAGTTACATATGGAATTCATTGCCACAGGGTATCACTGAGGTCAAGAAATCAGCAGCTTTCAAAAAAAAAAAAGATTAGAGATTTAAAGGAATAGGTGAATGAAAGAGAAATAGGCTATTGGGGCTATATTCAAAAGGACGAGTTAGGGTACCTAACTGCCACTTAAGGCTCACAATCTGGCCAAGTCTGTAAAAGTGGCGTGAAGTCTAGATTATATTTAAATGGACTGATTTCTTACATCACAAAAAACCTTTTTATTTACTTATTTTCATGGAAGAATTTTTATTTTGGTTAGCCTTTATTTCCCCTAGCCCTTACGCCATGCCGTCTGGTTGGTTAGCCATTACTAGTTTATGTGTAAGTAGTTAAAAATTCAACTTGATGAGTTATAGGTTGTTGTTATCTCTGCTAGTTGCCAATATTTCAACTCCATTTCAATGTCTAAACTTCAAGAAAGTTATTAAATCTGTGTAATCCATCATGCAATCTGTTGCGTGTTCTACTTTTTTCACACAAGGAAATGTTAATGCATTTAAGATCCTTTACATATGGCCTAGCAGTCATTTAAGAAAACAGTAATTAAACATGTTGAGATAATTAGCAGTATGCATACGATTAACAATGTGCATAGAAAGCTTTTTAGATGCCAGGCATTAATGGAGTAGATGCCAAATACATGTAATCCTACACTTCAGTTAAGATTTTGGTTCCTAATTACATTAATTTGCAATTTAAAAATAAAATCCTCTATTCAGAGTTCACTCATTTAAAAAAATGGAGAGGCTAGAAATCACTGCCTTCCACTTTGTGGAGTCATTTATGCCTGTGCAAGATGAGATCACACTGACACCAAATCAAAATAATAGTGTGTTATGCCGCACTTTGCAATGATGTAGATTAACTCCACGAGGTGCAAGGCACTGGAGATTCTGCCCTTAGATTTTTTTTTTCATTCCAAGCATATTGACATAATGCTGAGTTATCTAAGTAGCAGTACACTATACAAGATCGGCACATAGTCCAGGTAAAAAGGACAATGTAATACAGTAAAAATTAGAACCAGTTTGACTCTTTCACTTACGTAATTTATTTTCTAGCTAATATACCCACTGATGTCAAACCAAATGAAAACATTATGGTGGTGTGATGTGTTTGAGCTTTCCCTGGAACAAAATTATTTAAATGACATGTTATTGTTTCAAAATTTAAGGTTGCTAAATGGCTGCCCTTCTGGCCCAGTGGTTAAAGTTGAT
Source organism: Chelonoidis abingdonii (assembly GCF_003597395.2). Classification (NCBI taxonomy): domain Eukaryota; kingdom Metazoa; phylum Chordata; order Testudines; family Testudinidae; genus Chelonoidis; species Chelonoidis abingdonii. Next base: position 14,779,087 of record NC_133783.1, on the reverse strand, counting down.
TAGTCTGAAGTTGGAGGCTAATAGTGGGTTATTGCCTCTACCTTTTCAATACTAGATTGTTTTCTTTAAAATGGCCCATCGTTGCTAAGAGCAGTTCAGTTGTGCTACTGGTAACACTGGGGGTGCGCACCAGTGTAGATATGGCACCGGCAGCTACACCACGTTCATTTATACAGACTGTCTCTTGGCAGGTTTAGCCAGTATAATGGTTAAAAATGGCAGTAACTTCCTGGAGTGTTGACTACATTAATTACTACCCCTGGTAGAGCTGCACTGGTTTTAGCAATGGTGCGACATTTTTCAGAATACAGTCTAGTACAGAGAGATTTGGAGTGTCTGAGTTGATTTTACCAGTGGTACCTGGTGTATTGGGGAAAAAAAATGTTTATTTTCCATTGGAATTGCCTCCAAACTGGTGAGGGGGAGCTGATGTATGAGATAGTTGGAAGACTTCTCTCCAAAACTCTTCCTTTACAGAGATGTTGGCATTCTAATTCCCAGGTTTCCCTTATGCACTGCGATGGTTTTAACACCAAAAAGAGCTGCATAAAATCTGGCAATTAGTCCTTTAAATATGCCTCTTTGTCTAAGTTTTCTCATTTCAGTTTTCAATGTGGACATCAGTGGATATACATATGTTTTTTTCCCCCCCAGGATGCTATTGTATTTAGGAACTACTGCAGCTGGAAATAATTGTGAAAATCTGACCATTCTAGTTTGTGCTGTTCAAATCATTTTAGGGCTGGAAAAGCTGGTCTGAGTCAATTTCCCTCTGCTTTTATTGATTTGCACTGGGTCATGGAAGAAGCTAGAGATGAACTCTGGGGTATCAGAGATATGTATTAGTCACAATCACATATTTTAAGAGCAGAAGGAAATATTATCATCACTTAGTCAGATGCTTTGTGTAGCAGGCCATAGAATTTCACCCACTGATATTTTTAAATGGATCCAAATAACTTGTGGTTGAACTACAATCAGGGTAAAATGCCCAATTTCTTTTATACATCCTTCCAGCTAAAGAGCCAGATCTTCACTCAATGTAAATAAATACATGCAGATTTGAATCAGCTGAGCATCTAGTCCAAATCGTTTGAACCTATTTTGCCCTGAAAATGTTTTGATATTTTTATTGTCTATAAAAGACACTGACTTAAGAAGCACAGTGAAAAGGGTCAATTGTTCCTACATGTGTGATCTCTGAAATGCATTGGGGCAATATTTAAAGGAGAGAGTTAGTTAATAGTGTATGGTGGAGTTCTGTTCTTAAACACACAAAGAAGGCTCTACGTGAAATCAATGGGACCAAGCAACATACATCTGTATCTCATGGAAGAATATGAGCCACAAATGGGGAGTATATTCTTCACAGGGAAGGCCCTTGAGTGGATAAACACCAAGGGGCTAGTGGGTTATTGTAATCGAAGAACTGAAAGCACTGTCCCAGAGCTTGATAGCATGAGGAGAAACAAAGACAATGTTAAGATGAATGAATAAAACTATTGAATGCAAATCAAAGGAAGTTATTCTAAGAGCTGGGTGAACTCACATTCGGAATATTGTGTTCTGTTTTTATTGCCTGTTTTTATGAGGAATGTGACAGAAGAGATACAGTGGAAGCCAAGCAGACTGATTCAGTGGCTCAGGGAGCTTTGCTACACAAAAAAGACTTGAGACTCTAGGCCTTTATTTTGGTGGAAAGAGAAGACTGAGCGGTGAACTCATACAGGTTTGTAACATTCCAAAGGGATTAGACTGTAGAGATGATACAAGACGATTTGAGCTTGTGTCAAGGCATAAACTAAAGCAAAGAAAGAGTAAAACTTTAAAGGAATTCAGGCAGCATTCATTTTCACAAAAATGCTGCAAAATACTCTTTTAAAAAGGCAGAAATCAGGGCAAGGTATATAAATAGTTTCAAAAGGCGTAAGACCATTAATCAGAGAGAAAAATAGTGTGGAGTACAACTGCTGACCCATCAGAAAAGTCAATAACCTGGACAGGCTACCTGATGTTCTTCTATCCATTTCCTATTATTTAATAATAATGGTGAAGGAACATTAGGCAGGGAAGTTCATCATGATAACACTGAATTCCTTGACTTCTAGGGCTCTGTTTCTGAACCTTGTTGTTACTAATTGTAGAAAAGCACTTAAACACATGCTTAAATTTAAACATGGGTAGTTGTGGCTAAATGTATGTTAGTTGCTGGATTAGGACTTAAAAGCTTTTAGACATCATGTAAAATCATATCATCTTCATTAAAGAGATAATACAGTAGGATATTTTGGATTATTCAGTTCAGTATGTCCTGTCATGTGCTTTCAAAACTCATGAGTGAGGGCACAAAAATTGAGAAGTTGGCTTAAAATTCAAGTATGTTTAAAATAATATATATGGGGTTATTTGGAGTTCTCTTTATCAGCCTCCTGATTATTGGACCTTTAGGGTACACTCAAGTAGAGGTGAAAGTAACTTACGGGACTTACCAGTACTGCAGCAGTCCTGAGGAGGGTGTGTCTTCATCCAGAACAGGCATGGCCTCAACCAGAAAAGGCAGTGACTCTCAAGATTTAAAGTCCCTGGGGCACCGGCTGCAGCTGGGAGCCCCGAGGCCTTTAAATCAACCTGGGGGTCCCAACTGCAGAGGTGAATGGGAGACCCCTGGGCTCAGGGGCAAATTAAAGGGCATAGGGCTTGGGTCACCATGGAGCTCCGAGCCCTTTAAATCCTCACCGCAGCTCCGGCTGCCAGAGCCACAGGCACAATTTAAAGGGCTCTGGGCTGCCCACAGCCACGGGAGCTCTGAGTCCTTTAAATCCATTCCCAGCCCAGCCTCCAGAGCTGCGGGCAGGATTCAAAGGGCTTTGGGCTGCCCGCAGCTGTGAGAGCTCTGAGCCCTTTAAATCCTAGCCCCAGCCTGGCCGCTGGAGCCACGAGTGGGATTTAAAGGGCTCTGGGCTCCCCGCAGCCACAGGAGCTCTGAGCCCTTTACATCCGGCCCCAGCCCAGCCGCTGGAGCCATGAGAGGGATTCAAAGGGTTCTGGGCTGCCCGCTGCCATACCAGACCGGACCAGCTTACTTTTACCTCTTCACTCAAAGTCAAATTTTCAAGCTTTTGTGCACAACTATGAAGGTGAAAAATTCGTATACACCTCTACCTCGATATAACGCTGTCCTTGGGAGCCAAAATATCTTACCGCATTATAGGTGAAACTGTGTTGCTTTGATCCAGGGGAGTGCACAGCCCTTCCCTGGAGCACTGCTTTACCACATTATATCCAAATTCATGTTATATCAGGTGGCATTATATCAAAGTAGCGGTGTATATGAACACGAGATTCTTACATGATTCCAGGCTCTGTGACTATTTAAAACAAAAAAAAAACTACTAAATATTGCAAAGCTTGTATAAAAGCATGAGAACTGGCAACACTATAAATACCCGCTTTGTTATATTAGGAAAACAGATTCATGACAGAGTCCTACAAAAAGTATGCACTTGTTTAACTTTCATGATATGTGTAATCCCATTAGCTTCACTTGCACAATTGGGACCTAAAAATTACTAGCTATAGCTAATTCTACAAGGTTACGGGACAGTGCTCATCACGTATCAAGGCTCAGAATCTACCTGTACGTGTCTGTACAAACGCTTGGTTTCCTTTAAAACAATCCAAAGTCGAATGCAATAAGAACCCGCATAGCCTGACATTGTTTGAATGTAACAATGAAAGAAACGATAAGTGCTTCTATTGTTTGTATGAAGAACTTCACCTCTTGAAGAAATCCTACTGAGTAATCTTCCTCCCCCCATTTTTATTTGCATGACAAAGTCCTGCATGCTTGAATTTAGATAGTTATTTTTCCATTGAATACATTATCACCTGAATTTTGGTTCTGGGGTCTTATATATTTAAGGCTATTTAGTTTAAAAGTCAAATATAATTTCTAAAGTAGGGAAGATTCCTAAAAATGCAGAAAAACTCAACTGTTTAGCTTCTTCTGTAATTATAACAACATTGTGCTTAGCAGCAGGAAACAGTTTTACTTATAGAAAAGGTCCTTAGCATGCCATCCCCATGGTTTAATGGTGTTTTGGATTCTTGGCTAAAGTTTAACCCAGTGAGTAGGTTCAAAAGTAAAAGTGACAGCTCTCCAGCCAAAAAGTACTTTAAAAAAAAAAAAAGAGAGATCCATCAGTGTGGTGCAATCATAGAAATTTATTTTATTTCTAATGTGAGTTCTGGCATCATGTAGTGTGACTTTTGTAGCTTTTTGTGGCAATCTGAGCTCAATTCAAACTATAATTAGCTAATCACTGGCAATTTTCAGATATGAGTCAAGCTAATTTCCAGACAAACAGCCCATTAAATGGTTTCATTGAACAGCACTGGAAACAATGTTTACGTTTATGTCCATTAGCATTGTAGCTGATGGTAATGTTGAGCTGTGAAGAAATAGGTCTGCAACCTTGAATTGTAGAGCATAGAAGACTGCCAAATATTTTGTACCCACTTCCTCATCTTCCAACTAGGCCTATTTAATGGAGAGGGGGTGTTTGGACATGCAGAGGAGTCATTTAGGACATTTACTCTAATGTGAAATCATGGATTAGCTTTTGTTCAGTTTTGAAGGTCAGAGTTTTGACTGAGCATAAAAAGTAGTGAAAATAAAAGCATTCTTTTAATCTAGGTTAGTCAATATGTTTATTTCTTTTTCAAGAGGTTTTGTATTCAGACTCCATGCAACACCACTGACATACTTCAAAGTAAAATATGTAAATCAGATGGGAATTTGACCTGTTTCATTTAAGTTTTTCTGTGTGTCCTATTACTAATTCTTCAGTATCTTATAGACTTTAAGGAACTTATTCAGAGAATACCACTGTGAAATAAGGAAGAATATTATCCATCTTACAGAGACTGAGTGATATTTTGCAAGTCACAAAGGGAACCTATGGCAAAGGAGAAGAAAGATCTCCTTAGACCAAGTCCAGTGACTTAACCACAAAATCAGCCTTCATTTGTTAAAGTGTTGACTTGCATGATAAGATCCATGTGGGTTAAAGGGAACAAAAGTAACTTAGACAGAGTGTGCATGATTAAGTCCAAGGGAGCCTTTCTATTTAATTTAAGGTTGGGTCAGATCAGTCCCTGAGGTCTGGTTCTTGGAGTAGTAATATTCAGGACACAGGGACATGAACTTCACCAACAAGGCTTTGTAGCACATGACTGACATTGAAATTAATTTTTAATAAAAACTGATTTGAAGTCATTCCCTGCATTCCCCTAGCCATCCTAGGTCCCTTGATGCCAAACCAGTGGACAGACACCTTCCTTCTCCTCAACATCTTAGAAGCATTGAAGGAACTTTGAGAAATGATCACATCCAGCCACCTGTGCTGAGGCAGGACTTAATAAACCAAGACCATCCCTGACAGGCGTTTGTCCAACCTGGTCTTAAAAATCTCCAGGGATGGAGATTCCACAACTTCCCTTAGAAATCAGTTTCAGAGCTTAACTACTCTTTTAGGTTAGATATTAGAAAGTTTTCCCTAACCATATCTCCATTGCTGCAGATTACCCCATTACTCCTTGTCCGTTCTTCAATGGACATGGAGAACAGTTGATCACCATCATTTTTTATCATATTAGCATCCCTTAACATATTTAAAGACTATTGTTAGATCCCACCTCAGTCTTCATTTCTCTGGGCTACACATGCCCAGTTTTTTTAACTGTCCTCATAGATCAGGGTTTCTAAGCCTTTTATCATTGTTAAGGTTGCCTAGACTTTTTACAGTTTCTTTCCTGAAGTGTGAAACCCAGAACTGGACGCAGTGCTCCAACTGAAGCCTCCAGTGCCAACCAGTGCCAAGTGGGACAATTACTTTCTGTGTCTTGCATACAACACTCCTGTTAAAACACCTCAGAATGATATTATCCTTTTTTTGCAGCTGTATGACATCATTGACTCATATTCAGTTTGTCATCCAATATAACCCCAGAAGTTTTTCAGCGGTACTGCCACCTAGCCAGTTATTCCTCATTTTGTAGCCATGCATTTGATTTTTCCTTTGTAAGTGAAGTATGTTGCACTTGTCTTATTGAGTTTCATCTTGTTGATTTCAGACTCCTTCTCCAATTTGTCAGAGACGTTTTGAATTCTAATCCTGTCTCCAAAGTGCTTGCAACCCTGCTGAGCTTGATGCCATCCACAAAGTATGCTCTCCACTCTATTATCAAAGTTATTAATGAAAATATTGAATAGTACCCATTAGCTACATCCTCCGTTTGACAGAAAACCATTGATAATTACTTTCTGAGTATGATCAATAGATCATTGTGCACCCTCCTTATGGTGATTTCATCTACACAACATTTCCTTAGTTTGCTTATGAGAATGTCATGTGGGACAATATCAAAAGCATTCCTAAAATCAAGATTTATCATGTCTGCTACCTCTGCCCATCAACTAGGCCAGTAACTTGTCAAAGCAGGAAATTAGATTGGACTGGCATAACTTGTTCTTGATAAATCCATGCTGGCTATTCCTTACTAACCTGTTATCCTCTAGGTGCTTACAAATTGATTGTTTAATAATTTATTCCAGTATCTTTCCAGGTTTAGAAATTAGTCTGGCTGTTCCCCTTTTTAAAGAGAGGTACCATGTTTGCCCTTCTCGAGTCCTCTGAGAACTCACCCGTCCTCCATGAGTTCTCAAAGATAATTGCTAGTAGTTCCAAGATTGCATCAGCTAATTCTTTAAATACTCTAGGTTAATTTCATCAGGCCCTGTCAACTTGACTACATACAATTTATCTAGATATTCTTTAATCTGTTCTTTCCCTATTTTGGCTTGTTTCTTCTCCTTGTTGTTAATATTGATTGTGCTGAGTTTCTGGTCACCATTAATCTTTTTAGTGAAAACTGAAGCAAAATAAGCTTTGAACACCTCAACCTTCTTGATGTAATCACTTATTAGTTCTCCTTCCCCACTAAATGGAGGATCTACATTTTCCTTCATCTTTTTTTTCCTCTCAATGTATTTAAAAAACCCTGGTGCCTATCATGAAAGTGGATTCTCTCAACAACTTCCAGGTGGCTGTGAAAAAACAAAATTGATGTCTTCTACTACAGCTGCCTTATTCATCTCAGTGCTCTTTTTGTAGAGAATGGAAGGCCAGGTCTTCTTTGCAACATGGCAGGGCATTCTAAATGTGCACCCACTTAAATCCTGGAGGGAGAATCCAAAACACAGTCCTGGTCTAGTAGAAATGACTCCTTAATTAAGAAGCAAGTTCTAGTAACCAGTAAAGTTTAATATATTTATTGAAGATCTTGAAAAAGGGCAAAACAGTGAAGTGGCAAAATTTGCAGGTGATACAAAATTTGCAGGTTAGTTGAGACTAGGGTAGGCTGTGGGGAACTTAAGACTGATATTTTAAAAAATAACCTAGATGTTGGCAGATGAAACTCAGTAGAAATGAATATAAAGTAATTCATAGTGTAAGGAATGATTTAAATGGCTCATACACATTAATGGATTCTAAATTAATGGTAATCACTCACAGAATAGACCTGTGAGTCACCGTGGACATCTCAAGAGAGATCTCTGCTCAATGTACACGGGTGGTCAAAAAGGCAAACAAAATGTTAATATGTATATGAACGGAATAGGCATTAATAATCAACATAGCATAATGCCCTTATATAAATCAATGCTATGCCTCCATCTGGAATACCTGCTCACTCTGTCTCAAAAAAGAAATAGCAGAAATAGAAGTTCAGACATGGGAGACAAAATGATTGTTGGCATGAAGAATCTTAAATATGAAGCGAGATTGAGAAAACTGGGACTGTTTAGTATAGAGTAGCTGAGTCAGACTAAACATGATAGAGTTATACAGAATAATGTATGGTATAAATATGCTCATAATGTATGAGATAAAAAAAGAAAATGAAATTCAATTCATTTAAAAGGAAACACATTTCATATTGATAAAAGTGATTATTTTTTACACAATGAATATTTAACCCGTGGGACACAAAATAAGTGATATCAATGAGGCTAAAGGCTTACTAGGATTAAAAAAAAGATTGGACACGTATATGGATAGTGAGAACATTCCCAGTTACATTGGAGATGATTATATATAGAAAGAAACATAACCTATAGTGGTCATTCCATGACTGTCCATTAAGGTCTATTGGTGCCTTTATTTAGAAATGACTAATGGCTGAGAAAAGACACTAATCTAGATAGACCACTGGTTTAATCTGATCTAGTAATTCCAATGTTCTGTCATGCATTAGTCTCAAAACAGGTACAAAAAAATGCTGCAAAAGAAGCCATATTTTGCCCATCTTAGCAGTCCCTTTCCAACGCTCTTACAGATGCCAGTGCAATTGCTCATGACATGAACACACACAATCTTAGCAGGGGGAGCCCACGGGGAGGATAAGTACTAAATTGCAAATGTTTTTTTGTAGCATAGGTCAACAGTTGTGGGTTTGGGGAAGATACAGGAGCAAAAACATGTGTCCAGCTTGGCTCTGGCTTTTCCCTGTACACAGAAAAGACAGCCTGAATTTCTCCTGAGATTTGCAGGAAACATGACTATCCCCAGAGCTATGCAATTTGGGGGGAGGCGGGGTGGAGGGGGGTGGCAGACATTCACAGATTCTCATCCTCAGTTAAGTATTTCAGCCACACGTACACCATTGATTGTTTTTGAGAGAAGCACAGACAGATCTGACCCCAGAATTTTGCTCATTGTTTGATAGTTTTACTGGATTTGTTCTGATCCAGGATATTGCATTGTATTGTCTTGGAAAGATTAAGTATAGTAACTAGTACCAACATTCTAATGATTGGCAAACCTGTTTTAATAGAAGAAGAAACAATGCAATGTGTAAGTATTAATCTAAATAAATCTGAACCCAAACTTTATAATTTTGGACAAAAGTGTCATATATAGATTTGTATTTTCCTTGGTGCTCACAGAATCTTATCTCTCTCATCCAGTTTGTAGTTTCTGCAGTTCCCCTTTACCTGGGCTTTGTTTCTTGAATGAGTTTTTTGCATAACTGTATTTAATCTTTTTAACTGAGGGCCCATCACTGTGTTACCTAAATGCTGCGGAGAATAAAAGATAGGAGAAGAGAGGTATTGTTTCTATTTCTTTGCTCCCCTGAAACAGAGGAGCATAACTTCATGTGTAGATTTGTTGGGTTTTTTTCTCTCTTTCTTTTGGTTTAGTTTTTTTGTTTTTACTTAGATCAGTAATTCTGTGTAAAGGCTTTATAAAAAGTTGTGTTCTGAACACCTTCATTCATGCTCTGTCTGATCTCTTCCAGCAAGTCTCTGAACAGCCAGGCTCCTCCTGCTGTGAAGAATATTCTATGCCGAGTGCCTGATAGCTGGAACTGGACCTATGCAGCTGCACCACCCTTGTGGAATGTAGTCTTGAAGGATCATGGAGGGCAAGGTAATTTCAGAAGTGGATAGGTTCCAGTCCACTAAGTGCCTTGTAGATTAGGACCAGGACTTTGAACTCTGTGCTGAAGGAAATGGGGAGTACGTGAAATTTGCAAACCACAGGTGTGATGCATTCCCATCAGTCTGTATGGCTAATGAGGCACGCTACTGCGTGCTGTCCCAGCTTCAGTCTTTTGGTAGCAGTCGTGTTCACACCCCACACAGTGTAAGTTACAATAGACAAATTATGGGATAACAAAAGCAATGGAATGTGCATTCTCTTGTGTCAACCTCTTTATTTTCCAGTTTGCCTGCTCTGGTACATTTCACTGTGTGATCTGCACAAGTGCATTGTGCATTGTCTTCTGTAAAGGAGCATTGAGCAGTGTGTCATCCATAGTTTATTTGCTCATTTTATTTCTTCTACACAGTTATCAGAAGCGCATATCAGAGTGATACAAAGTACAAATTTTGTCTGTTTCAACTCGCAGGCTAAAACAAAGTATCTGAACCTTTTGCTGTGAATTTTCTCGTATTTTGTGATTAGATACATAAAAGTGCATGCAGAATTATAGCTGCTTTGGTAGCTATTTGGTTAACATTGTGTTGAGCAACCAGTGCTATGCTAGCCAGAGAAATGGGCCCTGATCCTGATACTGAGGGAGTTTTACCATATTAAGTATATCACAAAAAAACATTGATACTTGATGAGGTTTCTAGCACATTTATTTTAATGAGTAAAAAAAAATTATTTCAACAAATTTATCCTGAATTCCTCACCACATTGTATCTGTGAGCTGATTGCAATTTCCCCAAGTGTATTCATTATTCAAAATAATTCAATTAATTTTATAGGTATATTTTAACACAATAGACTGATTGCAAACAGCTCTCTGCAAATATTTTTCTCATTTTATGCTTTGATTCTTCTGTGTTATTTAGACTATAAACTTACTGGGGCATAGATCATTTTTTACTCATGTGTTATATGGTGCCTAGCACAATGGAGGTCTAGGCACCATTGCAACATAAACAGTAATATTTGATATTCACTGTTCTTTGTTGTAGTTATGTTGGTTAGCTGTGATTGATCAAACAAGTTACATGATTTGGGTTCTGGTCACTGATTGGATGAGTGTGGGAGCATTTCCAACATGAATACTCACAAGGGTAAGTTTGAAATTGGCTTTCTATGAATATTTGTGTGAGGAAAAAAAAACAACTGTACAAAGGTTCATCGAAAAGTAGAGTCAAAGTAAAGCAAAGATTAAGAAAAGATTTCAAAAATTGTGTCACTGACTTTAGTTTTTTAATCATAACCGAAGCTCCAAACTCTGCTGGATGTTGATATTTTTAATCATCTAAAGTTAGGGTGAGTAATAAACTATTGTAATATTACTTTGCATTTTTGTAAAAACTTCTATTTAAGGAGCTCAAAGTACTCTATAAACACAGACCAATTTAGCCCCACAATATCCCTGTGAGGTTGGGGGAACATTAATATCCCCATATTACAGATATGGAAACTAAGGCACAGAAAGATTCAGTGACTTGTCTAGAAATAGAACCCAGGTCTCCAAACTCCCAGATCATTCATCTAGAACCAATGAGCAGATCTAATGCCATTTTTTCAAGGAATTACTCTCCTTGCTGATGACAAAGAGAAAGGTGTAATATACTGAGAATATACTGTAATGTACTTTAGCTTCTTTGAAAAGACAGACCAAGTGGATTGGAGAGATTATGAAATCAACACTTCAGGTCTAAATAGGGACTAATTTAGCCTCACTCTAATTTGATAGCTAAACAATTTTGCATTAAAAATAAATCCAGAACAATGGTTATAGTAAAAGAGAAAGAAAGTGGAAGAGTACTTGGTTCAGAGACAGAATGAACTGTAATCTGTCTCTGCTCCTCTCTCAATTATTTTCTAGCAAGATTAAGATTTATTGAGCCTTGTTTGTTAAGGATGAACAATGGTTTCCTCCCCAAAGCTAGTTATTGAACTGAAAGTGTTCATTCCACAGGGCTATGTAGTAGATGCCTATTTATCTCCTTTTTAGGGCCATACTTTCATGAAAATGATTAAGGATGCTGTGCGAGGAAAATATACTTGGTAAAGCTTTCAGACACATCAGCATCCTGACCTAAATGATGACTTGAACCATTGCAAAGTAAAAAAGACCACAAAAGCCATGTCTTCCTTAGAGTTACCCAGAAGGAGCTATCGTTACAGCATATATCCAACTATGTGAGCAGTACCTATGCAGTGCCTACAGGGTTGCAAGGAATTGAGAAAGGACTAGGTTACACTTGCAGCATAGTTTATAGTTTACTAATGCAAGACTAAAATGAGGCATGTGGTTTTTAAATGAGTTGTTTGACTCTTGGAGGTGAATTAACATGTGCAAGGTTACTCAGTGCTTCATTCAGATTAGAAGAGAACTCAGGATCCTGCATGCTCTGAGGCCCATCTTTAATTATCAGTACATAAAGCTTCCTTGTAATATATTGCTCCGGATGGTGCATACTTTGCATAGGATTAATATTTATTCATATGACAGATGGCCACCCACACATCTGTGTTACCAGAAAAATTCTATAGCAACCCTAACCTTTCCCCAGGTAGGCACCTCAGGCCTGAATGATTCCAGAGTGACTGGAAAAGGGATATCCAGAGAGCACAATTGTCCCTTAAGTGCGCTTATTAGCACCTACATCATCTACTGCCATCTGGCACCTCTTGTTGAGAGGTGCTATAAACAAGAATTTAAGAGGCTAGATTTAAAAATATACATATCCTTGAAATATATCCCCAGCTGTGTGTCCATGCTACATACATTTCTCCTCTTCTTTCATTTCACTTCCCTAATGAATCTGCCTAACATGTGGGATTTATGTATGTCTTGTTATTGCAAACTGTAGTTTATAGAACAATACTAAATTATGATACTTTTAAGTTTGTTCTTAATAGTAAAGGGCAAATCTCAAAATGTTTAGAGGTTTTGTTTTGTTTAGATAAGCACAATTTTGGATGCTTATCCATACCTTATGCCAAGTCACCTAACTTCTCTTCAGTAATAAAACAGAGCTGAAGTGTAACTGGCTATCTCACAGCATCCCTGGAGAGGTATGTTTTTAGCAAGAAGTAAAACCTTCTGCATGGGAAAGCATAAAAATGAAAACATACCCTGAGAGATTAGACTGGGTGACGACACTGGCAATTCTCAGACAGGATTTGTCTATGGGTATGTCTACACTACAAAATTAGGTCGCATTTATAGAAGACGGTTTTTCAGAAATGAGTTTTATACAGTCGATTGTGTGTGTCCCCACAAAAAACGCTCTAAGTGCATTAAGTGGGCAGATTGCATCCACAGTACCGAGGCTAGCTTTGACTTCTGGAGAGTTGCACTGTGGGTAGCTGTGGGTAGCTATCCCACAGTTCCTGCAGTCTCTGCTGCCCATTGGAACTCTCAGTTGAGATCCCAATGCCCCAATGGGGCAAAAACACTGTCGCAGGTGATTCTGGGTAAATATCGTCACTCAATCCTTCCTCCATGAAAGCAACGGCAGACAATCATTTTGCGCCTTTTTTCCTGGGTTACCTGTGCAGACGCCATACCAGGACAAGCATGGAGCCCGCATAGCTGACCATCACTTGGGTCAGCTCTTGGGTGCTGGCACACATGAGATTGCATTGCTACACAACAGCAGCTCTTTGCCTTTCAGCAGCAGATGGGGTGTTACGTCTGTAGCCATTGTTGTTGTACTCTTGGGTGCTCTTTTAGCCGACCTTGGTGAGGTCAATCAGGGGCACCTGGGCAGACATGGGAGTGACTCAGCCAGGTCATTCCCATCTTCTGCCAAGCACTCAGGAGATGACGATGGCTAGTAGTTCTACTGCACCATTTTCTGGTGAGTAGCCAGGAGATGATGATGGCTATCAATCGTAATGCAGCATTTTCGGCCAAGTACCTACAAGATGATGATGGCTAGCAGTCAAACTGCACCATCTGCTGTTACCCTAAAGATGTAGAAGATAGATGGAATGGATCAAAACAAGAAATAGACCTGCTTTGTTTTGTATTCATTTGCTTCTTCCCTCCATGAAATCAACAGCCTGCTAAACCCAGGGTTTTGAGTTCAATCCTTGAGGCGGCCATTCTGTGTGACAGTTGTTTGTGTTTCTCCTTGATGCAAAGCCACCTCCTTTGTGGACCTTAATTCCCTGTAAGCCATGTCATCAGTCGCCCCTCCCTCTGTCAGAGCAGACAATCATTTTGGGCCTTTTTCAACCCAGACACCATAGCACTGGGATCATGGAGCCCTCTCAGATCACTGCAGCAATTATGAGCACTGTAAACACCAGGCATATTATCCTGGAGTATATGCAGAACCAGAATCTGCCAAAGCAAAACCAGGCGAGGAGGCAACAGCAGCACAGTGACAAGAGTGATGAGGTCATAGACATGGACATAGACTTCTCACAAAGTACGGGCACCTGCAATGTGCACATCATGGTTCACGCTGTGGAACGCTGATTCTGGGCCCGGGAAACAAGCACAGACTGGTGAGACTGCATAGTGTTGCAGGTCTGGGACAATTCCCAGTGACTGCGAAACTTTCACATGCATAAGGGCACTTCATGGAACTTTGTGACTCGCTTTCTCCTTTCCTTGAGCACCAGAATACCAAGATGAGAGCAGCCCTCACAGTTGAGAAGCGAGTGGTGATAGCCCTGTGGAAGCTTGCAATATCAGACAGCTACCGGTCAGTAGGGCATCAGTTTGGAGTGGGCAAATCTACTGTGGGGGCTGCTGTGATCCAAGTAGTCAACACAATCAAAGAGCGCTGATATCAAGGGTAGTGACTCTGGGAAATGTGCAGGTCATAGTGGATGGCTTTGCTGGAATGAGATTCCCTAACTGTGGTGGGCGATAGATGGAACCCATATCCCTATCTTGGCACTGGAGCACCAAGACTGTGAGTACATAAACTGAAAGAGGTACTTTTCAATGTTGCTGCTGCAAGCACTGGTGGACGTTTCATCAATGTCAATGTGGGATGGCTGGGAAAGGTACATGATGCTTGCGTCTTCAGGAACTCTGGTCTGTTTCAAAAGCTGCAGGAAGGGACTTTCTTCCCAGACCAGAAAATAACTGTTGGGAATGTTGCAATGCCTATTGTTATCCTTGGGGACTCACCTTACCCCTTAATGCCTTGGCTCATGAAGCCATACACAGGCAGCCTGGATAGTAGTCAGGAGCTGTTCAACTATAGGCTGAGCAAGTGCAGAATGGTGGTAGAATGTGCATTTGGATATTTAAAAGCTCACTGGCACAGTTTACTGACTCGGATAGACCTCAGCAAAACCAATATTCCCATTGTCATTACTGCTTGCTGAGCGCTCCACAATATCTGTGAGAGTAAGGGGGAGACATTTATGGTGGGATGGGAGGTTGAGGCAAATCATCTGGCTGCTGATTACACGCAGTCAAACACCAGAGCAATTAGAAGAGTACAGGCGAGTGCGGTGCACGTCAGAGAGGCTTTGAAAACCAGTTTCACGACTGGTTAGGCTACAGTGTGAAAGTTCTGTTTGTTTCTCCTTGATGAACCGCCTCTCCCCCATTGGTTTATTCTAGGTCCCTGTAAGCTAACCGCCCTCCCCTCCCCCCTTCGATCACTCTTTTAGAGGCAATAAAGTCATTATTGCTTCACATTCACACGTTCTTTATTAATTCATCACACAAATAGGGGAATAACTGCCAAGGTAGCCCGGGAGGGGTGGGGAAGGAGGGAACGACAAGGCCACACTGCACTTTAAAATTTTAAAACTTAAAAACTTTAAAAACTTATTGAAGGCCAGCTTTCTGTTGCTTGGGCAATCCTCTGGGGTGGAGTGGCTGGGTGGCCAGAGACCCCGCACCGTGTTCTTGGGCATCTGGGTGAGGCGGCTATAGAACTTGGGGAGGAGGGCTGTTGGTTACACAGGAGCTGTAGTGGCAGTCTGTGCTCCTGCTGCCTTTCCTGCAGCTCAACCATATGCTGGAGCATATCAGTTTGATCTTCCAGTAGCCTGAGCATCGACTCTTGCCTTCTGTCAGCAAGCTGACGCCACCTATCATCTTCAGCCCACCACTTACTCTCTTCAGCCTGTCACCTATCCTCGCATTCATATTGTGCTTTCCTGCACTCTGCCTCCATGTATTCTACTGTGCTCTGTCAGCGTGGGAGGACAGCAGGAGCTCAGAGAACATTTCATCCCAAGTGCAGGTTTTTTCACCTTCTAATCTTCACTAGCTTCTGCGAAGGAGAAACATTTGTAGCGGAGGTGGAGGAAAAGGGTGAGTGGTAGTTAAAAAGACGCATTTTGGAGAACAATGGGTACACTCTCATGTTAAACCTTCCGGTTCACGTTACACAGCACATGTGCTTTCGTTACAAATTCTCATTTTGCCTCTTGTATTGAGGGCCTGCCAGTTTGGTGTGAGAGATCACACATGCTTCACCCCTCTCCATACCTCATGGCTAACAATGGGGAACATTTCTGTTCAGCCATAGCCAAATAGCTGAGCTGGAACGGGCACCTCTGAATGTCTCCTTAATAAAAGAACACTATTTCAACCAGGTGACCATGAATGATATCACTCTCCTGAGAATAACACACTGAGATAAAGAACGGATGTTTTTTGAATGCCAGCAAACACCGGGATCATATGCTGCCATGCCTTGTTATGCAATGATTCCCGACAACATGCTACTGGCCTGGCGTGGTAAAGTGTCCTACAATGGTGGATGGAATAAGGTCACCCTCCTCAGAAACCTTTTGCAAAGGCTTTGGGAGCACATCCAGAAGAGCTTTATGGAGATGTCACTGGAGGATTTCCACTCCATCCCCATACATGTTAACAGACTTTTCTAGTAGCTGTACTGGCCGCGAATGCCAGGGCAAATTAATCATTAAACATGCTTGCTTTTAAACCATGTGTAATATTTACAAAGGTACACTCACCAGAGGTCCCTTCTCTGCCTTCAGTGTCCGGGAGCACACCTTGGGTGGATTCGGGGGTTACTAGCTCCAGGTCCAGGGTGAGCTATCGTCAATCTCTTCATCATCATCTTCCTCGTCCCCAAAACCCGCTTCCGTGTTGCGTGATTCTCCATTGACAGAATCAAAGCACAGGGTTGGGGTAGTGGTGGCTGCACCTCCTAGTATGGCATGCAGCTCATCATAGAAATGGAATGTTTGGGGCTCTGATCCGGAGTGGCTGTTTACTTCTCTGGTTTTTTGGTAGGCTTGCCTCAGCTCCTTAATTTTCATGCAGCACTGCTATGCGTCCCTGTTATGGCCTCTGTCCGTCATGCCCTTTGAAACTTTTTCTAATGTTTTGGCATTTCGTTTAATGGAACGGAGTTCAGCTAGCATGGATTTGACTCCCCAAATGGTGAGCAGATCCCATACTTCCCATTTGGTCCATGCTGGAGCTCTTTTGCGATCCTGGAACTTCATCATGGTCACCTCTGCTGATGAGATCTGCACTCACCTGTACCTTGCCACACTGACCAAACAGGAAATGAGATTCAAAAGTTCGCAGGCCTTCTCCTGTCTACCTGGCCAGTGCATCTGAGTTGAGAGCGCTGTCCAGAGCGGTCACAATGGAGCACTCTGGGATAGCTCCCGGAGGCCAATACCATCGAATTGCGTCCACGCTACCCCAAATTTGATCTGGCAAGGCAGATTTCAGCGCTAATCCCCTGGTTGGAGGTGGAGTAAAGAAATCAATTTAAAGAGCACTTTAATTTAAAAAAAAAAAAAAGAGCTTTGTTGTGTGGATGGGTCCCGGCTTAAACTGAGGTAACACTGCTAAATTCAACCTAAAATCATAATGTAGACCAGGCCTATATTACAATCAGAGTGAGTGAGTGCAGCATTTGCAGACATACCCAAACTGAAGTCTGTGTTGCTACAATTTCACTACTATTTGTATTTGTGCTATCAAGATTAAAGATAGCTCAGGTGTGCCTACACATGCTGCACCATAAGCCTGAAGCTAATCTTTAGTAAAAATTGGGTCCAGAATACAGTTTTGTTTTTTTCCCCAAAATAACTTGCCTTAAAAATGGCACCTATGTATCTGATGAGTTAACGTGGTAACATTAGTAGTTACAAACATTATTGTGCTCAAGAGTCCATGATTCAGAAAGGAAGCTTTTCAGAGTAGGAACTATTTTTTCCCTCTTTTGTTTGTACACAGGCTATCACAATGGGACTCTGGTCCATGATTCTCTCAAGACAAATAAATAATCATCATTTGACTAACTTTGGCAAACCGTTCACTGCTATATCTCCTCTCATAGTCACACATTCATTATCATTTTGCACCCATCATAAACATCAGCCTTTTCCTTTTCAACAGCTCCCTCCATCAATACAACTTGCTAACAAAGAGTAAGGTCAAAACTGTAGTCATTGCAGTTACATTATATCTGCATAAAACCTGAATAAAGAGACAGCACAGAAGAAAACAACAGAATATTCTGCATTGTGACAGAGTTCACTTAAACAACTAGGTCCCGGATTCTGTTTGAATTCTATTGGCTGTAAGAAAAAGTTGTCCAAGGTTACCATAAAACATGGAAGACAAGTGTATTTTTCCTTCCCTTTTGCAACACCTAATTCTTGCTTCCTAAATGGAACGGTTAATGGAATATACGGCAATCACCCATGATGAGATTCTTTTTGTTGCCAGTAATTAAGTTTGGCTAAATGGAATTGTACAGTAAATCTTAATTACGACTGGATGTGTTTGAATACAGACTTTCATCCCTTGAATTGCCCAATATGCACTTTCTTGCATTTTGAATTTCTCATTA
The DNA here is from genome assembly GCF_003597395.2 of Chelonoidis abingdonii. Classification (NCBI taxonomy): domain Eukaryota; kingdom Metazoa; phylum Chordata; order Testudines; family Testudinidae; genus Chelonoidis; species Chelonoidis abingdonii. The sequence continues at coordinate 14,760,723 of NC_133783.1, read as the reverse complement.
ATTTACTTATTAAATAATAACAGACAACTATCTCTGATATAACTCTAATGAGGGATCTATTAACTCAGGAAAAAGAATAAGAACTAGACTATGATTTGGAGTAAAATTTTCAAAAGTACCTAAGTCCAATTTTGACAAGTTACTTAGAGAATCAATGGGGCTTAGGCTCAGAAATGCATAAAACACTTTGGAAAGTGACATTTTTTTTTTGAAAAGTCAGAATGGTTAATTTTGGCTATTTTGAAATGAAACATTTCAACTTTTTGTTTCACAACTATTTGGAATCAAAAATGACTTCTCTTTCACAAAACTATCTAAGAAATTTATCTAATTAAGATGCTCATTAAAAATGAAATGTTTCATTCAATCAAAACCTTTTTTCTTTTGTTTTGTTTTTGTTTCAGCAAGAAAAAATGAAAAAAGACAGTTTAAAATGATTTTTTTAGTTTGACCGCCCCAAACCAAACAAAAAAAAACACAAAACCAACTAGTCACTCAGCTGTAGTCAAGACCTATTTTCTATAAAATCATGTTGTCTGGCATTAATTATCATTCTGTCCTTTAATTCTTTATCAACTGAATCTCATATCAGCTTTTCCATTATTGTGCTTTGGATCGAGTGCAGGCCTATAGTTACCTGAGTCATCTCACTTGCCCTTCTTGAATATTGGTCCAGGATTAGCATTCTTCCATTTTCTGGAATTTCTCCAAGTCACTTAGGTGATTTTGAAAATGTTGTCCCTGGACTATATGCCTCCACAAGACAATAAGGCTACATTTTTACTTGGAGCTGTGTGTGTGATTCCCAGCTTACATCCTGAGTCCACCCCCCACACACCCTGAGTCCTGGGGCAATGTACTCAGCATGGCTAGCCAGTGCTGCTGCTGCCTTTGCTACCCCAGCTACACTACTACTTTTAACATGCTAGCATGTCTTTGTGAGCTGGGAATTACATCCCAGCTCCCAGTGTAGACATACCCTAACATAGTCTACCTGCTCCTTTGGCGTGGCAGCATAGGAAGGAGCAAGTGAGTGAGGAGTGAATGGGAAATGGGCAGGGACATATTTGCTGTTCAGAGTAGATGGATGGTTAGTAATTTACTGTTGCTATAGGGAAGTGCTCAATCACCGCGTCCTTGCCCCCACAGCAAGAAGGAAGGAAAGATTTTGATTCAGGAGTCGGTCGCGATGCCTCCCAGGGACATTCCTGTAGGTGCAGTTTAACATTACCCCTTGTTCAGGGCTTTGCCTGAAGTCACAGCCTAGGACATGCAATTTTCACTCTCATAAGAGAACGAGAGCCCTTTGCCTGCTGGAAATGAAAAGGTCCTTTAAAAGGAGAGAGAAGCAGACCTACATCTACAGTGCATTTTTTGAGCTATCAGTGGAATTAGCCCTTGTTGTTTCATCTCTTTCCAAACTGTCTCTCTCATGTAAACTTATGTTTTCTAAAATAATGATATCTCCCACTAGGGAAACAAGTTCAGAGCTTTTAGCATTTATTCTGGAATGTTTGCTGAATGGGCTTAAAGACATGATTAAACATTTTTCCAGAAGCTTATTTCAAGAGTTTATTTAATATAGCTATCAAAGAAATTGATATTCTCATACCAAGCAACATCCAGGAGTGCTGATTCATAAGGAACAAATTTTACTTATTAAAAAAAGGTAATAAATCTTTCCAATTCCTTTTGAGTGTATTGAAGCCCAATCAGCTCTCCATCACCAATATTGTATCATTCCTTCCGTTTGTGCAGAGAAGAGATTATCACTGGACAGTTCTGTGATTAATAAAACAAATATATAGTAGACATATTTTTCATCTCCATATCAATAGGCATGTGAGAATGAAAGAATCATGAAGCTAGCTTTTTCCATGGCAGAATTCAAGTGATGAAGGTGACAAATTTGTAGTGTGTTGACCTGAGAGTCCCAGAATAATAACGTTTAGAATGGAGAAGGGTGTGTGGAAAATAAACCCAGGGTTTAGGAATGAAAAAGAAATATTGTCTGCACATTGCAAACACCCATATTCCATGAAGGGCTGAGAAAAGTAGCAAGCTCGGGTTTGTGATGGTGAAAAAATGGAAGGAAGATTTTAAGGGAAGAGATTTGTGCAATATTCCATTTCTGAGGAATCTACAGTTAAAAATAAAGTACTTTTGCTGTGTTAAATGGTTGATCATCATCCCAGATGATCTCCCCTGGCTTCAGAAATAAAAAACTGCTTTCCACCCCACTCCAACCACTTCAAGTACTGACCTAATCAGATTTTAATGAATGTGTTCTCTTCAAGAAGATTTAATTCCTGGAAGTATTAAAGGCTGTCTGAGAGATGATGGGATTACAAAGTCTCTGGAGGGAAAATTGCACATAGCATGTATATGACCCAATACAAATATGTTAAAGAGGCTGCTGAATTGATCCCAGTTTTGTGCTGTGGAAATAGTTCTTTGAAAAAAGCCACTAATCTTTCTTGAAAAATGACTTCCTTGCCAGAACCTGATCCTCCTCCATGAGGAAGAGTAGACTTGTGAAGCCTATAGTTGAATTCTGAAAAGCAACAGCTGGGGCTCAGAGCAGGAAAGTCATGTCCTACCTTTAGATTGCTCTGGAATGGAGCAATTTCCAAAATGGAGGATGGGCAACAACTGATTTTTGAATGTTCAACAGCCTCTCAATGTACCCAGCTTGTTGTATACTCAGGCGCCATCTAAGTGCCTTCCCCATTTGGATTTTTAGAAGGTAGCTTTTTTGTGAGACTATAGTACCCAGCCACAACAGTGCCCATTTGTTGGCCAATGGTAGCAGTTATTTCTCCTGCCACCTGCCTGTAGCACTCAAGTAGACAACATGCTGAGTCTATGTAGTGAACACATAAGAAAAAACTCAGATTCGTGATCCATGCAGGAAAGGTGCTTGGATGCATCACATGCATCAAAAAAGGCCCAGGTGTATGGATGAATGGGCACCTCCTCTCTTCAACTGTACAGTCATTTTATTACCATACTGGTCTTTATTACCATACCATAAGATCACCGAGTATGCAGAAAGCCACTCACCCACACAAGCTTTTGAAAATTCCAGCAATGATTTATAAAGTGGGAAGGATCTTTTAATAACACTGAATGGGTAACGTTCAGTTTGTTCATATGGAATTGGTTTACAAAATTAGCAAATTTCTACTTTTAGTACCATAAATCTCACTTTAAAAATATTTCCTCTAATATCTAAAAAAAGAGAAAAAAAGTGAGTCAATTTAATACATGTGAAAGTGAGGGACTAGTAATACATTCATGAGTCAGGCATAGTGGGTAGGCAACTGTGATACAAACGTCACCATCCCGCTCTACCAGTGCATCTTACGTACATCCCAAATCACAACATTCCATGCTATTCTAAATCTGGTTCTCTCACAGTTTTTGCCAATGCTGCTTTATTCCTATCCTGTAACAGCCTTGCCTATATTAGTCCTGGATCTCTACACAACTCCGCTATTGTGCCTAATTCAGGCCAAGTAACACTTCTCCATCCCAATCTCTCCCCTATTCAGAGACCGTCAACAACGACAAAGCACAATGTACATTTACAGCACTGTATAAAGGATTGTAGTAAAATTGTGGTAATTTGCCTTTAGTGGGACAAATTCACCACACTCTCATTTTCACCCTTCTTTCACGTGTACTCCAGAGGTACAAAGATATTGTGCTAACATAATATGCAACCCAGCACTGTATATTTTCATAGTTTACATGTAGACCAAAACATGACTTCTTTTTGTTGCTTTTCTTTGTGTCCAAGACCGGGTACATAATGACTTGACTCCTTGGCGCTTGATTAATCATAATTTAGTTGCTATAAAAATTCTTACACTTAAACTACAGTCCACCTAGCTCAAGGGCTGTACTTCCTCCTTTTCCAAGTAGTGAAGTTTCTTTTTAAAACCTGAGTCTTCAATGACCACTGCAGGACCAGACCTCCAGCTCCCAGCCAGAGTAGCACTGACTTTTCAGAGCTCTTGAGTGCCAGCGAATACCCACATGTAGTAGTTCACTGTAAGACCAGGGCCTTAGATATTTTTCAGTGTTTTGTGTTGAGTTATGGGAGTTAACTTGAAGCTTCCTTGGTTTGCATCTCTAAACCAAAGCCAAACTAATGCATTCTGCTTTAAATGCCCCCTGATAGTTTGGAAACAGTTATTTAAAACACAATAAATATCTGTTTAAAATACCAATTAGTTTTAAAAAGAAGGGAAAAGAAAAGGCAAACAGGCACAGAAAAAAACTAAACTCCATTTCCAAATATAAAATAAAAGCTCCTTTATTTTACTTTTTTTTTTTTTTTTTAAAGAAAAGCTGTATCAGAGGTCTTCTCTAACATGATTTTCTTTTTTAAATCATCCAAAGACAAAAATAAAATGAATCTTTCTGAATAAACTTATAATTTGGCAGCTTTGAGTAAATCTTACCTTAGAGATTAGCCTAAATAGATGTCATCAAATACTTGATAAGTGCAGTGTGGGATTTTAAAGACTCCTAAGTCTGAGCATGAGCTGCAGCAACAACTCCAGAGGAGTGAGAATTCAAACTGTAGTGGAAACAGAGCCTGAACTGGGGAAATTGGGGTACAAAGTGCCCCACCACATACTGCTGAGAGGGAAGTTGCTTTTGGTTTTAAGGAACTACACTGGGATTCAGGTGATCTAGGTTCAGTCTTTGGCTGTCATGCATTCACTATGTGCCCCTGGATTGGTCATCTGTCTCCAAGTACGCATCTGTACAGACCCTAATTAAAAGGAGCCTCAATCTTAGTTGGGGCTTCTAGGCTTTAGTGAACAAACAATAATGTAGAATACCTTTACCACCACCACAGCACTCAGTGTCAACATCTACACTGCAAACAACTGCCTTGAATTCATTAAAACTTTTTATTAATTTGAAGACTTTTTTTTGTTTGTTTGTTCTGAGATGTATTATGGCACTGGAGATATCTGATTCATTCATAAAAGCTTTAAACAAAAAGTCTTGTGTGGTAAACATTAAGCTTTTCAATCTAAACCTGCTCAGAGACTTGGAATACTGACTCCAGTCTTCCATGCTGCTTTGCATACTATACTATACATACTAGATTTCTCTAAATGGCGATTGAGCCACCACCCATGACAACAGGAAAAACAAATAGGAATGAGAACGCTCAATAAATCTTTCTGCAGACCATTTCAGTGGGTTGAGTTCTTGCCTCTTCACTGGGGTGATGTAAGTTACACTGGGAGACTGCTAGATAGTGCTAGAGCACAATTATGTATTGCTATTAAACTCCTTCCCCAGGGCTATCTTCAGGTAATAAGATCTCTTCTAAGAGCACTGTAACCAGGACTCCTTGCAACTTTCACACTATGTTGTAAAAACCCACTTTACAGTTATAGATAGTGGGGATTCTCTGTTATCTCAAGCTACTAGAAGTTTAGGTTTTCAAGCCGGGTTTTTCCATCACCACAGCTGTACAAGTTTGGTTTAAGAGACCAACTATATCTGTCTGTCTGTCCTGACAAATCCATTATGTCACCTTTCATCTTGTTTGTATGTAACATATTTAAAAGGGGGCGATGTGGGATTTGTGATTATAAGTGCACACATTTGTCATGAAAAAACAGCTCAGACAGGGAAAATCACATGTTGAACGTGGTAGCATCCTACCCAGTACAATTGACTGCATTGCCAACGAGCCACAGGTTTACTCCATCTGGTAAGCTAGAAATGTATTTTTGAGGGATGTGAGCAATAGTAGTTTTAAATCCAGAATCTATTCATAGCAGGAGCATGCATGCCTCTGCTGTTAAGTTAGGTATTTTTATACACCTTTATGGAAAAGTCCTATAGAATTTAATAGAAAATAATCTTTCTGTAGGTTTTTGAACTGTTCTATACAAGTTAATCAAATGGTTTAAAAAAACCCCATAGATTTCAATAGAACACTACTAAGTTGCTTCAGAAACTGACTTGTTTGTTTCATTCCTAAGTCTCAGGGAAGAGTTTTTTTAGAGAGAATAAAGTGGTGAGCCTCTACGGTATGTTTTGATGGTCAGACATTGAAGAGACATGCAAGCACAGCAGCAATAGCAAAACAGGCTCACCATGGGCTGATCCAAAGCCCACTGAAGCCACTAGAATGACTTTCTTTGACTTTAGTAGGCGTGCCCAAAGGTAGGTGAGATCTGAATAAGATATCGTGAGATTGGACAGTTTAGGTACATGGATTACAGCGTAGTGATTTCCCTCCTTAATAAGCCTGTCTTTGGCTTAATGCTAGAAGGCTTCTCCTGGCAACCACCCTATAATTCTAGTTTTAATTTGGAATTTTATTAGCATCAAGAAGAAGTGTAAATCAGGACCTGAGGGATAGTGTTTTGTAGTTATCCTTGCTTTCTTGAACTTACAAAAAATAATTCCAAAATCCACTGGTTCTCAAACTTTTTTCATAGTAGGATCTCCTCATCCACACTGGGATCAACCCCATCCAGGTCAACCTCCCATTTATAAAGGACCTTCTCTCATTTAGCAATAAGTGTAGAGTAAGGTAGCTGCAATCCCCTGACACCTGTTGCAGAGGTGGCAACCCATTGCTTGAGAAGATTTGTCCTAAGCTAAATAAACCAATGATCATGATAACATGCCCTCCTAATAAGCAATTACATACACTACCTTCCCTCATCATCACACTTTTAAGAATTCTCCTTCCACTTTCTTCAGTGAATCTTAATGGGTTCACCAGAGCATAATAAAGAGTCAGATTAAATGAAATGGTAGTGAATATTGTTTTTAGTAAGCAAATAGCTATGAAGATTTGTGTATAGTTTGAGCTTTTGTGAGTCAGATATGCCTATTAACAGCAAAATATTATATGCAGTGTGTTAGCTTTGTCAGTCCCAGGATATTAGAGAGACATGGTGGGTAAGGTAATATCTTTTATTAGTCCAACTTCTCTCTCCAACATATGTTAATCCAATAAAAGATATTACCTCACCTACCTTGTCTCAGTGAAATATTAGGCATTTCATCTGTGACTAGAAAAGTTCAGTCTCAATTTTGAGTGAATGAAAATATTAAAAATGTTGTTGCTATTGTTCTCCTAAATTGGGTTTCTCTTACTTATGTCAAACTGTGGTGTTTTCAATGAAAGAACTGGGACTAAATAAGGTAGAGAAAATGATAATATTTATAGACCTATTGGTCAAGATATATGTGACTTATATAAAAAAAAATTAAAAAATATAAAATTGTAATTTTCTGGATTCCTCACTGGAGGTATACATGCAAGAAAATGGAGATGGGAGATGTCCAAATAAGATGGATAACATATCCTTTTCAAGATTCTAATATACAACAGTTTAGAAAACATACATTTCATTTAATAATTCCAGTGGGGTCCCCTCAGCCTTCCCTCCCCCTCAAGGGCCTGATTCTGTCATCCTTATTCATATTAAGTAGTATCTTGCTCTGGACTAGATTTTGACTTTAGGGACAATCCCGAGTAAGGGGTGATGTACAAGTCACATGAATACAGGAGTAGTCCTGTGACTCTAATATAAAACTTTCACCTCCCATGCTTCTTCCTTCCTCCTGAGGGCATAGTAATCTATTGCTGGCCTAAATCAGCAGTAAATTTGCTACCTCACTACCCACACTGTGCATCTGATAGTGGGGTGGAGCCACAACTCTGCCCATTCCCCAAACCTACCCACCCTCTCCTCCACCTGCTCTGGATGAGCTGCTCTGTGTACTTTGACATACTCAGACTCTAGGACAAGGTAGTTGGCATAGCAATTTAAGGAGGGAGTTGGAGAAATGTTACCTTGCCTGGCCATGTAGTCTGAATCAGAATGTGGCCTTCAGTGAATAGTTCCATTGGGATCATTGAAGGAGTATCAACCCCAAATGATTTCATCCAATTTTATAACTATTTTTCACTCGAGAAAACTCATGAGTAGTGACCCATGCCATGTAAAGGGCTGAGTTTTTTCCCTCTCTTTTTTGTGATTACCCTTTCGTGGCTCTATGAGCAGTTTTTCCCTTATATTTTAAGGACTCCAGAAGTTTTTCTTTCATCCAAGAAAGAGAGAGTAGGGAAGCTATGAGGACGATAAGAACTAAACAGCAAATCCAATGTCAATAGACACTTTTCTAACAAAATAAAACCCTCAAATGCTTTATTTGGGTGATATCACTCCTTCCGCCTCAGTGCCTATTTGAATATTAAAGTATTTTCCTATACTTTTAAATGAAACAGCATTGACATGCTGGGGGACTGGATCTCCACCTCTCAGGTGGGTGCTGTAGCCAGTAGGCTGCAAAGTTGTTATTCTCTCTCATGCCCAATTACTCTTTCATTATGTATACACAGTAGAACAGCTTCAACAGGAGAAATTAAGGGGTGGCCCACATCAGACTATCCCATAGCTCAGTCTTTGGAACCCTCTCCTGAGAGATGTGGAAGACTCCTGTTAAATTCCTTTCTCTCCCTCTGCCTGAGGCGGGAATTGAACCTGGATCTCCTAACATCCCAGGTGAGTGCTCTAACCACTGGGTAAAAGTTAAAAGCAGCATGGCTATACTACCTCATTTCTCACAAAAAATTACTTAGTCTCTTGACTCTAGGAGAAGGAGTCCCAGTTGTGGATTGCTAGACGACATAGGCCCCATCTACACGACGCGTGAAATTCGATTTTAGATACGCAATTTCAGCTACGGGAATAGCGTAGCTGAAATCGAATATCTAAAATCGAGTTACTCACCCGTCTTCACCGCGCCGAATCGATGTGCGCGGCTCGCAAAGTCGAATCCGGAACTCCGTTTGTTTTGGTGGAGTTCCGGAATCGATGTAAGCGCGCTCTGGGTTCGATATATCCCCGTCTAGACGAGACGCGATATATCGAACCCAGAGCTTTCGATTTTAACACGCCGAAATGGCGCGTCGTATAGACATGGCATAGACACCTTCCTGCAGGGACTTAGCACACACTCCTCTCATCAGTATTTCCTATCACAGGCTTTTTCCCACCTAACATGCTGGTTTTGTGGATCACATTCTAAGGCATCTGTCTCTCCCCACTCTTTGTACAGGGAGCCTAAGTCAGGCTTTGTGAAGTGCAGTGTTGTTCCTGTAATAGTCTCAGTGCCTAAAAGTCAGGCATTACAATGCAGAGCATCCAGCTTTAGGATGGGCAATGTCCAAGAGCTTGTGTAAAGAAAAGATAAACTTTTTCTGTAACTCTGAATGTCTGAATTGTGCACTTTGGCTGTACAACTCATTTCTAAGCAAAGTCTATAGATAGAGATTATACATACATACAAATAGGTTGGTATAATAATGTATTAATCAGGAGTTTGCTATAGACTTACTTCCTCTCCTAAAAGTGATAACTTGTGCTCAGGTCAAGTGTGCTAACTGCTCAGTACTCCCAGATTAAAGAAACTGACTGTCACATTAATGATTAAAACGGCATCTGGCAATGATTTGGAGCAGGTTCACAAACTTAAATACCTTGGAATATGGGTAGATCCCACTCTTATTATTAGCAAATAGGCCTGCGGTTGGGAGTTTGTACGGTTAGCTAGTACCAATTTGCACTGTGATTCTACCACATATCACAAGCTAAACACAATAGACTAGTCATTAAGCACATAATCCAACTTCCACTGAAGACTTTCCTTTTGACTTCAGTGGTGGTTGATGCAAGTGGGACATTGTCAGGACAAAAGACAGTTCCTCAGCTATTGTATGTAATTATGTTGATGATTGAGTAGGTGGCATTTTGTCCACGTGTCACTGTTCAGTCAACATCACATTTTATTAAGCACTGTGTTTTTGGAGAAGCCATCTTTGAATGAGACCATCTCGTAACAAGAACTCAAATTCTCTGCTCCAAGACCAAAATCAGCCCTGTGATCGTTTCCCTGCCATGCCGAGTTCATATAGTCACAGTCCCAAACAAAACTAAATAAATAGTATTTAATTACATTAAACATTTGATCATTAGGCCCAGTTTGAAGGTCTTCTATTTAATCATTTCTCCCTCTTTCACTTAATGAAACATTTGATCAAGTAAAAACTTCAGAATCAGACAGTGCATTTGATATAGAGATAAATGAGTCATAGTGCAAAGGCCAGAGCTCATAATAACAGTTTTTAATGTATATTAGAGTTTATACTCATATACCATACACAATTTTTAAAAGAATGGCACTGTTATTCATTGTTCAAATAAAAGCCTTCGGTAAAGCTAAAAATCTAAATGTGAGTACAGAATCTGTTTTACATTTTTCATTTCTCTTCAGGTTAATTATCCCAGGGTCCAAAATGTTTTTTTTTAATCAGAATTACATGATATAATTTCTGTTTCTCAAGAGAAAATAATCTAGACCTTGTTCTATAGTATATTTCAATATTGAGAGAAACAAAGAACAATAAGAACAGTATTCCCCAGAAAAGAAATGTAAACCATGTTCTCACATATGTCCACTGGAAGACCTGAACATCTGTCATGCATCTGATGTTCTCTTGATATGGAAAGACGAAAAATCAACACAACGTCTCCAAAAGAAAAAAAACCCAAAGTTCACAGCCTCAGACAACATCAATATTCATTTTTCATGTTGCACCAGGACTTGCAGAAAGAAGCTTCAAAAGCTGATTTTTCTCACAAAGGATACTTGAAGACTGTGATGCTAACTGTATCAGCAGAGGATTCTTCAGGTTAGGCATTCTTCATTCTATGTCTCAATTTACTGACCATTAGATTGGAAAGGTAATTTTAACTATCAAGGTGGTTTTAATAAGAAACATGGAAAATATTCTCTCAGGCAATGAAATTTCCAGACAGAGCCTATCATATTGCTGTTGGACTATAAATTGTGCACAGTACATATTGAAAAGTAGTGCTGGAATGAGATAAAGATTCCACTATTTGGATTCAGTTGAAATTTGTATTCACGCGTCCTCATATGTGGATGATATTTACCTTCAAATTTCATATGAGATGGAAATTGAGCAGATAAACTTTTCAACTAGGAACTTCATGCAAATGTTCTTGAGTAATAAAGAAGAAAAAATATACAGCAAATATGACATTTCAATAGAATTTTTATTAAAAATAGATTTTTCAAAACTGTCTATTACACCTTACCAGCTATTTAATACTTCCAAAAATGTAGGTAAACATTTGATTCCAATCTAATTAGGTCTAAAGTTTCATGACGACCATTGGCATATAACTTTAGTTCATTTGATTGTATCTCAAAGAAACAAACATTTTTTGTTGATTTTGTATTGCATTTTCACTTCTTAATTTTGATAATTTTCAACTGGCAAAACTCCTGGATAACTGAATGTATAAATAAATGTCTGAGTAAAGTAAAGCAGCCAGTTAAAAAGATGTAACTTGTTTTCCTGCATGAACAAGTCAGGGTGTAAGGAGAAGGAGCTCTTTTTGAGAGGAAATGGCTATTTTATAGCTACTGTGTTGTTATGATTCAACAAACGTTATATTATTCCTTCTTGATAGACATGATGAGCCAGATTGTGACCTGCTTACTTGCATTAGACAGCAGATACTTACACAAACTATTCCATTCCCTTAAGTGGAACTACTTGTATAATTGCTGATTGGAATGAGTACTACAGTCACCATCTCAATTTACATAATTAGGATAACGTACTGCTTTTTTTTTATTCAGTGAGTCAGAATTTAGATCTGTTAACCTGACTATAAATACCTAGGTCAACAAGATCTGAGATCCCTGGTGATATCCTCCTTTAGTCTATGCAAAGAGTGATGTTTGTAGGCTCTGGAGGAAACCAGGTCTGACTAACATCTACAGTACAGGAAAATATCATTACATGAAGCTTTTGTGGGAGGAAGAGGTGGGCAGGGAGTAAACACAAAGTTCCTAAGGTCTCCAAAGGATTCTGATGGTACCCCACCTCAGGCACAAAAATAATTTTGTTGCAGTGTAACGCTGACAGACCCCCATCATCAGTGGGCGGGATTGAACTTGGGGCCTTAAGAGTTTAGTGCAGGAGCCTCTACCGCATGAGCTAAAAGCCGTCAAACTATTAGCTAAAGCTGTAGAGAAGACCCATGTTATCTCTCTCTCTAAGTGGTCTTGGTGCCACCCAAAATGTGTGTGGGTTACAGTAGCACAGTGGAACATGTTAATAGGGATCACAACACAGGGACTCCATATATGCTGGCTGTTTTAACAAATGTCTTCTTAATACAAAAAACTGCAAAAGAGCATTAGGACATTGTTCTTTGTGAGCATGTCACTTCCAGACATGTATTTCAACTCACTTTCCCCATATTTAAAATATCCTGAAGTGCTTTATTTTCTGGCAACAATACCAGATTGATTGTAATGCTATTAAAGCTTGGCTGTGATGCAGATAGCTGGAAACCTGTTGGGGGATTTTGCCTGTCAAACAATGAGTTAACGTAGAGGAGACAGGAAACCTCACAGGAGTACTTGGTGGGCATTAGTCAGAAATTTCATTCTGAATGCTCTAACACTCCCATGAGGGTCACATGTCCATCCAAGATAAACTGTTAATTTCATCTGATTAAAAGCAATGGAAATGGGCTGGATGACTCCGAGGGTTGTTCATGGGATCTGGGGCTTTTCACCTTTATGTCACAGATCCAAACCCAGCTCGATCTGATAATGACTGCAATAACATAATGGAACATTTTTAATAGTGGGCCTGCATGAGGTAGATTTGTTGGCCTCTGTCCAGTCCCTAATGCCCCATGCCCACATCACAATTGGTAATCTATTGGGCTGCCTTAGGAGTTGTCAAGTTGTTAATAATACTTCATTCTTATACCATGCTTTACATGCTTCTCAAAGTGCTTTACAAAGGAGGTCAGCATCATCATCCCTGTTTTACAGATGACGAAATGGAGGGACTTGCTGAAGGTCACCCACTAAACCAGTGGCTGAGTCCCAACATAGTTCTATGTCCACTAGGTTACACTGGCTGCCTATAGTTAAGGGCTAAGGTCCAAATTTTCAAAGGTATTTAGGCATCTAAAGCTACAGATAGGTGCCTAGTGGGATTTTCAAAAGCATCTAGAAGCCTCTGGGAGTTACTCTCATAGATGCTTTGGAAAATCCTACCAAGTGCCTATTTGCATCTTTACGTGCCTAAATACCTTTGAAAGTCTGTCCCTGAAGGCATATGGATAGCTATAGAGATTGTCCCTCCATACACACAAGGGTTCAAGGGAGAAGATTTTCCTGCTACTGCCCCTCTTGTTCCAGAGGATAAACAGACTGATTTCCCTGAAAGCTGTATTTATTACTCTAACGCTTTTTATCAGCTTTTTAAAAATTACACAAAAATCATTGAAATAAATAAGAAAAAAAACATTCTACTAGTAATTGAAATCTTGCCCAATTTATCTCTGTGTTTTTCACAATAACAGTTTATTTTCACGGTTTTGGCAAATAATCTCTTGATTGAGAGACAGTAATAAAAATTCAGAAGAGCAGAGCATTTGGCGTCTCAAAATGTGAAAGTTTGCTAGGATTAAAAAATAAAAGGATAAAAACCAACGCTGTAAGAAAAGCCCAGAACTTCTCATCCTTGAAATATGTGTTTTAAAATTTCCCTACTCTTCATAAATCAAAACTGAATAAACAGATCCTAGAGTTGAGAAGCAGGTGGCAAAACTGACTAAAAATCTTTTTCTATATTTTAGCAGAGAACGAATTTCATGTTGAAAAGAATGGATCATTTTTACTATTAGTTTAGCTACATGGTTCCAAGGTACCCATTTTGTGAAGCATTATCCATTTTCACCGTGGGTCATTTGTTTCTTCTGCAAATTTCCTGGAGATGTATGAATCTGATGCTCATAGATTTTTTTCTATGTATATTTTTGGTGGTGCATAATGATGATTGTCTGGATTATCTTTCCTTTAACCTGTGGAGGACATGACAGAGAGAGCAAAAATCTTATCCTGTGTTAGACTGAGCAACAGTGGTTGAAAGAGACAGAAGTACTGATGCCCTATAAATTGCCCATTTTCCACTTTCATCTAGGCCTGCTGCAGCCACTAAAACCAATTCTACTAGGCACAATTCTCTTGGAAATAGAGGGATATAGGTGAGAGCTTTTCTGGAAGAAAACTGATTGCTAGGAGGGTTTTGAGGAATGGGTGCATATTATTTTAATATCAGGGTAATATAGTTCCCCCCCTATTAAAATGAATACTAGTTTATACCCATTTTATGCATGTTACATACAAATATGCAGTTAGGTATCATGCACATTCTTAATTCTTATGAAGAAAGAAAAATAGAAACTGGGACAAGACATTGATCATGTGAGCAGAATAACTCTCAATCACATGGTATGTGGAAAAGTAAATAATTTTCTGTTTGCTATGTGTACTGAATAGGAATTTATCTCCAATTCATGCTAATGCATTAAACATGATGTGTGACTGTGTAAGGAAACGTATATAAACAACATGAAGACAGATGCGTCGTGTGTTTTAGTAATGTCAAGGACAGATTTTAAGCCATTTCATTTTTATCTTGTGTTTGCATTTGATGGAGACTGTTTCCAGCAAATCACTGAAAAAAATAGCTTTTTTCAGAAGTTTACACCAGGATGATGTATGAAAATTTGAACAGCACATCATGATAAAGGACAAAGGCATTAATATATAACAGCTGAGAGAGATTGTCACTGAGCCTACATGAAATTAGGCTATAAAGCAGGGAATGGCAATCTTTGGCACCGACTTCTCAGGGATATCTGCTGGCAGGCTGGGACGGTTTGTTTACCTGCCACTTCCATAGGTTCGGCCGATCGCAGCTCCCACTGGCTGTGGTTTGTCGTTCCAGGCCACTGGGGGCTGCGAGAAGCAGCATGGACCAAGGGATGTGCTGGAGGTCATGTCAGGACCCCTCTGGGGTTGCCAGGTTATTACATGGGGGTTCACGAACTGTCAGCCTCAACCCCAAACCCCTCTTTGCCTCCGGCATTTATAATGGTGTTAAATATATAAAAAGGTGTTTTTAATTTATTGTGGTGGGGAAGGGTGTTGCACTCAGAGGTTTGCTATGTGAAAGAGGTCACCAGTACAAAAGTTTGAGAACCGCTGCCCTAGATAGTGAACCCGACCCTGTTTGCTGCTGACTCCACCTGGAAGAAGGGTTACAAAGGATATCCATATCACTAATTTCTACCATAAGGAAATGAGCATTTTATGCATCCCAGAAGTAGTAGAACTGTGCAACTTAAATGCAATAGCAGTGACATTGCTGTATTTAAGTGTGTGTGTGGTTTTTTTTTCTTCCAGCATAGTGAAAGATAAGACGGATGTTGGGTAATGATTATGCTGAGCTTAGGCTCCAATAACATGATTGTGGGCATGATGGAAACTATATAATACAGAAATATTGTTCATGATTTATGATTTCTGAAATGAGATGAGTTTTTCTGCACCTCTGTACATTTAGCTCAGAGCACTGAAAGAAAGGATTTATTTAACAGACAAGCCAGTATATTTTAAAAGAATGCCATTATACTTTGAAAGTACTGCACCAACTTCTTTTTTTAACACACTGAAACTATTCCTTATGCCTGCTAATTCCTCACTTCCCTACAGTGATATTCTGAGGGCCCTTTAGATTCTTTCTGAAAGTATGGACATTGTCCAGATTTTTCTGCTTTATTGTTAAATAGTTGTTGCATTCGATTTTAGGTGTGGTTGCACTGCAATGGGTAGATGAATTGAATATACTTACATAAATTTCCTCATGCAAACCTGTATCACACATTTGTTCACTTGGTTCTGTGCAGGGGAAAAACATATCACAATAAGTGCAGAATATGAAACAGAAACCTACCATTCAGACTGAAGAGGAGATTATCATATATAAATAAAATGAGCACATACACGTTTGTATGCGCGCGCGCACACACATACATATGTAGTATACACATACATATAAGATTCTCAAATATTCTATTTTAACTCTAACAACAATAGTATCATACATATTATAGACATTCTTTTTATTATATGGGTTTTGTGGATTTAATGAGAAAATGGCCAGATCAGATTGTAATGAAAACATAGCTGCCTCTTCATGAAGGAGTGGCTTCAAATCCATAATTAAAAAAAAAGGATTGAAACTTGAATCTCCATTAGAGGCTTTGTGTGTACAATAAAACAACATAGTCTCTTATCTGGAGAAGATCATGAGGAATCAGGATTCCATCACTTGGGCCTCTCCTTTGTGAGCGTCACAGGTCCCAACATTCACTTCTACTTTAGTCGTTGCTAATACATGTCACAAAGTAACTCAAGGGAAGCTCTCACCTCCCCTGAGATCATGTTTTTCAACTCTTCTTCTGTTGAAATCTCTTTTTTAGGATAGCCTGGGGATATACACCTTTCTTCATTAGAGCTGGTCAGAAAATTTGTATTGAAACAGGTTTCTATCAGAAAATGCAATTTCAACAGAACTGGGGAGAAGGGTGGGGAATGGGAGACACAGGAAGAAAAGAGGCTGGGGGTGTAATTATATTGATTTTGCCAAAGCGTCATTATGGAGAAAAGGGTTTTGAAAGTGTTCCATTTTGACATTTGTGGAATGAACAGTTTCAGTTCTTCTTTTTGAAATGTCCTTTTAATTTATATGTTAAAACATTAAAATAAAAACATAACATTTTGAAGTCATCAAAATAAAACATTTTGATTGATCCAAAAGAAATTGTTTTTCAGAATTTTGTTTTATGAAAAAAATTAAAATCTTGAAATATTTTGCTGGATGAAAAATCCTTTCCCTAAACATCTCTATTATCCTATGTCTCCTTTCACCATGTCCTAGCATTTCTCCTTTCATCTGTTTTCTCTCAAGTTCTTTTCCATCTTTCTATTTTTGGTTATCCTGGTTTTTGATTTTTTTTCTTGTTGACTCTTCTTGCCCTCTTGCTCGCTCTCTCTCTCTCTCTCTCTCCTCCTTTTGGGTACTTTCTCCCTCCCAAACTCTTGGAAGCTTATTTGACACTGGGAGCGAGGACAGCTATTGGTACTGCCCCAGGCTGAGCTGAGCACTTCAGAGACAGTGATCTGAACCTGCAATCCTATATATGTCAGATATTCCTGCAGCTAGCTGCAGTAGGGTGTCCTGGTGACAGCAAAGATGGTAGATATGTAGCCTCCAAGAAGCCATCTGCTACTTTACCTGTAGATATGGAAGCATAAATGCAGTGTGTATGTGAAAGGCCTGAACTTGAGGACTGGATCTGGGCTCCTGCAGCTTTCACCACTCACACTAATCTTCCCTGTTCTCACACACCCTTGAACTAGTCTACAGGCTCTGCAGCGGTAGAGGGTGGAGTAGTTCCCCTAAATGAGGAACAACTGCCCAACACATATCTATCCCTTGACTAATTATCTCACATGCAAAGTTTCAGGGCACTGAATACATTCTGCTGTTTATGCAGAGAGCATTGGAGCTTAGAGTACATTTGGATTATATCACTCACAAATCTTGGCTCCCCCAGCAGCGTAGTTAACACTTCAAGTCTTCCCAATTAGAGTAACAAGTGTAATCCTCAATTGTCAGGCACGAGAACTCGTTACTTTCACTCACATTTACCAGGTTATTGTGATTTCGCCCAGAACTGAAATTGTCTTGGGTTAATAGGAGGCAAAAATATTCAGGGAAATCTCCATATGGGACTTCTTCACATTTGGTTTATGTCTGAACTGGTTCCTAATTCAACTTCATTACTGAAAGGCAAGCACTTTGGAAGAGCAGATATAGCCTAGATCATTAAAACTAGCCTGAAGATTAGACATGTTTAAAGCACCAAGTGATAGTAGGTACCAAAAACTGCCTTCCAAGGCAAACTGAGACAGTAGATAAAATTAAAGAGTGTAACTCTAAGGATAGAATCTGGACCCTAAAGTGCCTAAATGTCACCTCAACTCACTTGAAAATCTACCCTCTGTAACGAGTATTGTATGTTTGACAATCTAAAATGTATGAGCTAGTGTAGAATTGAAACAACTGTATGGTACATTCAGTGGTAGCTCACAGCTCTATGGAGGGATCCTGTTCTAGCCATGAATAAAGAAAAAAGTAAAACAAGGTGAAAAGATAACCCATTTACAGTTAAATGGTAAAAAAAATTATTCTTGATTGTACATTCCAGTTGCAGTAATTTGTTTGTAAATTAACAGGATTATTTTTAACTGACTGAGGTTAACAGCATTACCTGTTTAGGTTTCATTTACAGAGCATAATCATAAAGACTAAATTCTCCATAATTAGTTAAATTGCATTAGTTAATTTAAGTTGCTGTAAAAATATATGAATTGATAAAATTACAGACAGCTGGGTGCATGATGAACTGCAATAAACTAAACCAAATCCATACTTAAAGGAAAACAGAAATGCTAAATTAAGTGTGTCAGGTTAACCATTTAAATGAGCTAATTTAACAATGATAAAGACAGTTTAAAACTGAGTCCTGTCTGACTTTATGCCATATGGATGTGAAGTTGTGGATAACTACTGAAAAACAGACTGCTGCTAAAGGACAGCTGGGGAATGAGCGGCTGGACCGGTAGTTCTTTCTTGACTAATTTCCTGGGTTCCTAATCGTTTTCAGTAAAAACTTCAATCAGGGAAATTACTTAGGCAAGATTGATTTTTGTCCTGGAAAACTATTAAGGGATAATGTTCATAGCAGAAGAGCATACAAAGCAATAAATGGCTTTTGAGGGTTCCTTGAACAAAGAAGCAAAGATGAGGCATTTGATAACTACAGAAAATGGTCATTTCAAATATACATTACTTCTGCGAATGCATGACAAGATTTTTTAATAAAGGGATCTCATAAACCAGAACACAAAAATATTGACAAAAATATGATTTCCTTTCTACCTGCAAGATCGAAAGCCCTATAATGTAGCTTTTGCTGAGCTGCTGACAATGCCACATTGGGGACAAGGCTGAAGAAGATAACTGAGCAGGGATTCATTTAAAACGGTAACTGGTTATCAGGAGTTAGAAGTGTTGTCACTGGACACACACACTCTCCCCTTTTTCATCTTCTCGTGATTTTTTTCACACTTCCCTTTAGACCTGAATCAGTGTCTCTATCCTCCTATAAAACAAGTGATCTCCATCTTTTCCCACAAATCTCTCCTTGAATGCAGTTCAGCTAGGTATTCTAGCACTAGTTTCCTTCTGACACTGTATGGACTAGAGCCACAAAGGGGCTTAGGCTCATTGTGATGCCCGGCATTTAAGGGCCCTGTTGCCCATTGGAATCTTCAACCCTGAGACAGGTGCCCAGGCTCCCTGTGCAATACATGGGGACAGTTAGGTGCTTCAGAATGGAATTAGCAAAAGCCAGAAAAATGAGCAGGAAGCTAAGGCCGTAGGTAATACCAAGGAGAGGGCTGTGGTCTAAGCCCCACCCCTCAGAGGGAGTTTGGTGCCTGAGATTGAGATGGAGGAAATTTATACCTGTGAACCGTCCTCTGAATTAGGCCCGTAAGCCAGGTCAGCCCTTCCTCACAAAACACCAAGGAGGAAGTGGTATCAGATGCCTCCCCCTTTATACTCTACATTCTAGTATTTAGATCACTCACATAGGATGTAGAAGAGTGGAGTTCAAATCCCTAGTCTTCCTCATTCAGAGCAAGGAGGTAGCTCCTAACAACCACTGGGGCTGCTGAGTGGGGGTTTTACAATTTGAAGTTAGGTGCCTAAAACCCTTTGTGGAACTATCCCTGTTTTCCTACCACTGTTGTAGGTGACCCTTACTACTTTATGTTATACTTAAGGAGTCAGATGGCACCCTCCAAGCCAGTCATGTATCTCATACCCTGCTTGAAAAGGGGAGGCCGCTGCCTCCTCAGAATGTTGGACCCTGCAGAGAGTTCACTGCAGAGTATGGACCCATTTGGGAAAGGGTGGTGAAGACTGGACAAGTTGGGGCTAAGGGACAGGACAGTCACAATTTTATGTGGTGGCACAGCATCATGGACAACCACCACTTACCTCTATATTGACACTACAGAGATTGACCCTATATTAACCCTCAGGAAGGTAATTCAGCCAATGGCCCTCTGTGGTACAGAACCTCGCCCCTGACATACATCTTAAGCATATCCCTGGAGAGTCATGCTACCAGAGAGCAGTGGGGAGACCACTGGATCTGTAGAGCCAGTGGACATGCAGAGCCTTGATACTGGGTACTGAGTCACAGAGTTTTAAGGACAGGCCCATGACTCATTCTGCAGATGATGGGGACCCCTTCCACCTGACAGAACACAATGAATGAAACTCCATGAACAGAACTCATTAAGTTTTCCTTCCTTTTACCCCTATTCCAGGGATTTTACTATGTGAGGGGGTATAAACTGACCTTACATTAAAGTTCCAAACTGCCCCCTAACCAGAACTGCCGTTGAAGAAAATGGGAGCTCAGTAAGCAGAATGAACGCAGGCTCAGGCCCCTTGCTGGTAAATTTCTTGAAGCAGGGACCTTGACTTCCTTTGTCTTTGCAAAGCACCACAAATGCTTAGTTTGCTATACAGATAATAATACAAACATATAGGATCGATAAAATTTTAAGGTCAGCTTCATTAATGAGACAATAGTATTTGATTTTTCTACGCTATGACTGCCTGCAATCCTCGATTGTCACATTGTATCATTCATAATAAAGGTATTTATAAGCTCTAATATTTTTAATTGGTTCCCATCATAGACAGCAGTGAAGCACTATTTTAATTTGCAATTTAAAATGTGTCAAGTAGATTCACAGCCTCATGTTCAAATCACAGAATCAAAAGAGAAGATAATTTAGAAAAATAATTTTGCATGTCAAAAGCATCACTTGGAGCTGGCTACTAAATAAGAACTTTTCTTTTTGGATATTTGAAATGTAATTAAGTATGATACCTATAGGTTTGAAATTCTAATTTCAAATATATTAGGGATGTACATCACCAATAATTTGGTAATTAAAATAAAAAGCTAATTAACTACAATCAGTCTCCTCTTAGCTATATGTATTCATAGATTCATAGACTCTAGGACTGGAAGGGACCTTGAGAGCTCATCAAGTCCAGTCCCCTGCCCTCATGGTAGGACCAAATACTGTCTAGACCATCCCTGATAGACATTTATCTAACCTACTCTTAAATATCTCCAGAGATGGAGATTCCACAACCTCCCTAGGCAATTTATTCCAGTGTTTAACTACCCTGACAGTTAGAAACTTTCTCCTAATGTCCAACCTAAATCTCCCTTGCTGCAGTTTAAGCCCATTGCTTCTTGTTCTATTATTAACAGCATGTGTCAGAATCTATGTTCCTCCAGTATACAGAAGACTTCATCCCTCAAATTCCAGGTAACAAACAAGAAAATAAATTATTTTTATAATGTTTTGAGATCCTATTTTACAGTTGTACGGTGTGTGGTCACGAAATGTATGTCAAAGAAACAGACAAAATCCCTACATACCATCCATCGCTTTTCTGGAACACAAAATAACAGAACTGACTATCACACAAAAGGAATGATGATGATATAACCCTCATACATGGACCTTTGACACGCTTTTCCCCCTGTGTAAATGTTTTATAAGATCATTAGTTTCCTTCCTTCACGTAGCCATTGCATTCCCCATCTGTTTGTGTTTACATCTAGTGAGCAAAAATTAAAAAAAAAATACAACAAATTGACATTATGGAAATCTTGAGATCTTACAACCATGTAAAATCCATTTGGATACTAGTCACGAGAATGCTTTCAGTTGATGGTTTCACAGGAAATCACTGGCTAAATTTCATCATCCATGCTTTCAAAGATGAAAATTCCTAAGATTAACATACCTATAATGCCTTGTTAGGAAAGATCTCTGAATACAGAAAAGGAGGGTTACAGATAATAGATGGAAAGGATTTCAAGTGGACATATATGTCAATTACCATAGTATATACAACACTATGCACTATGACCTTTTTTGCATGAGTAATCCCACTGACTTTAATAGGGCTACTCAGATAAATAGCCCATGTAAAGAAACATTGCAGGATCAAGCCCTTAAATTGGGAGCCTTATTAGTCTGAACTATTGGGCCAGGTTCCGCTTCACTCTTGTGAATCCAGAATAATTCTCTTGTCCAGATTTACACTAGAGATGAATGTAGTCTATTGTCTTTTACTTGTCAGTAAAGTATCATACATATTTACAGTAACAATTATCAGAAGTGATTAATTGCAGCTATAAATCTGATTCACCTTCAAAGGCGTGCTGATGGATATGGTATTATAAGTAGAACTGACAGTGTCACCTAGAGGTAAGGTTGCCTGATGCTTCCTATTATAAGACCCTATTTTTTCAGTTGCTTATAACTTTGTCAAACTTTAACAGTTTGAGCTGACTTTTTCCATGACAGGTGTTTGCCTTAGGCTGAACGTTTTTAACGTTTCAGTAAATATGGATTCAGCTGCTTCCAAGACTAAGCGTAGGGAAAATTCATTGTTTTGTTGTTGTTTTTAACAGCTTTTCTCTGAGAGACTCCAAAATCTCCATGCTTTGGAGAAAGGACTTGAAATTTGGTCTTTGTGTCAGGAATGTGCCCTTTTGCCATCCCTGTGAGGAAAAATGTCCACATTTGGCCAAATTATAAGGCATGAAAACCTTTGACTTTCCACATTTTCTGTAGAGACTTTTGATAGGTAAATTCTTTGAAGATTTCATCCTCACTGAACTTGCTCCTGCCCAGGTCTGAAGGTGCTGAGCAGGCCTTTCCCTGCTATTGCTGTTCCTGGCTGCGACAAGCTACTATGATTGTGGACAAAAGACAGACTGGAGGCAGAGATGGGCAAAGAGACTGCAGACACTGGGACCAGCTAGGCAAGGAGCCTGTCTGGGGAACTCTCTCAGTCAGCAGCATGAGAACAATGGCACAGTAATGGATGTTGGAGTGAGGCAGAGCTAGGGGTTGGCTAGGTAAATATTAAGATGGGGGGAGGGGAAAGGAATCTAAAGTAAGGGAGAGCATGGAGTGGAGATGATCAATGACTGAGTCAAGGGACAGGTGAAGAAAGAACAAGAAAGGGAGGGATCAGGACAGATGAGAACCAATGGATGTTCTTGATGGATGAGATAAATACATTAATAATTTTTATTAAGTAATTAAAACATTTGGAAGCATATTCTCTGGGGGCAAAATTGCTGACCTCTCTACGAAAAGTCGTGGTTTTTGAACAGTCTTTTATGCTTGTTTAAAAGATATTGGTTTAAATTTCCAGCTAACAAGATAAAGCTCAGGGGCATGGATTGATAGTTCGTTAAAATTTAGTATAGCATGCACTTCCTAATACAAATAAAAGTTGTTTTCATGTAATTAACCAATTGCGTATTACTCCAATCATTAAGTGGAGAAGAAATACCCAATTGTCCTCCCCTTCATTGTCAAGCTGAATGGGGAGCAGTAAACTGTCTCATGGGTTTCCTTTGGTTTTATTTTCAATGCTGATCTAATAAATCCTATGAGATAGAAAAGTGGGTAATGAAAAAGTACTACTTCATCATCAAGCCAGCCAGCACACTTCGTCCATCACACACACAGTAACTTCGTTAGTTGGCTACTATCGTGGGGGTACTGTGTGAAGAAAACAGGGCAAAGGAGCAAGCAACTGTGTCTGGCCAGTTCTCAGGATTACAGCTGATGGAAGCCAGTGGCTTCTTATCACATTGGAATGATACTTGTAGTCAGAGTAACTTCTGAATAGTATTAAAACATTAGGAACTTTGATGTTTGGGTCTGAATGATATTTGTGTTCAACTTATTCCCTCATCTCTACTGTCTGCTGCATTCCAATGAGATAGCACTATAGCAGGGATGGAAAAGTGATCTATTTCTACCAGGGCACCAGATTTCTTTTAAAAGTTCAGAACAAGGTTTTCAAGTGCTCAGCACCCACACTTAGAACCAGATTTTCCAAAGAGCTCAGCTGCTATTTCTAAGGACCAGATTTTCAAGAGCTCATCACCTAGCAACTCCTATTGTGACCTTTCAGGCCAGATTTTCCAAGGAACTCAACATGTTGCTCTTTGGAAAAGCTGTTACATACTGTTCAGTTTTTAAAGCTGATTGGAATATTTGGGCCACCCCTACACTGTAGTATTCAATGATATTCTTCTCAGAGTGCAGTATTAAAGTGCCCCAACATACACATAAAGTTTCATTTGTATTATATTTACAGAAGTAGAACAGGACTAAATGGAAATTTATTAGCTGTGTGGATTACTACACACAATTCATATCAATATCATGCCTAAGAAACCTTGACAAAACTTGTAGTACAGAAAAAGAAAATAATATTACTGTTTGATTACTAAATATTTCAGAGGCATTCAGTTATGGGCATGCCCTCCACACCCCCCTTTTTATGAAAATCACAGTTACTGGACAAGAAAGTCACTATTATTGTGGTTTTGCTACCGTTGCACTAATAGGGCAGTCCATCTTTCCAAAAGCCTGCTTTCTTTGAAGAAAGCTCCAGTAAATTGTTTACCACATTCACAATTCAATAGCTCCCTCCAGTATTGCATCCATCTTTCACTGATTAATAATGAAGCAATAATGAAAATGTTCCTCTCTGCCTCTATGCTCCCACCGATTAAACATGTTGCAAAAAATGCAGCCTTTGGAAATTGTTGTTTTACCATCTAGTAAAGAATTACATTGTGTACTAAGAACATTGGTAAAACAAGATCTGCAGTCACAGGATTCAGATGGGTAAAGATGGATCCTTAAACTGACATTTAAGAATCACTGACTCTCAAATACCACATTAGTAATCACAAAATCAACGGTGTTTAGAATAAATGTAATTACCCCTGTATGCTCTGTTTGAAACCAACACTGTAGCTATTTGCCTGACTAAATGCCAAAGAGAAGAAATGGGAAATATGAGGGTTTTATTGAAATGCATTATACTTTATAATTTTTCTATGAAATGACATTACTGTAGCTCAACACGGATTTTCTCCCAATTAACCAACTGAGTTTTTAGAAAGGTTGCCAATCTTTCTTCTGCTATGGTCTTAATTAAAGATTAGATTAATTAAAGGAAGGGGTATAATATAAATGAGTCAAGTATGTGGTAGGTTATCAATATGTCTTCATTTTATCTGTATGTGAAAGTTAGTGAGGCCACAGTTTTCATTATATTCTATTATACATCATTATTAATTATGGATTAATAGAATCAATTAAGTGTAGGGGAGGTCAAGCAAGCAGATTACAAAAACGTGAGTTCTGGACACTGTTGGTGAAGTTACTGTGGAGAGAGACTTTTTAATAGGATACAAGACAGTTGATTAGCTCAAATCCAGTCCACATTGGGAGTGATGTAAAGTTGTCATGATTTGGCAGCTCCTTAGCAATTCATGTGAAACAACTGGTGGTCTCAAACCATTTCATGATGGAAAGTGGTCATATTCCAATTTCCATTAGTGGAAGTCTCGGGAGAGAGACTTTGGATTAAGGACTTGATCCAAAGTCCAGTGAAGTCAATGAACAGATGTTCATACACTTCAATGGACTTTGGATCAGGTTCAAAATTGGCATGGAAATGTAACTGCCACTGTATCCCCAAAGTTGGTCATTCCAGAATATGATGTGGAACAATTTTAAAAAAGCTTGACTGTGCTGTGGCTGTAGGATCCAGAG
Organism: Chelonoidis abingdonii; assembly: GCF_003597395.2. Classification (NCBI taxonomy): domain Eukaryota; kingdom Metazoa; phylum Chordata; order Testudines; family Testudinidae; genus Chelonoidis; species Chelonoidis abingdonii. Next base: position 14,734,929 of record NC_133783.1, on the reverse strand, counting down.
CTATCACATTGGTACCTTTTACAGGTACTAAAGCTACCTACAAATGATGCTCTAAAATATCACACCCATTTCTAAAGAATGTTAGAGATCTCCATCACCAAACAAAGGCATTAGTCAGCGAAAGAATCTAAATAAAGGTTGGGAGACAAGCTGTCAAGGTATTATTCCCACTTTGAACTTTAGCATCCAGAAAGTGGGGACCTGCATGTATGCTTCTAAGCTTAATTCCTAGCTTAGATCTGATAGCGCTGCCACCAACCAAAAATATAGTGTTTTGGTACACTTCCTGTCCCCCAAACCCTTTCCTGGGGGACCCAAGACCCAAACCCCTTGGGTCTTAAAACAAAGAGAAATAAACCATTCCCCCTCCTTTCCCCCTTCAGACTTTCCCTGAGAAGCACTGACACAACTCCTTGAATCTAAAAACAGAGAGGAATTAACCTTTCCCTCCCTTTCTTTCCCCCCACCACTCCCTGTGAGTTCAGACCCAATCCCTTGGCTTAAACAGGAAAAAATCTATCAGGTTCTTAAAAAAAGAAGCTTTTAATGAAGAAAGAAAAGTAAAATTACCTCTGTAAAATCAAGATGGAAAATGTTTACAGGGTCTTCTGCTATACATAGACTAGAGGGATCCCTCCCCCCTAGCCTAAGTTACAAGTTAACAGCAAACAGAGGTAAAATATCCTTCCAGCAAAATACCACATTTGCAAATAAAGAAAACAAACAAAAGACTAATCCGCCTTCTAGCTATTACTTACTATTTTGAACATGAGAGACTGTTTCAGAAAGATTGGAGAAAGCTGGTTGCACGTCTGGTCCCTCTTAGCACCAAGAGCGAACAAAGAACAACACAAACAGCACAAACAAAGACTTCCCTCCACCAAGATTTGAAAGTATCTTGTCCCCCCATTGGTCCTTTGATCAGGTGTCAGCCAGGTTCACTGAGCTTGTTAACCCTTTACAAGTAAAAGAGACATTAACCCTTAACTATCTGTTTATGACACAAGCAAACTACTTTTTATTTTTAAACACAGAATAAAATAATAAAACAACAACAAAAAATAGGGCACTGACTGAAAGTATCTGGTCTTTAGCAGTTAGAAGAAATAGTTCCATCACAAAGCATCGGGTCTCATTCAAACTTTGTTCAGCCACTGTAACCAAGAATTCATGAACTACTTGCTTCAGTTGAGTTCAGAGATGTATCCTCTGTTCCTCCCTCTTGTCTCTGTTACTCACATTAGCCTACCATTACATGATCAGGGCCAGATTCTGCAGTACATTCCAGCTGCTTTCACTATTCAGGTGATGTAAAGCAGGCATAAAGCCTGTGTAACCAGCTAGTTAAACTAGATTTACAGCAGCTTTTCATCATGAGAATGTTGCAAAACAACCAATGAATACTGTGGACTCTGACCCTCTGTAGTCTCATGTGTTCACAGGTCTCTGAAGTGGAATAGTATTGTAGTATCTGAGGGCTTCGCAATCTGTATGTATTCAGTCTCACCCCTCACCCACTTCAAGTTAGGGAAGTACTGTTGACCCCATTCTACAGATGGATAATGGAGGCATGTAGAAGCCATGCTCAGATCTTCATAAGTGCTTAAGCATTTCTCTGTGCAGCATGGAAATGGGGAGAACCCACATTTATTTAGCGTGTGCATAGTCGTCCAACCAAGCGATGGCATCTTCAGTGGTGTGATGCAGTTCTTCTAGGCCACCACTGAACCTAGTCAGCAGGCATTCAGCAACAATTTGTGTCATTGGATGTGTTGTGCCATAGCTGCACAAAGGGCTGTCATGAAGGACCCAGCAATACTGGTTGGAACCCACATGGGGAGAACCCAAGCTAGGGTAAGGTTTGTTTTCAGTGTCTACCTTGACTCAATCTCTCTCCCTCTGTTGTATTCATTTGATCCTAATTGATTATTGTGACTATGGGATATTGGTTCACCACTTCTGTGTGGTTCAGTCTAATTTTCTTGGGGTGGGTAGAGTAAAATAGAGGTTTTAAAAGGCAGTTACTAACCGGAGACACTGTTTTAGACTTCATTGCATAACATGCAGGGCTTTCCAGATTAATATTTGGAAGGTTGGAGCCAAGGAATATACTCAGCTCCCCATAATCAGTTCAGGTGATGGCCAGCAGAGGAGTCCTGCTAGTTCCCAGAGATGGAAACAGTGGCTCTGGAGACATTTTTATCATAGCTGATATATATGGTAATGGTGCAATTAGCTAACTGTTGGTAGTGGTACCACTGTAGCTGTAAAAGTGCACCCGAATTGCCACCAACTCTGATCTATTAACACCCTGATCTATGACAAGCTCACCTTAAACACCAGCCTGTAGGGGAAAGGGGATTGTGTTTTCCTATTTATGATCAGATCTTCATTTGAGAGATGACAAAGGTGGTTCTAAGGCATCTTTATGTTCACCCATTCTCTAATGCACCCTCTGGCATTATTTAGAGCAACCTTGGAGGATGCTCCAATTTACTGTGGCTTGTAAGAGCCCCTGAGGAACCATTTTGCCATCTGAGGAGTGACAGTGTGCCCCTTGCTGCATAGGCACTGACGCCATGGGTGCTTCAGGGCTGGAGCACCCACAGGGAAAAATTAGTGGGTGCTCTGTGCCCACTGGCAGCCAAGCTCCTCGGCCCGCCCCACCTCACCTCCTCCTCTGACTGCCTCCTTCCCTCAGTGCGCCACATCCCCACTCATCCTCCCTCCCTCCCAGCACTTACCACCACCAAAAAGCTGTAGCAAGCTCTGGGACGGAAGGAGGAGAAGCAGGAATGTGACGCACTCAGGAGAGGAGGCGGGGAAGAGGCGGATCTGGTGTGGGGATATGGGGAAGGAGTCGAATAGGGACAGGGAGAGGGTGGAAACTTTGGGGAAAGGGTTGGAATGGCAGTGGGAGGGGACAGGGGAGGGTGGAGTCGGGCAGGGCTGGGAGCAGAGGGGGGTCGAGCACCCACTGGCGTCATTAGAAGTTGGCGCCTGTGCCCTCTTGCCTCTAACACAGCCAGAAGTTGGGAAGGACGCAGATAAAATGGCTTGATATTGGGGTAGTTATGCTGATTCAATGTCAGTCAATGGTTCCTTTCTGAGACATCTCTATGGCCCCTTTGTGCAATTCCAGATCTAGCCCTATTCTTTGAAATAAACATTTACGCTGGTAATAAAAGGCAGAGAAAAACTAAAGCTTATGACACCTTTTTTACCATGAATATTACAGTGGAGGCTAACTCAAGTTAATGACGTTTATTGTGAGATAAGTATTATTTTGATGCCAGTCACAGCTAGAATTTGCTATTTTTTTAACATTATGCATTTGTATAATGTCTTATCTTGTTAACAAAAACATCTCAGCAGTGTAATGTAATATCACCTAAAATGGAGGCTATTGCTTTGTGAGAATAGTTCTGTGGCACAAAATCCATAAAGAAATGGATAAGGACTATGCATTGGATTTAAGAGAACTCCACATCTTAAATACAGATCTGCAAAAGGAGACAGACAGAAGGGCAGCATACATTTATTATTTCCCTCCCGCACCCCCGACTTATTTCCATTTAGCATATTGACAAAGTACACTGATCTAGTCATGTAAGGGCCCTGAAAGTGGATGAAATTACACAACTTTGACAGCATAAAGAGGCCAAATATAAAGGGTCTTAGTGATCAGGTTCTTCAAAAAAAGTTCACTTTTTCTTTCCCATTAATTATTTCTTTTCACATTCACTGCCTTCTGATCTCCATCTGGGATCAGAAGTGAAAGTGCTAAAATACTGTAGGAGGCACCCACTTACAGATGTCATAGTATGTGCAGGACAGCGTACTTCAACAATGTCTTAGCAAAATGGCTCACAGATATCGACTTTATGCATGTTATTGTCAGTTTGCTGCAAGCCATCAGAGTTTCAAAGTCCTGGGCACTCGATATCCTACCTTGTAAGGATGGTTGTTTTGAATTATAGTTCTTTACACAATTTTTTTTTAAAATTTACATGGAAATTTATTAAAGGTTGTCTGTGTAGGTATTCAAAATTCCAAAGTCATGGTTCATGTTACATGTGCAAACTTAACTCTACCCCCTTGTTCATATGCATTATGATGTAAGGCCAGATCCTGATGTTAAGAACAATTAAAAGGAAAAAAAAAACCCTACTCCAGCAGAGGATTTGATCTTTATGACCACACACTATTTCTCAAATACAATATATTTTTTTTTAAATGTCTACACCCTTAATTGCACATAGGTTGCACCTAGCATTCCTGTGAGAATCCACAGAAGTAATGTATGGGAAGTGCTCAACCAGCCACATTAACATGACAATTTACTACACTTTACTACATTGTTGTGTACTATAGTATTTAATACACAACACTGACTAACAGTGATATTTGGTACGATATATATGCCACCTAATCTTCTAATCCCCAAAACACATGCATGGACTACCAGTGGGACTACTCATAGGCTGAGCACCTGCAGTATCATTGTCTATATTTACAATTAGCTTTTCTTAATCAAAGCTAAGTGCCTCAGTCCCTGAAATGCACCAAAGGAAGGCTGCGCTGGTGTATGGGCAATTTATTGTACTTGGACATGGATGGACCTGTTTGACCACAATATGATGCTATAAAAGCTTTGCATATCCCTAAAAACAAACACAGATAAACACTTCTGGAGAATTTTTTACAATTTAACACTGGTTCATTTAGCGCTGCCCTCTGTCTTGAAGAGCTATTTCAGCTCCATTCTGAGGATGTTCAGTAGTGGTGACCACAAATGCACAGCATATCTATGGAAGTCCAGATCTCTAAGGTGTTGTAAATATGCAGTAGGAGGCCAAGCATCATTACCTCTTATTGCAGTGGAAAGGCCATGGAATTTCCCCTAAGAAACTTCTACAGCTATCAGGGCAGGGGAAAAGCTGCACAGTGGAGCTAAACAAACAATTCTTAATGAATCATTTGTTAAACCAATTTGGCCTGTTTTTCTGTTTAAAATTGTCCATGAGCAGATAAAGAATTTCTTGAACATATTGGTTACTTGATACCAAATAACGTCTCTGAATAATCCTTGTTTTGTAGCTTCCAATGCATTTGGATCAATTGTTAGGGTCACATTTGAGACAATTTCTTGCATTTACAAATTCAAAACTTACTGTTTGCACAAGCATTTCTGCCCAGGATGGACATCTACTTGCGGAACCGCAGAATGCCAATGCAAAACAAAGTCAAAACAACTGCATTTCAAAAATTGAAAACCAATATCTGTGAAATGGTTTTACCATATCCTCTCACAAACCTCCCCTAAAAGAGATGCTACCAGGGAAGAAATAAAGCAGTCCCACAACTAATAAAAACACATGCCACATGTGCTAACATACATAACAGTGAATATCTGAGCATTCAATATGCTGGCTATTGAACCAATGGGCAATGTGATATGCAAACTGGCAATATGGTTTGGAGGAAATATACTTATGAGACTTTTTTACAGTTAGATTCTCAAGTTTAACTTTGAATTTAAAAAGCATTTTCAAAGTGAAATATCCTTGACTTAATAAAAATAAAAAAGAGGAAAAAAGAAAAGAAACAATGATAAATATCCAAGCTAACCCTACCCTGGTGCTCAAACAGTTCTGTGCCCTGCCTCCTCCTAATTGCAACAGCTGAATCTGACCCAGTGCCCAGGTTCCAAGCCCTCCCAAATCTGATAAATGAATAAGGAAATATAATGGCAAGGTGGAGAAGTTTAATAAGAACTAACCAAAATAGCACATGCAGTTTGCTGCACAAGTGATACATGTCCCACTGTCTCCTATTTTTCTTAGAAGTCTGCCATGCAAGCCCTACCATAATGAAATCTTGTTTACTTTATGAGATCTGACAAATCACAGCCCTTTAATATCACCTATTACTATCATAGAGAAAAGCATGACGCCTACTGTTATTCTCATAATGTCACCGCTTCAAGTTCTAATAATACCTATGGTTAGCATTAAAATAGGCAATATCAAGTTTATTCAGACCAGTAAAAGCACCTGCTTGAAGCACTGAGCAACAGTTCTTTGACCTACATCTACCATGATTCCTATAATTTCTTCAGCGTAGAATACACTGATCACATGCAATATATAAAATAGGATTCTGAGCAGTTATGAGCCAGAAGCCAAGCTCTTTAAGTTTGCTGTATGATAACCAGACATGACTGAAAGAGTGCATAGTCTTCTCAAGCATTATTTAATTTTCCTGATGCATTATACTCAGTTGGCAGCCACTTCATGCCCAGCATCATATTCACCACTATGATTTGGTGCTGTATCAGGCTTTGTCAGGTAACATTTTCAAAAGTTCCTAGAGGTACGTCTATACAGCAAATGAAGGTATGATTGTAGTGTGGGGCCAGGTCTACACTGCGACTTTAAATCGGTTTAATGGCCGATATACCGATTTAACGCTGTATCCGTTCACACGACGTCGTCATTAATATCGAGTTAAATAAAATGATTGCTTTATGTCCATGGTCCCAGGCTACCATCGATTTCAGAAGCGGTGCACTGTGGGTAGCTGTTCCTCAGCTACCATAGTTCCCATTCCGTGTTGAGAGCACAGTGCCTGATGGTGCATAAACATTGCCCGGGTGGTGCTGGGTACAGCTCACCCTCCTTTGTGAAGGCAGCAGAACAACCCTTTGGCGCCCTTTTTGCGGAGTGCATTGAGCAAACGCCATAGCCACAGCAATCATGGACCTGAGATCACAAACGGTATTCTGACCGTTATCAACACCTCGCGTCTCTCGTGCTGACTAACTGAACAATGAACTGCAAAGGCAGGAGGAGGAGGAGGCAGCCTATTCTGAGTGGCGAGGACAGCGTGACGAGATGGAGGCAGAATTCTCCATAACACTGGCCAGCGTTTGGAGCTACTGGCTATAACGGGCATCTACTACCCATTGAACGCCGAATTGGGCACGGAAACAAGTACAACTGGTGGGACGCATTGTTTTGACGGTGTGGGACGATTCGCAGTGCTGCGAAACTTTCGCCATGCATAAAGGCACTTCTTAGAATTGGTAGATGCTTTCCCTGCCCTAAACGCCATAATAAAACATGAGAGCAGCCCTCACAGTGGAGAAGCGAGTGGCAATAGCCTCTGGAAGCTTGCAATGCCAGACAGCTACCGGTCAGTCGGAAATCAATTGGGATGGGAAAATCTACTGTGGGGCGCAGTGATGCAAGTACCAAAGCAATCGTTAAGCTGCTGCTACGAAAGGTTGTGACTCTGGGACGGATGCAGGTGAAGTGGATGGCTGCTGCCATGGGTTTCGAACTGTGGTGGGGCCATAGATGGAACCCATATCCCTATCTTGGCCCCAGAACACCAGGGCACCCAGTACGTGAAGCCAGGGGTACTTTCAATGGTGCTGCAAGCACTTGGTGACCACCAAGGACGTTTCACCACATCCACGTGGATGGCCAGGAAGGGGTTATGACGCTCGCGTTCTTCAGGAGCACTAGTCTGTTTAAACCGGCTGCAGCAAGGGAATTACTTCCCAGACAGAAAATACCGTGGGAATGTTCAAATGCATAGTTATCCTGGGGACCCAGCCTACCTTGAGCATGGCTCATGAAACCATACACTGCAGCCTGGACAGTGGTCAGGCTGTTCAACTACAGGCTGAGCAAGTGCCGGATGGTGGTAGAATGTGCATTTGGCCGTTTAAAGGCGTCCTGGCGATCATTACTTACTCGGTCAGACCTCAGCCAACCAATGTCCCGCTGCTATTGCTTGCTGCTGTGTGCTCACAATCTTTGTGAGACTAAGGGGAGAACATTTATGGCTTGGTGGGAGGCTGAGGCAAATCACCTGGCCGCTGAGTATGAGCAGCCAGAGACCAGTGGCGATTAGAAGCACACCTGGAGCGCTGCGCATCAGAGAAGCTTGAAAACGAGTTTCAGCACGGCCAGGGTACGGAGTGACCTGTTTGCTTCCCCTTGATGAACCCTCCGCACTTGATGGCTTATCAGTGTAAAGCAACCCACCTCCCCTTTTCATTACAGGTTGGCGAAGGAAAAAATTCTGTATCGTTAAAAATCATTTATTATTCTTAAAGTAATTATGCATCTGTTAAAATCATGAGTTTTCCTTACTAGCTTCCTGTAAGCAACCCACCTCCCCCTTTTCGATGTATTCTGTATTACAAGGAACTATAAAAAAAGGCAGGAATTAGAAGTGTGTCCCTGACTGCGTGCTTTGGAAGGAGGGGAAGGAAAGGCTACTAAGCACATTGTAGCGTAATTACAGCCTTTTCCTTGAACTCTGCAGGGTGTGGAGAGTAGGCGGGGAGAAGCTTCCCCCACGCGTTCTTACACGTCTGGGTGAGGGAATATGGGACGTGGCTTTGCAGGAGGTTAATACAGGGGCTGCAGTGGAACTCTGCTACTGTGCTGCTCTTCTCGAAGCTCCACCATCGTTGGAGTTTCAGTTTGAGACGCAGCAGATCCAGCGTTGCTTCTCTCCAACGCTGGTCTTCCTGCCTAGCCCTCTCAGATCGTTCACTGGCATTTTCCTGTACTTTGCTACACATCCTTCCAATCATTCTGTTTATCCCCTCACTGCGTGTTACTTCAATAATTTCGTGAACTTTCATCTCGCGTCGTCTTCTTCCTCGCCGTATCACAGCACCCTCGTGATGGCATAGGACTCTGAGAAATTGCAGCTGCATGGGGAAGGCAAACCAGGGTGATAAGTATGTGGAAAGAACCTTTTAACGAGCAATGATAGTACTTTACATAGACTATCCACCTTACAGAGCACATGTGATCTCTAAACGAAGGTCGCATTTTGTATCGTTTAATATTCAGTGTCTGTGTGACTGGTGTGGCACACACACAGACGCAGGTACGCCAACCGTACGTCCACGCGACGATGTAAGTGAGCTTTAAAAATTTTGACTTCTCCGCGTCATATCACACAGTGATCTATATGATGCCTTGCTCTATTAAGAGGAACCTGCAAAGCCCAAACCCCCTCTTTCACATCCACCAACAGCGCATGGCCCTCCTATCGTATACGATCGCTGCTAGTGATCACCTACATCACCCCCCGCAGCGCTGCTGGTAGCAGGAAGAATCCTGCTTGCCAGACGCTGAACAACTCGTCGCTATCCTCCTCCCATCCCCCCGCTGCTGGTCGTAGCAAAATCGCCATGTCTGCCCCTATTTTACATTCCTGATTTCTACAAGTAAACAATGGATGATATCTCTCTCCTGACAATACACCGCAGGAGGCAGATCGTTGTTTATGCCATGCTTCAGTGCAATGCCTTCAATGCTGCAGTAACCGAATGTCTTGCAAAATTCATGGCGTGAAAAGGTACCTACTATGGGGGACCGGAGAAGGCTGTCTTGGCCAGAAATGTTCTCATATAGCATAAGGGTTTGAGTTCCTCCACGATCGATCATGGACATTAATTTGGAGGATTTTCGCTCCATCCCAGACATGTTAACGAATTTCCTGTAACAGTAATGGCTGGGACTCGCAGCAAAGCCCGGTGTCAAATGCGATCTAGTTTTAAATCTGTGTTTGGTACAGAATGAGGGACACTTACCGCGAGGTCGTTCCATGGCTTCACTGTCTGGGCTTCTCTCGCTTGGGAGCGCAGGGACTGTATTCTTGGGTCTCAAAAGATCCTGGCTGTGGGTTTACGGACTGCTGTGTGCTATCACCACGCTCTCTCATCCTCAAATTCGTCTCCATCTTGCCCCGGCTACATCCTCAGAAACACTTGATATTTCAATCCCAAGTCTAAATCCACGACAGGGTGGGCACTGGTAGCGCTGAACCCCAAATTGGCATGTTGTTGCAGCATAGAACGCCCGGCATGTTTTTCGGCTCAGAAGCCTGACTTCACGTTTGCTTCTCTCTGGCTTTCTGGTACCCTGCTAAGTTCTTCACTTTCACTCGGCACTGAAGGAGCCTGCTGTGCCCTTATCAGCCATAGACTTTGAAATTCTTCAAAAACTTTTCATTTCGTCTTTGGAACGCCAGTGCTGTGAGCACTGAGTCTCACCCCAGAAAGCGTCGATCCAGACCTCCTGTGTGGTCAAGCTGGCGCTCTTTCGAATATCAGAGACTGCATTGTGACGAGTGCAAATGAGCTCTGTGTGGTCACTGTGGTGTGTGCTGACCACGGTGGACAATCAGGAAATGAATTCAAAAGTTCGCGGGTTAGGCTTTTTCCTGTTTACTGCCGTGCGCACAACAGTTTAGTGTCCGATGCTATCATGAGTGCCCCTGTGACAATGGTTCTGAAACCAAATTGGAGTGGCTCACTGGGGCAGAGTCAATCGCTCCTTCTGGTTTCTAAACAATTGCAGTAGTCCCTGCCTGACGTCATAGCCACGACTGCCTGCCTCAAGTCCCCCCCCGTTTATGTCAGAAATAAGTCTTTTCTTATTCTTGTATTCTCACGACTGCATGACAGAAATGGGGTGGGCCGCTGCCACAGTAGCTGCGAGGGTTGGAGAGAGGGAAGCAGTGGTGGGTCTTCTTGCAGGGGAAACCCTGTTAATAAAGCCACGGAGTAGCTTGCGCTCTTCTAATACACATGACTCTTCTTCAGAGAAGTAGCCGTGTTAGTCTGGATCTGTAAAGCAGCAGAGATCCTGTGGCACTTTAAGACAACAGACATCTGTTTAGCTATAAGGTGCCACAGGATTCTCTGCTGCTTTGACTCTTTCTTGTCAAGGACTGACTCTATTTTTAGACAACATAAGGGAGGGATTGACTCAGTGGCCAGTGAGTCAATCCCAAGTTTGCTTTTGCGTTGCGCCCCTGGCTGATTTAGCCAGGGGCATCTCATGATAGCAGCGGACAGTTCAGAAAGGAGGATAACACGTAATGTCATTGCCAGTTTTTCTCTGGCAGTAGACGGTACAGAAGACTGGTAACCATCTCTGCTACGATTGCAAAAGCAATTGAATGCTGGTGTGTAGCGCTCGAGGTCGCCCTTGTTCTCCACGGCATCTATACACAATGGTGACGGAAAACAAAAAGCCGAGGTCTCTAGTGCTGCGTGCTATTGTTTCTGCAAGGCAATTCCAGAGAAAAATGTGCGAAAGGACTGTCTGCGTGATGTTTCCCGGAGCAAGGAATGACTGACGACATTACCAGAACCCCCCGCGACCATTAACATTAGCATCAGGGCCGGGAATCAGAGATGGAACGGGTGTGCTGAGAACCCCGCTATCCAACAGTCCTCAGCAGTCCTCGAAAATATTTGCATTCTTTAGCACCCAGTGTCTGTAGCGTAAACACGTGGTCTTTTATGGTTCACGAAACAGCTATTCAGTTTCCTTCCCCTACCAGCACGAAGAAAGTTAAATAACAATCCTTGAGAAACAATGTCACCCCTCTTTGTACGAATGGTACTATAGAGGCGAATCTGCAGCACCTGAAGAGCATTAGAGCTTTGCACAAACATGAGTGAATCTGAGGTGGTGATTTGCTACTTTAAAATCCGCTCCTCTCCCCTTCCTGGTGGTAGATGGTACAGCTACTACTGTAGATAGCAAAAACTCTTACCACTTACCTCTTTTTGGTACGCTCCACCAGTAATGGGACAGAATGGAATAATAACCGTGTAAATTTTTGAAAAGAAAATGGGGATTAACTCACTTGGGACTGAGTCAATCCTGCCCTTTACGGTTAATAAATAGAGTCAGTCCAGACAAGAATAGGATACAGTGATTAAAATCAATGTAGCACAGGGCAGCGCTCCGTGTCAGTACTCACGAGGAGGCCGCTGCAAGTAACGCAACCATTGCTTCCCACCTACCGGGCTACCACAGCAAGTGCCCACCCATTGTTGGCATGATATGATGAAGAATCATGAATAGAATCACAGGTATTACTACAGATCAATGAGGGGAGGGAGCCACATGGCTATGACAGTCCATCAGTTAGAGATCTTTTCTTTACGCAAGAGAGGAAGGGTCTGGATGAGCTCACCCCAGGTGATAAAATGAAGAGTTACCAGGCGTTCTGTACCACACTGTCAGAAAAAGGAAGTCATCCAATTTCACCCAGAGCCCGGCCACACTCAGCCAAGAGCACTCACTGGGCGGCCGTCTACCCTGGGAGGGGCAGAGGAGCCGATACTGCTCTTCACCGCGCAGCATCACGTTGCCACAGCATTCAGTAACAGAGGGTGACATTTACAGTACTCAAGGAATTATTCTATTTCACTATTTACTTTTTTTACTGTGCTGGAGGGGAAAAAACTGACGAGCTGTTCCTGAACCACGCAACACACCGTGTATTACGCTGCAGACATTGGCGGCAGCCAAAAATGCAATAGTTTCAGAGAACGCTGTGGGACTGGTAGCTGTATGCCTCATTACCCCTCCCTCCCTCCATGACCATCATTTGAGTGTCTGGTTTCCCGTTACGGTTGTCACGCACCGCTGTGTATCCTTAGTTTATTTTCAAATGCTTTGGCATTTCCTGTTCTTTAACGGAGCTCTGATAAAACTGATTTGTCTCATCATACAGCGATCAGAACTAGATCTCCCGTAAGGTTCAATGCAGGAGCTACTTTTGCATTTGAACTTCCTCGCCACCCATGGTGATCCGAGCTGGACACGTGAAAGCAGGAAATGTCACTGTAAACTCTCGGGGATTTCCCTTTACCGGCACATCCGCATCCGAGTTCGGATTGCGACCAGAGCTGTCAGTGGTGCACTGTCCTGCCTAGAATAATAGGCAAGTGTAATAGAGATCCAGTGTATCAGAGAGCACAGGTGCTCCGTGTCAGTATTCACAGGGGTTCCCCTGCAAGAAGCTCACCTTGCTTCTCCCTCCCTCAACCTCCTGGCTACCGTGGCAGTGCCCCTCCCCATTTGTGTCATGAAGTTGTAAGAATACAAGAATAAGAAACAAGAACTTGTTAGTGAGATACAATGAAGTCGGGGGGAGGCAGTTTGAGGCAGCGTTCCTGGCTATGACAGTCCAGCAGGAGATACAATGAGGTCAGGGGGGAGGCAGTTGGAGGCAGCGTTCCTGGGCTATGACATCCAGGCAGGATGACTCTATTTTTAGACACCATAAGGGAGGATTGACTTCATTGCCAAGCGAGTCAATACCAAATGTGATTGCAAAAATTTTCAGCCCCAGTTTCATGATTAAGCTGGTTATTAGCCGTTCTGTCCTATCTACTGCTAGCAATGTTGCCTCGATGTTGAGAATTTAGGCGGTTCTCCTGGATGGTGGAAGGTCTGCAGCACCGTCTACCACCAGAGAGGAGGAGATAGAGAGGAGCGGATACTGCTCTCAGTGCTGTAGCGTCCCGTCTACCAGCAGCATCAGTAACATAGGTGACATAGAAGTAGACAGGAATGATTTCTTTCCCTTTTTTTCACGTGGTGGTGGGGGCAAGAAACTGAGGAGCTGTTCCCTGAACCACGGCAGACACTGTGTTTTAACCTACAGACATTGGGAGCTCACAAAATGCAAATACTTTTCAGAGCTGCTGTGGACTGTGGATAGCTGGAGTCTCAGCACCCCTTCCTCCTTCATGGCGTCCATTGAGTCTCTGGCTTCCGTTACGCTTGTCACACAGCGCTGTGTATCCTGCCGTTTTTATTCAAACGCTTGGCATTTCGTGTTCTGTAACGGAGCTGGATACAACAGATTGTTCCCCATACAGCGATCAGGACCTAGTATCTCCCGTACGGTCCATGCTGGAGCTCTTTTGATTGAGACTGCATCGCCAGCCGTGCTGACAGAGCTCACGCTGGACAAGCAGGAAATGTAATTCAAAAGTTCGCGGCTTTTCCTGTTTACCTGCCCGCCTGCATCTGAGTTCAGATTGCTGTCCAGAGCGGTCATGCAGCACTCTGGGATGGCCGCCGGAGCCAATAACGTTGATTTCCGTCCACACGAACCTAATCCGAGTTATCACTATCGAATTTAGCGCTACTCCTCTCGTTTGGGAGGAGTTCCCGAAATCGATTAAGGAGCGGTTAACCGCCGCACTGTGGACGCGCAAAACCGATTTTATAACATCCGTTTTGTAACATCGGTTTAAACTACTTCGAAATAATCGTGCAGTGTAGACGTACCCTGGGTATGCAGACCCATGCTGATTTTAATCTAGTTAGTGTCGCAACAATAGCGGTGTATATATGGCTGCATGGGCTTCACCATGGACTAGCAACATATGTATTTACCATGGTCTCTGGCAGACATGTACTGAAGGATCTAGCCCACATTGAAGCCCACGCCACCACGTCATCACTACTATTGTTACCGGCATTAGCTAGATTAAATAGTCAACTAAAACACGCTGCCTTTGGTAATTATGTAATAAACAAACAAACAAAACTCACCACAGGGCCAAAATCCTTATGGCTGTTCTTTTATTTAAAACATACCTAATATCCTGTTTAGTGGATAGACAGACAAACAGATAGTATAGACAGACAGACAGATAGTATAGAATGTACTAGCCCCAAACCAAAATGTGCTAGACATATTCTTAAAGGCCATTTATGTTTCTGTGTAACTTCATAAATGGGAAAGTGCTAACAACTTCAAAATTGCAACTAAGTTCAAGTTTTAATTTTTGAACCTAATGTGTATTGGAATCATCAATCTACTTTGAGTAAAGCTCACCAACTGAGCAGGGGAATAAAGCAGTGCAGCTTAACAGGAATTCTGCTTAACTTTGCTTCCTCATGCCTTTGGAGCTATAGGGACTAAATATAAGGGGGAAAAAAGCCTAATCATAAAGCTGGATACCATCCAGAAGTTTAGAGCCTTCAGAAGAGCTCTGTGGTGAATATGAAGCTACTTAACATTTTCACTTTCTTCATCTGTTTGGAAATAAGAAAAAAGTATCTAGTTTTAACTAGGGTCACAACAGACTTTAGTGTTGTTAACTGCAATAAAATGTTGCAGGTTGTAAAGATTCAGCACCAGCATGTCTCTGTGTTAAGGAATACCTGAAAAAGGACCATACTGTACAGCTCTCATTGAGGAAGACTCACACCAATGCTGTCAATATTTCAGCTTCATTTTTAGAGCTATTGACAGTCTATGTGTAAAAATAAGGAGAGGCCCCTGTAACATGCCAATGTTTTTATCACTATAGAAGACAGTAATGCACTACAAAGGAGAAAACAGCTTTTAAGACAGCATTTTGCTGGCAAAAGTACTCTATTATGGATTATTTTAAACTCTGCAATAAATGCTTTGAAGAATGACTTTCCCACTGGGGAAAAAAGGAATTCATATCCTTCTTATATACAAATCCTTGCATTTGTAGTTTGCCTCTAAATGCTAATTATCATATGTCCTCTATCATGGGAATATACCCTTTCCTTGCTCATAGATGTCATTAACAATCTAATAGGTATTCTCCTTCTATGTTTCATTTTCAAAAGGGACTCCACTTCCACATTTCCTAGGCTTCTACTGCTTATTCTTACAGACGGATTTTAGCACAGACTCTATGGCATCTTATTTTCATAGCATCAGGCTCTGTGATGTCCTAAGTAGTAAAAGATGAACTAAAATGGATTAAGTCTGGAGAAATATCTGAAAGTATGGACACTCATTCAAACTACTTTAGACTAGAAAGCAGACTGGCATATGTAATAGGAGTACACTGTATCTCAAGATCTTCAGTACTACTGATTTCAGACAGGTCAGAATTAATGCAAAGATAGACTCTTGTGTTTCTTGCTTCAGAAAATGTAGATGTGCACAGAACTGAAAAGTAATAAGCTTTCATCAAAGTTCTTTGAACCTCAGAAAAAGCTTCACTTTGGATAATGGCTCCATTAACAGACTCTTCATGTGACAAATTTTCATTTTACCTTCACCAGTTAACCAAACCTAAGTATTTGGCATCAATGCATTAGAGATTACCAGAAGACAACAATTCTGTTTAACAGCAACTTTCAATGTTTCAAAATTTGTTTTTGTTCCATACTGGAACATGTGGCATTTGATAGAGGTTATTAGAAGGTCAGGCTGACTGATGAATGTTAAACTGTGTTGGGAAGAGGTAACTATCCATATAGTAAATGAGTATGCACCACAGGTAAGAGAGGACCAAAAGGCAAAAAGAGGAGGATTTTTGATGAGTTGTGCTTTACTGGAAATATACCAGCCAGTGAGAAGATAATCACCAGAGCAGACCTAAATACATACATTGGAACTGTGAAGGTTAGATAAGGAGCAGTCCATGGAAGGCATGTCTTGGAATGAGAAACTGAGGGGGAAATGAGGCCTACAGAACTTGTCCAGCATCGGACTTGATGATTGAAAGACACAGAGATTTAGACGAGAAAAAGCCACCTCATCACTTATGCCAGTGGAGGACACAAGTCCTAAACTGATTTCTTTTTAACAAGAAGATAGATCATGAATAATCAACTGTAACGTAATACATGGTGAATAAATTGTAAGACAGCACAGAGTTCTCCTTATGGGCTTCAGAATGCAGAGACTTGGAAGCAGCTGAATCCCTGGGCACCAGAAAGGCCTAAATTGTGGAAATTCAAAGATGGGATCGAAAAAAAAACACAACTTCATGCAAGGAGTAATGCGTAGATTTCCTGATTACATCAAGGGATGTATGGAGGACAGCTAGTATAAACTAAAGTTAGATTTGCTGAAAATAGCAAATGAAGTCCTAGGAGTGATGAAATCAGTGTCAAAAAGGCTAAGAAGGGAGAGACTTGGTTATGGAACACTCAGGTTAAAGAATCTGTTGGGGGGCTAACCTTCAAAAAATGGCAGGCTACTGGCTTGAGCTGTGATAAAATGGTGTACATGGAGGCAAAAATGGACCCCAAAATAAATTTTGAGACAGCTAAAATATGGCCCATGACATGCTATATAATCAGCTAGGAGGACATAAGGGAGCAAAGATCATCTGTAGACTTTTCAAGCCAAGAGAGCAAATGACGAGAAATGTGCTCAAGTTTGCTGACCGTAGAAATGAAAGTTGCATATTTCAAACAATGGTGAATCAATCAAAAAGTCTGAAAGGGTGGTGAATGTGGAGAATCCAAGGGTGGAGCTAAGAACATGTCCGCCAAATCAGGGTGGGATAGATTGCAGGAGGCAGAGGTTGCAGATACACTTAGAAAACTGAAAGGAAAAAAAAAAAAAAAGAGACAGCATCTAGGCCAGGTGAAGTACCAGCAGATGCACTGAACTCATTGGGAAGGGAAGGCATTAGGTATCTTACAAGACTTAATAAAGAGAGAATTCCTGATGAATTATGTAAAAGGTTTGTGGTGCCTTTTTAACATGGTCAGTGGGTCTCTGGCCTGAGGGGTATATAGGCCAATCATAAAGGATGAGTAGCAGACATTGGCTACATCTGCAATCTAGTGTCTGTATCAGCAGCGACAGCATAATAGTGTAAGGATGCAGAACACTGATAGGAGAAGAGCTAGTCTAGCCCCTGAATAGGCCTTGCACAGAAAACCCTGTTACTTGGCCTCCAGATGAGAATTTGTCCTGAATTAGCATTTTCATAAAATTATCGTGATTTATTGGAAAGTCTGGAAGGGCTCCACTCAGGGAAATGCATGATGAGGCAGCTGCATTGCCAAATATTTGTTAATTAACTGTCATTAAAAAAAATAATAATCAAAAATAGGCTGTCAGAAGTCATTTAAAATGTACATGTCAGTAAAAAAATAGCAAACTCATTTACAAAAGTATTTTCCTCTAATGTAGTATAAATTACCAGACTGTGGACAAAATTGGGACCTGAGCTACATCTCTGCAGCCTCATCAAATTCACTAAGCTTGTCCCGACATAACTAAGGGCAGTGATTTACTATTTAAATCACATTTGTTGACGTTTTGTTGATATAGTATCAGTTTTTACATAACTTCACTCTGACCCTGAACAGAGGTTGTACTAAGCCAAAAGTGCTTTAAAATACTAATTTTCTCAATTATATTTTTAATCCGAGAGGAAGGCTGGGTATGATAGTTAAGGCACTAGACTAGGACTCAGGAGATCTGGGTTCGTTTCCTAGTTCTTCCAGAGACTTTTTCTATGGACTTGGGTAAGTCACTGAGAGCAGATCCACAACAGGCTTCCAGTGCCTAACTGCCACTTTAGGCACCTTCGTCCAAAATGCAGGTCCTCAAAACCCACACTCAGCTTCTGCCTACTCCTATAAGCATCTAAGTTTCTACCAGTAAAGTCCCCTCAATTTCTGCTGGTGAGCATGCACAAAGCCAAAGTCCAGACAGTGCTAAGCAGCTCAGCACCTAAGTGCCAGCATGCTGCTCAAAGTAGGCATTCTCCAACCTCTCTCACCTTTGGGGCATGATACAAAAGGAGTTCTCAGAATACACCTAATCCCCAGAAAAACTCTCTTTCAACTTCCCCTCCATCAAAAATTTCATTGGAATAACCATGTTCCCGGAAAAGAGCTTAATTTCTACAAAATTGTATTTCCTGATGGAAAGCTGTTCAGCCTAATTGTAAGTAAATTAGGGTGGGGTGGGGAGTGTTCGCTAGGAGGATTTGTATCTTGACTAGGTCATAATTCCACATGTTAGTTATATACTACAAAGTTGGCACATCCTTCCTGCTGTGTGTGTGTGTGTGTGTGTGTGTGTGTGTCTGTGTCTGTGTGTGTAAATATATATATATATATATAATCTCCGAGTGCTTTTATACATTATATATATTTTATACACAGATCTATATATATACGAATTGTAAGCCAGCAACTTCCTGGGCAGAAGAATGGTTTTGTTTTCTGATGTGGTTGGGTAGAGAAATAGGATTTTTAGCTATATTAAAAACGGCCCAACTCATTGTTTTGAAGACATGAATGAATACAAATGACAATAATACGCTGAAATTTGTGTAGGTCAGTCCAGACAAAATGGACCTGTTCCAAAGCCTACAGAAATCAATATGGTTCCTTCCATGGACTTCAACGGGTGTTGGATCAGACCCTGTATTAAATACATGGTCCCTAGCCAGGTACATATAAAAGTACCCTCACCAGCAAAAGCATCTGTTCAGAGAGCGAGTAAGCACTGGAACTAGAACTGTTGAACTTTCACCACAAAGCATAATACCACCACATTCACCTCTTAATCGAAGGGGAATCTTCATCCAGTATCATTAATACAGTATTAAGTTCTGTGTAGACCAGTTTCACCAGGTCTTATTCCATTCAGATGAGGGCAATAGTGTGAATGTTCACGCGTAAGTCTGAATATTAAAGAAAACTGACACTTATCCACAACAGCGACCTCCCAAGTCATGACAGCATGGTTGCATCCTTAAGCAGATAAGATGGCAGGTGATCCCCATTAATATTCTCCACAGTAACACACATAACTATATTTATTTCCATATCCTGGAAAATTCCTTGTTTTCAAATAAATGTGGCATTAGGATCCATAAAAAGAACTGAATAGGGTGATTCAGTACAATTAAGCATGCAGCAGATTTTAAAACATGCCCATCCACTGATGCCAGCACTATTATATCAGAAACTGGTCTAATGAAACTCCATTTCCCTCTTGGGTTTTCTTTGTGTTTATTTCTCCTCCCTTTCTATCCAGGAAGCGAACTGAGAGAAACGGAGAGATTTGTCTGTGCTTTCAATATCAACTACAGTTAAATCTGAAGGGTAAAATAAAAAGCAGACGATACTCTAAAAGATATATGTGCCAAAATCTGGAGTTCCAGCACAGCCAACTACAACTCATAGCTCCTAAATTTCCTCTCCCCCAACTTGTTCTTCCTGGCTATGGTAGTTATTTCCCCTCAAAATATAATTTGTGCGATGTGATGAGCAAAGGAGATGTAGTATTAACTGGGCATTGCTCCACTGTACATGGCATAGATTTCATGTATCATAAAATACTGTTTACTTCCTAGGTAATTGTTAACAATTTAGTTATATGGTAAACACTTTGCAATTACTTTAGAAGCTGAATGATATACATTATCACTTATCTCCTGTAAAAGAGATTGCAGGTTACTTAATACAGGGAGTTCCACTTAAAACAGGTGTAGACTGTTCAAACAATTGGATAAAATACAGTTTCTCATAAAACTAAAACAAATCTTTTATATATTTTTGTCATTACTAAGCTATAAATTGGCTTTTGTGTTTGGCTTAGATCTTATCTTAACCTGCTCCTCTCCTGAGCCAGATCACACTTAAAATCCTTCTGTCTTCCTCAGTCGCTCCTGAAGTTCTCCCTCTCCTTTCGTCACTCACCTATTGGTTTGCCAGCACACTTCCCTCTTCCTCTTCAGCTTCTGTCTCCTTTCCGAAAGTTCCCATGTATTAATAAACTTCCAACAAATCCCATAATTACTTTAAATGGATGTTTGTTAAAACAAAGATCAGACCTTTTCAGTGAATTCATTAGAACTAGCTCACACTAAATTTACTGCTGTTTTTTTTAATTGCTACAGTATCTAATACAATTGTTCTTCAATCCTATAAACATTTATGAATGTACTTATATTTACACACCGTGAGTAAGTCCCCCTGAGCATTCTCATGTAAAGTTAAACACAGACATAAGTTTTCACAGGATCAAGTCCATATTGCACGACAATGAGTGAGTCATTTATCTGAAGCATCAGAGGCCACTCTCCCATCACCAACAGACATATTCTTCAGCTCTATAGGCCTCAGTTTCCCATACACACCCCTGAAACTTCCACTCATCTGCCTTCTTCAGCTGCAACTGATTGTTCCTTCCACCTCTCCCTAGTAAGAGTCCTTGCCCAAACCTTTAGCTCCCCCTGCCCACTTTCTTCCTATCCCCAAATAAAAAGATGGGAAATTCAAAAGTGATAAGAAGAAAGGTGTAATTAAATTGTAGAATTCGTTGCCACAGGAATTCATTGAAATCAAGAATTGAGCAATTTTCAGAAAGGGATAGGACATTGATACAGATAACAAGAATAGCCAGAGATATAAGTATTGACAACAAATTTTGGAAATGGTATTAAACTTCATGCTACAGGATAATCTCCAACTATTAGAGACCAGGATGAGAGGGCAGATTACTGGATATCTACCCACTGCTGGATTTCTACCTTACTGAAGCATCTGGTAATGGTCACTGTCAGAAACAGGCTAGTGCAGTAGATGGTCCTTGGGTCTGATGCAGAAAGGCAATCCCTGTGTTCCACTGTAATCAGCCACAGTGCCCTGACCTTTCAAAATACACTGTTTCATTACCTCACTGAAGGGCCACAAGTGCTTGCCTTATGAACAAGTCCTATAGAATTGAACGGAAAATGATAACCTTGCTACTGAATCATATACTATACTAGTCTATAGAATATGAGAATTCTACAGAGTTAGAATTCAGTTGGACAGATTTTTGTTTTGTTTTAATCTACAGGAAGTTTAACATTCTCCATCAAATTTTATAGGTTTTTAGAGTAATTTTCCTATAACTAATTTCTATTAACTGAAGGAAATACCTTCCAGGATAAATTAGGCTCTTAAATTGCAGCAATGTACTCATAAATGTCACAATCAAGTAGAATAAATAAATCATTTTAAACATGTAATATACATAATTTTGCCATTAAACTAATGTTCTGCTTTACTATAGATATTAGTCACTAAAATATTATTATTATTATTTACTATTTGCATTACCATAGAGTATGGGATCCTTAGTCATGCACCAGGATGCCACTGTACCAGGCACTGTATAAACATAGATATATATTTAAGGAGCTGAGGATTTAATCAATGACAAATTGCTAATGTTGCTGTGCTGTAAGGTTAACATAGGGCTGTTACTGGTACAGAATATTTCCTTTTTCTTTTATAGACATTAAAGGTAACCTTGCTATTCTTTAATATGTTCTATGTGCCTTG
The DNA here is from genome assembly GCF_003597395.2 of Chelonoidis abingdonii. NCBI lineage: Eukaryota > Metazoa > Chordata > Testudines > Testudinidae > Chelonoidis > Chelonoidis abingdonii. Next base: position 14,712,994 of record NC_133783.1, on the reverse strand, counting down.
AGTTTCACACAAATACCTGAACTGCCCACATACCTTTAAACAATCCCTCTGTTAAGGACACCTCAACTTGGTCACATTAAATAAGTTAATCTCAGCTTATATAATTACTATAGCCCCATTCTATCTCCTGTATGGGAGCTCAGGACTAGACCTGGGCAAACTATTTGTAATAGTTTGTGTCCAATACTCAACTGGCGTATTGTGTCCAGTTTTGGGCACCACATTTCAAGAAAGATGTGGAGAAATTGGAGAGGGTCCAGAGAAGAGCAACAAGAATGATTAAAGGTCTTGAGAACATGACCTATGAAGGAAGGCTGAAAGAACTGGGTTTATTTAGTTTGGAAAAGAGAAGACTGAGAGGGGACATGANNNNTTTAGGTTGGACATTAGGAAAAAGTTCCTAACTGTCAGGGTAGTTAAACACTGGAATAAATTGCCTAGGGAGGTTGTGGAATCTCCACCTCTGGAGATATTTAAGGGTAGGTTAGATAAATGTCTGTCAGGGATGGTCTAGACAGAATTTGGTCCTGCCATGAGAGCAGGGGACTGGACTCGATGACCTCTCGAGGTCCCTTCCAGTCCTAGAGTCTATGAATCTATGAATGAAAAATTTATTCTCATGTCAATGCTTTTTTCCTGTTCATGAATTATTTGCAGAAACATAAATTTGTCCATCCTTTCCATAAGGCGAAGTGTCACTCCACGTATGATGACAGTCCCCTTCATGAGGAGGGCATGATCTGCTTTTCAGTCCTTTAAATCTATAAGCCAAGATAAAATGCTACGTTTTTTTAAAGAGTTGAACCCAATGAGATTTCTCTCCCCTCCACTCCCCCGCCCCCAAAAAGTCTCTGTTAAAAAAGCAGACAAAATTGAAATAGCATTAGCATTTGCTCTGTTGCTCAAACTCCTTAGGATACACATTGTAAACAGAATTCATCCATGACATGATGGCAGGAAGACTGGGAATTCATAAGTAAGGTATCATAGTGGTGAGCCCAGAACAGTTTCCCCTCATGGATCTTCCAGGTGCCACTAAACAACTACAGGTCACTCCGGCGGGAAGAAGTCTCTGTCTCTGGTGTCCACTGAGGTGAGCTCTTGCCCACCAGCTAACTAACTGTCCCTTCCGTCTTCGAGAGGGCAGTTGAACAGACCTAACCCCAAAATGTTCTAAACAAAAAGGTAAACAACTCATAGTGAGCCAACGAAAAGCATGCCCTTGTGGTATCCCTGCTGCTCTCCCTTTGGGCAGATCTCCGTCTTCCTTCCTGGCCAGTCAGCCCTGAACCGAGCCAGGCCCTTTCTATTTATTTCCCTTTGGCAATGGCTTCAGATATAGTTCGGGGCAGGCAGGGAGGGATCTAGCTGGGTCCATAGGTTATTCTTAACTCTTGCTCTGCTGGCGTGGAGCCTCTCTGCCCAATCACAGGTACCCAGACCCATTGCCATGTAGAGTAATAGATCTTCAGCCCTAATTCTACTGCCACAGATGTCAATATCGAGGGTCTCATTGACTTCAGTGGTACCAGCATCAGGCCCTTGGTGGTCAGTCAATAATGTACTGTTTGTACAAGTTTAATGACAGAATGATGTGTTGTTGAAAAGCAGAATATTAATGTATGAATGGAACTGGAACTTCCCCCCCATTAATAACTTTGGGGTTTTATGTTGGTGGAGGTAGGTAAATAATGCATACACACTGCTTCATAGTGAGTGACTTGGGATAGTGTGATATTGATGCATGATGTTACATTTATTCATTACAAAGAACTGTCTGTGTTTCATACTATACTTTGTTATACTGATGTCTGTTAATTTTTCAAGATTATGTAAAAAGGCCAGATTAAGGCAGAGTGAGTGGTAGAAATCCATTGGGATAAATGGTGAAATATTATATGGCTGGAACAGATTGATTGGATACTCTAACTGTGGCTGGTTTTACTTCCCTCATAGATTAAATATAGAGAAGACTCCATTCCCCTACATGGCTAATATGACATCTCTGATGAGCAATACATTCAATTTTAAAAATCCAAATACTGGAAACAGTTTAAAATTTTGTTGTGAAGGTCTCCCATCCTCTTCTGGTTCAGGATGTTATAGAACACAGACCTTTTTAATAGATCATATTACATAAGGCAGGATAAATGTATAAAGTAGTGATGAATTTGTATCACAGTTCTAGATACAAATTAAAAAAAACCCTACCCCTAAACTTCAAAAAAACTTTGGATGCATATATGAATTTGAATTTACCAGCTCAGGTCTGTGTCTAGTTTGTATAATGTTAAATGGAAGCACTATCTCCTCAACATATGTTTTCATGAGTGAGTGAGGGTGAGTTTTCCGTCAACAAGATTGCAGACATAGTTCACATCAGTAATTCTTTTGCGAAATACAATCTGTCTCCCTGAATACATCTACAGTCATCTCACAGCTTGAGAAAGAGATATAGAATCACCTGAGCCATGTTCTCCCTTGGTTGATGATTCTAAGAATTCCCGGTTCTCAATCCTGAGTTTGATTAGAGGCTTTCTCCTAATCATTACTTTAGCTGACTCTGGTAGCAGGTACAAATTATCCCACGGCTAACCCTGAAGCACCGAGAAGGCTGAGCAAGAAACTGAAAGGTAGCTCTCCTAATATCAGGGAAATTCTTTAACTGAAACTGCAGAAGAATTACAGCAAAAGGACATAAAATATCCACATAATGAGGAATAAATTCATTATGATTAGTTTTATTACAATGAATAGCAAATGAATTAATAATGGAGACACTTAAAATTCAGCAAAGTGCTACCTAGCTAGTCAGCCTTGCACTGGAGGGAGCATCTAATGGAAAAGCCATGTAAAGATAAAAAGCAATGCCATTATAGGCTACAATTGCAGCCGGGTTTTAGAGAAGAATCAGATTAGCTGTCAGAATCCTACAGACTAAGATTTTTAAAGAAGAAAATGATGCCAGGGTTCATTTCTGAGCCTCTTTTTCAAGTTAAGTTCTTCTACATGCACAGTCATAAGGGTCATTAACCAGAGCTACCGCAGCAGTAAGAAATAAAGCTACCACAATGTGGGTGGGGGAGGGGCAACATCTCTTTCTATTCCTGCAAGGTAATACATAGAGCAAATGTATTGGCTGTGTTCTCTCCTTGTCTTTCTGACTCATGCAATAATAAATCTGCTGTGTCAGTTTCAGGAAATGCACAGTTGACAACCCTGCCTGCAGCTCCAGCTGCTCTGCAGAGCACAGCAAAGGTCGCAGTTGGTGACTCCCCGATTTCAGGTCACTGTTGTGCGGAAAGCCTCCCTCCAGTGGTATATGCATTTCACACCTAGCTGCTCCTTTTGTCAAGCTGTCATATTTAATTAAAATGCTGAAGGTTTTAAGAATCTTAACAACGTGTAGAAAATACATAAGAGCAGCACTTCACACTTTTTCTGGCAATTATTCTTTTCCTATAGCAATTTCATTTTCTTTCTCTGTTCCCCCCTCCCCCTCTTCTCTTTATCTTTTCACCAAAGAATGGCAGGAAAGGCCTCATCAGTACCCTTAACTATTTGACAGAGACGTCTCCCCCCAGTCACATTGGATTTATTTCCTCACCCTTTTGCCGTTTGAGGAAAAACTTATTTGGGGCTGCTAAAACTGGAGTCCTTTCTGTGCATCATTACAAAGGAGCCACTAAAGGGTGACCAGACAGCAAGTGTGAAAAACTGGGATGGGGGGTGGGGGAGTAATAGACTCTATAGAATAAAAAGACCCAAAAAATCAGGACTGTCCCTATAAAATTGGGACATCTGGTCACACTAGGTCACTGGGTGTTTATAAGGAATATATAAGAAATGTGACCTCTGCTATTTATTGTCTACTCCCAGTGTCTCTGGCAAAGGTTATCAACATTTATCACAAATGGTACTAAATTCTGTAGCTCTACTGGTGGTGCCGCTCTTCTTTTGTTCACAATTTCACCCTCACAATCTATTGATCTTATCTGTTGCCACCAGTTTGCACTAAGAAGTGTTCTGAGGCTGCACAAATCAATGTTTGCTACATTTCAAGTAGCACAGAGACATATGTGCAGGGTGGGATCACAGTGAGTTATGCACTCAATTCCATTGAACGTTAATCAGAATTAGGCACCTAACTCTCTTTTGAAAATGAAGTCCTAGTCCTTAAAAGGATATCATCAAATCATTTCTCATACACTGTAACATATTTGTCTTGCCCCTGGTTGTTTTTAAATGTTGTAACTATTATTCAGGACATTGGACTTAACTTTCCCTCTTTTCAAAGATTTCTATGAGGTATTTAATTTCCATCAATGTGGGACCATAGCTGAGATACCAAATTTTCAGATATTTTTCTTTCTCCCTCCAAAATCAATTGAGACACTTTAGCATCATTTTAATTTACATAACACGGATGCTAGAAGTGCCTACTGGTACAATGTGTATGTACAGCACCTAGCTCAAGAGAAACATGAGACGAGATGGGCTTATCTTCATAGACAAGAGAGAGAAAGTGTGGAGTGGAGGAAAGGAAACATTAATGCCATTTCAGAGACTGAAGCACAGAGTGATAATGGCGTATTCTTGGACTTCATCGAGACAAATAGCCACAGGCAGACAGTTGTGAATCCCTGATTCAGACCCACCACATCCCTCAGGAAGATTATTTCAGGATTGGAATATTCCAGGAGGATTCCAGGAGGAATGAGCATATTATAGGTCTATTGAATGACACCTGCCCCCTCTTTTCCCCATGCCATACCACTGGAAAGCTTGTACAAGCCTTCTTCTTCTCCTTATGTTTGATATAGGAGGGCAGTTGGTGTAGCAGGTGGCAGAGCCACCTCCACCATATATACACCTGTGGAACATTTGCCCGCAGATGACAAATCTCCCTTGGTATATCTAGCACAGAGTGACATTAACGTAGCCACTTACTTCGTATAAAGCAGCCTTAACAGATGGAAAACTTCTGTTTCATGTGATTTGCCCAGAGTCAGACAAGAAATCTGTGGCAGAACGAGACACTAAAACCAAATTTTGTCAGTGCCAGTTCAGTGCTTTAACCATAAGATCATTCTTCTTCTCAAATTAATTCCAATTAGCACAGTAATTTACTATTCTCTTCTGTCTGTGGTAGGAGGCGGCTTGATTAGAACTAGTTTGGTTCATTGTGAGCTTAGCAACTTACCAAGTTAAATTTGTTGGGAAAAAAAAGTTGGGCATCAGGAATGGATGGCAAAAAGGCAGCTCAAGTTCAAGTTGATTTAAAGCAGAAAACACCACCCATGAAGAGAAAGTTTATGAAAAAATGCCCTGTAACACTCTGAGAGTTCAGTGGGAGCTTGCTCATTGACTTCATCTCCTTATCCGAAATTCCTGACTTTAGTACAGGTCTGTCGCATCTTACGCGCATTAAACATGTGTGCGATTTCAGCTTTACGCGGTCGGCAAAAAACAAACAAAAAAAAAAGAGAAAAATAACAATTTTAATACTGTACCTATAGTGCAGGCGATTCCGCCTGCCATTGAGCTCAATATAATTTTGACTATACGTGGTTTTTGCTTTACATGCTAACCGCAGAACAGAACCCCCACGTAAGATGAGACAGACCTGTATAGCTTGTCTGGCATAAAATTGGACTAATGCAATGGTAATTTGAGCCTATGGTGTAACAAGCCAGGGATCCAGAACCCGAGAAGCATAATGACATCAGTAACTTCTATGAGAGTTGTAGGCCCACCACATCTTTCAAAATCCAGCATGAGGGAGGATTCAAGCTACTCACACCGAAAATGACAAATCTGAAATTAGTGAAAGCAACTGAAAATGTTGCCATTCAGAAATTGAGTTTTGCACACAATGCTTCCAGGAAGTCAAATGGTGGTAAACACATTTTAAATTTGCATGTGTAAATGGTCACACTAGGAGTATTTGTGCACTCATTCAATTAGTGCAGAGAAATAATTATATTATGTATCCAACCAACAACTAATCAAAACTGCTTGATTAGCTAAACCAACAACAAAAATAGATATGCACAGAGGACTGTTGTAATCAATCCATACAGTAAAAAGGTATAATATAATAATTTCAAAAAAACAAATTAAAGAAAATCAGATCTCTAATGACTGTGCTATAGAAAGATAAAGAAGCTACATTCATCAGATAAATTATTTGTTTTAATTACTCTTCTCTAATAGATACATACCTAATACTTATACAGAAGAGAGAGAGAGAGAGAGAGTCAACAACAATCCAGCTGGCTTGAGAGTGATTCACAGGTTCCAAAAAACAAGAAAAATCTGAGGAAACAGATTATATAGCACGCTTATGGCAACTATTTGAAACATTGAAAATTGAATTGAAATAATTTAAAATAGTACTGTTAAAATTGTTTAAGATCCCAAAGTATTAATAGAACATCTGTGCAGAATAACAGACCAAATTTTCAGCAGCCTCCCTTATTTGCATCTGCAAGATTTGCAAGGAAAACAGGTAATCTGTATAAAAGAGAAGATAGCAGAAAGGCATAGCATGAGCCCTCACTTGGGACCTGAATCACACCCTTTAAAAATCCGTGTAAAGACATCCATTGACTTCAGTGTTTTTTGCATCAGGCTATTAAAGACCACCTCATCTTCTGAACTGTCTTATAGGCCAGGATCCTGCAAGGGTGTTGAGCTCTCCTGTGGGCTACTGTATGCCTTCAACTCCTATTGAAATCAGTGCATTCAGCAAGCCATAGTCATGCTGAGGCCTTATAGAGCAGGCAGAGGCTCCATACAGAGTGCCAAGTTTATCCCCTGTATAAATCATTTGATTTCCAAAGGGTTATACAAAAAATTAATTTGACTCTGAAAAGGAAATGAAGCAGCACAATGGGAGAGCTTATTTTGTTGTTGAATCATAACTCAGGCCTTTGGGTGATATAAAGGCCTAGACCCAGCTCTCAACAATACTCTTAAATTAATTGTGTCATGTCTGAACTTCTGCATATGTCAGAAATCAGAAAACTACAACAGCTGAGTGCTCTGGTGATTTGTCAAGTTCAGAATAATCTGTGATGGGCATTAAAATGAGCAGGTTTTCCCACTGTACCATCTGGGCAGTTTCTGTTCCCCATTGCTCAGAGGAAATGGTTCATCTGCTAGGACATGTGTAGGGTTGTGAGGGTTAAGCAGGGAACTTGCAGATCCATGCATGTAGGTCATATACTGTATTGTGGGCATTACTTCAAACTACATCATATATACAGGTTGATGCTGAAGATGTGTTTCCAGAAAAGGGTTTTTCTGGCTGCATTCTTTAGAAATGGGAGAACAACTCTTAGTACCATTTCTGCCCTTGCTAAAGCAGATATATTTAGCTGACAACATGCCGTGTTATAGCATGCAATATGGATGAGTTAAAAAATCACCTGCAGTGCTAGTCACATCTGTTTCCTTTGTTCATCCAGGAGATATCAGATAATGAACATGGATTCTTTCAACCTGTCCTCATTCAATATGAGCCAATATGGAACCTCACCCTCTGAACAGATGCCAGCATTGCTAGGAGAATCACCTGGCAAAGGGGACTAAATTGTGATAGCCAACTCATTCTCAGGCTTCGCACATCACCCTAACAGCATGAAGCGTCTGGATACTGGCCTGCATTTGCTAGGGGTGGTGAAAAGAATCATAGAAATCTATGACTGGAAGAGACCTCAATACATGATCTAGTCCAGTTCCCTGCACTGAGGCAAGACTAAGGGCTAGTCTACACTGCTGTGCTACATCGGCGCATCTGGTGAAGACACACTATCCTCTCCCATCACCTCAAGGAGAGGAGGAAGCTATGTCAGCAGTAGAGCATTTCCCACTCACATAACACGGTGTAGCTTTTTCATACCCCTGAGTGACGTAAGTTACATCAACTTTAGTGTAACAAGCCATATGTATTAACTAGCCTATCCCCAACATGTGTTTGTCTAATCTGTTCTTAAAAATCTCCAATGATGGAATTTCCATAACTTCCCTAGGCAATTTATTCCAGAGCTTAACCTCCCTGACAGGAAGTTTTTTCCTAATGTCCAACCTAAACTTTCCTTGCTGCAATTTAAATCCATTACTTCTTGTCCTATCCTAATTATTAAACTAGGTGAGATTCACAGTGACATAAACCTAATAAATTGAAAGTGATTTTTACCTAGCAGAATGTCTGCTTATTGTCAATTGTATGCTCTGTGTGTGTGTGTGTGTGTCTTTGTTTTTCTGTCATTATGCTTGTGTGTGTCTCTCTCTTTCCCTCCTAACCATATTGTAGTTCCTTCATAAATCTCTCACAACACAATGAAGCATTGCTTATTTATACAGAACCAATAATGCGGGAATACATCACGATGTGTGGAATGGGCTCTTAACTCTTCCATTGTTTATTAATCTACTTGAAATGCTCAGTGAAAACACATTGATATTAAGGTTAATGACTGACTGATTCATTACGAGAGAGAGAAATGGCATTTACAGTCAAATGATCCTTAGTAATTGTTGTAATAAATATTATATAGATAATCCCTTTTAAAGAAAGGTACACAGCTATCTGCAACAATCTCTTTCAAACACAGAGGGGGCATCATCTGAATTTCTTCCGGGAATGTGGGACAGGGCACCTAGGAAGGTGATTTCATATGCTAAATTAGTGTCCTTCCTGGCCAAAGTAATGCACATTTAGCTGCCACCGCTGCTAGCCTTGTTAAATGGAGAGTCAGCCACTGAGACTCAACACACCTTCTGTGATCTGCTATTTATTTCATTGCTCTTTGGCTTAGATGCAGAAAGGAAAGGAGCTGTTTCTACTCAACCAAAAGAATCCTCTATATTGGGACTGATTCATGAAGAAGGAAAGGGGAATTAATAACTCCTTTTGTCAGTGTTCAGAGACTTGGTTCCACAGTGTAGTACAGTGCAACTGAACTAGTCGATATTCTTGTACTTTTTGTGCAAGTCATACTGGGCTAAATTGTGAGGTTGCAATCTGCCCTGAATGCCAGGTACTATCCCATAAACTGCTCAAGCATAAGGGAAAAGTGACTCTCAGTTACAAGTATCCTTGGTCTCCCCATTTGCTGTAAGGAGAAAATACTCTGCTACTGCAATAAATTACACAAATAACCAATAGCAGATTACTGACCACTCAGCACTAGCTCACTTTTGCTAGGTAGCGAGTTGGGGTGCGCTTTGATGGAGCCTGGGCTTTGTTTCCTTCCCCTGCCTTTCTATTTCTTCTTCATCTATAGAACAGGAGGAGAGGCCCTATAGAGGCTACCCTGTCCCCCATTATGGATCCTGCTAGTGTGTAGTTTATGGAGAGGAGTAAAGAGGCTCCTTTATACCCTTCAGTGTTCCAGGACACTCATGTGGGGCAAAGGCTAACACAGCCTGCAACTATATCTTACCCTTTACTAAAAGGTGACATACGATCAACAGTATCTCGGGGGAGACCTGTTAAGAAAAATGGAAACAATGATCAGATATATAAATTTGTCACTTCAAGGCCTTTTTTCTGGTCTGTTTTACTTGTAAGTGGTAAGGGAGGTAGAGTTTGGAACTACACAATTTCCTCTCTTGCACATCTGTTTTCATAACACATGCAAGCAGTAATTTGGACTGGCAGCTGCTTCCATCTACAAACAGCTGTATTGGGAGTTAGCAGAATATGGTGCTGGCAAATAAGCCAATGGTGAACTTTATACCATGTAAAACAGCAATAGTATATGAAGTGACTGCAGAAGGCTGTTGCCAGTTCTCATCACTGCCTAGATTACAGCCTTCAGCTTTTCCAGCCATTCACCCATTTTAGGGAAGGCTTTCATTTTCATAGCCCATGGACAGTGTTCACAGCACTTAAAGGGACACAGTCAATTTGAAACCCAGTTAATTGAAAAAAATGTTAAAAGTAGTTCCTGGTGCTGCACATATTGAGAGTGCTAATTTTTTTATACAGTTTTACCATTGCATTTTCTATTTATAGAAAACACCCAAGAAAATAGCAAGAGAAACTAATTGCCAACTAAGGGTATGGCTACACTTGAGACTCCAAAGCTCCCGCTGCAGCGCTTTGAAGTGTGAGTGTGGTCACTGCACCAGCACTGGGAGAGCGCTCTCGCAGCGCTGCAGGTACTCCACCTCCTCAAGGGGATTAGCTTACAGCATTGGGAACCATGCTCCCAGCACTGGGGCACTGTTTACACCAGTGCTTTACAGTGCTTTTACCAGTGCTTTACAGCGTTTTTTCACACCCCTGAGCGAGAAAGTTGCAGCACTATAAAGCACCAGTGTAGTCAAGGCCTGAAAGGAAACTGTGAAAACTGCTTTACGCAAAGGCCATTGGGCAACACACCTAAGAATTTACTTACATCCTATTGATGCCAATGAGATTGGAGAATGTACCTAAAGTTCAGCATCTGCTTAAATGCTTTGTTGAATTAAGGCCAAAGGAGCAGATTTTCAAAGGTATTTAGACACCTGAAGAGGCAGATATGTACCTAATGAGATTTTCAAAAGCGGCTAGGTGCTTTAACACCTAGTTTTCTTTAAAGATCAGGCCCAAAATGCTGTCAAATGCATAAAGAAACTGAAGAAATAAAGACACTGTTTTTTCTGTACTCTCTGTCAGTTAGCTTTTAACTTGTAACATGGGAAGGTATAACATTTTCAGACAACAGTGTGATTTTTTTTTTTTTTAACTCACAGTGTCCCTTTACTTAAAGGCGCATTCTAGTTATGTCAAAAGGATGAGATTTGGACTATTTCTCAAAGCAGGAGAGGTTTTTAAACTAGCACTTCAAAAGCAATGGCAGCAGAAATTATCAGAGCTCCCACCGATGAGCAACTGACACCACACAGCTTGCTTGAGAACTTGTCAAATAAGGGTTGAGAGAAGCAGAAGCAGCAAGAATGACCCTTGCTGTGGATTGGATGGCTTAGTGGCAATAAATTGTGGAGTTATTCATCTCTAGCTCCCTGGCTCAAGTTCCAACCCTAATTGGTAGTGACTGAAAACAATTACCATCTGATGGTCATGTAATGACCCCTGCTAAATTCAGTTGATTATCTCAGTCCAGTTCTAACAGGTGTCCATACCATAAAAACTACCATCGTAGCTGGCACTGATTTAAAGTCTCAACACAGAGGATTAAATGATTAGGGAGAATGAACTCATGGTAGAAATACATTAGTGGGGCAGTGTGGGTGAGGCTGATACTGCTTCTTCGAGGCCCTTCATAATACCTCAGTCACCCAAGATGATGTGTTCTGATAGTTCTTACTTCTTCTCTGAAGGGAATCCAACAACAGTAACACTCTGCTTTCATTTGTCCCTTGTGTTAATAAAATCCACTCATTCACCTGAGCAACATAATTGTGAACAAGACTACAGTTCTGTTAATCTTGCCTTACTAGTTTGATATGGTTATCCAGTGGTGACCTTCTACAATTAACTATTTAACTTCTCCAATAAATTATCCTTTTGATAAATAACTGCATACCTCTGCAGCATGCTGCAATCCAAAATAGTATAATTTTGCAGGTAACACATGTGTCATCTGCATTTAAATGAAGCCAGCTGTCCCATTCCCCTCTCAAATAGCACTTTCACCACTGTATTTGTTTAAAAAAGATGTCAGCCCTCAACTTGTCCTTCCTAGAACCCAAAAGAAAAGAGAAGAGTGTACTTAGCCTTTGATCAAAGAAGCGATTCAAACCCATCCGAAGCTTTAAGAATTGCTTTTCATCCAGGGCTAGATTGTCCCTCAGCCTTTGCTCTGAGGTGAAAACACCACTTTACCTCTATGCAAGCTACCTTGTGTCAGGGCATGCAGAAAGTAAGATGTGCCTGCTGGAATGGGCAGCGCTAGGTGGCATCTTGACTCCACATCCTCTCCCTCCCCACAATATGCTGGGCAGCAGAGTTGAAACTGCATGATAGGGTGAGCGGAGCCATAATTAACTTCTACTACAAACCAGTAGCAAATAACTACCCCCTTTGAGTAAGGGAGAGTGGAGGAGGGAGTTGTGGCTCACTGGATCACAGTTTCTACCCTGAGATGATCTTGGGGTGGCATAGCAATACCTTGCCATTAACTGTTCCCATGTGGCACAATCTAGCCATTACTTAGTATAAGTGAAGAGCTCTTAGGACCAAGTTTTACAGATCTACACCCTGAAATTAGGACAGAATTTTTCCCTTGTGTCACGGATTGCCTTTCTTTATAGAGGACTGAAAACACGATAAACTTGAATTAAAAACAGAGGCAACCTTTGTGGCAAATTCTGACCCACCATCCTCACTTTGGCGCCCAACTCCTGGTAAGTAGTATTGTACACCACATGTATTCCCAACTGATTTCAGTGGGACTAGTAGAGGACTAAGGTGCTACTTAAAGTCAAGGTGGCAAAATCTAGTCCTAAGTAGTTCCATTGTAAACAGTGCAACATACTGTCACCTGTACAAAATCTAGTCAAACATACACCTGCTGCAGGTACTAATGGTAGAAGACTGCAGCCCAGTGGGATTACCTCTGAGAGGTAAAATAAAGATGGAAATAGCAGGCCTTTAGCTAGGGTTCTCCTTGTGATAGACTGGTACCCTAGTATGCTTGATTCCCAGTAAGCCTCATAGGCTTTGGAAGGTTTTCCAAACTCTTATAAGAGAAACAAAAGGGCACATACAGGCTAGGACACTGAAGTTAAGATAATAACCCGCAGGAATCTTACAACCATGGGCTTGAGACTGGAGCAGTAAGTAGGAACTTGCCAAAAATATAATGAAAATGGGGAGGTTTTTTTAGGTAATTCTTGGGCTGATTTTCATAAAAATGAAAGGCTGTTTGCATAAAGGGAAAAATGCTATTTTTGTGCAAATACAGTTTTCACCATAAAAATAGTAAAAATATTGCAAGCAAACCAGTAAGTTTTCCCCATGAGCAACTCAGGAAAAAGTCCTGATATTATTCATGGTGAAATTCACCAGGGGTCAGCTGTCCCTGGCACAGGCATTCCTGTGAAAGTTTGCAGCGAGACAAGGTGGATGAGGTAATACCTTTTATTGGACCAATTTCTGCTGGTGAGGGAGACAAGCTTTTGAGCCACACAGACCTCTTCTTCAGGTCTGGGAAAGGTACTCCCAGCTTCACTGCAAAATACAAGGAGGAACCGATTGTTTAGTATAAGTAGTGAGCACATGCGGAAGTGTGCAGTGAACAGCTACACCTAAGTCCTTGCATTCTCCTGAGTACAGACAAGCCACTCCAGAAGGGACAAGCAGGATATGGGGCAATGCCCTCCTATATCACCAACAGTGGAGCAACCTAATTGTGCAAAAGATGCACAGACTGTAACCTCCTACACAGCGGTGCGGTGGTTGTGCCCCCATGATGCTCTGTAAAGCTCAATGGCTCAACTGAATTCACAGTGCTTCCTGTAGCTCCCCTCCAGGATTCCACCAACCTTCTCAAAGATCCCCAGTGTATCCCCCTGTTTGCAGAGAAAAGATATGTTCACCTGCAGCTATACCAACATTTCCTCTCAGATCAAACTCACAAATACGAATAATAATCTCACAATCATTCACAAATTATGAATTGGGTATAAAAGGTTTAGTGAAGTTTTAGCAGCATCTAAAAACAGAATTTTCAATGTCACATTCACATTTTTATAGATACCTTCAGGTAAAGTATATACAGTGAACAATTTAAAAGTCTCTGTGCTAAATTTAGAAACAATCTATTTTGGCTAGACCCAGGATTTAATTTCTGGTATATGTTTATAGCATATATATCCCTAGTAATTAATAGCACAAGTTCACAGGAGGAATAGATCACATTTAATTTGCATTTTCGTAAGAGTAAAATAGCTGAAAGTAAGGAGATTTTTTTTAAGGTTATAGAGTTCCAGCTTAAAATTTGTGTAATCATTTTACCTTAGCATGAACCAGCTATTTTAGGGTTCTGTTATTTCTCAGAAACACTCCTTCCTATTTAGAAAGAAAGAACAGATGGTCAAGTGCTTAAGGCAATGAACTGTGACTTAGGAAACTTTCCTGTGTGATCTTGAGCAAGGAATTCAATCTCTCTCTGTCTCAGTTTTCCATCTGTCAAATGGGAAAACGGTCTACTTGTCCATTTGCATGCTTTTTGACAGAGATTGTCTCTTAATGTGCCTTTGTGCAGCACTTAGCACCCTGATCTCATCTGGGACTTTATGTGCTTCTGTAATATAAATCATTATAAACTGCTTACTCAAAATGTTGCTACAATAATTAATCCTCCAATAAGTAGGAGATCATGCTGCAAGTCCCAATACTGGATCCGGATTGGCTATGGGTATGACTATACTAAGAGGTAGTGGTGTGATTCGCCTACTTATATAAACATACATGCACTCACTGTCATCAAACTAGCATGAGTATAAATAGCAGTGTAGCCGAGGTAGCACAGGTAATAGCATACCTACCAGTTTCTGACAGGATTGTACTTGGCATGGCTCAGCCATGCCTTCCTTGCCGCTACCATTTCTACTGTGGCTATACTGCTATTTATACTCACGCTAGGCTTGATGAGAGTGTAAATATGTGTACACAGGGAGGAGAATCACACCCCATCTCATAGTGTAGACACAGAGGAAGAAAGACATTTGTTTCCATAAATACAAGAATGAAGCAAATATACATAATTATTAACACATTTCTTAAAAACTATTAAGAGATCATTGGCCAAATTCTGCCTTCCAAAAAGTAAGCAAGGCTTTTATTGGCTTCAATGGAAACCCTGACTATGCATCAGGGTCCATAATTTTACCTCGTTTTGATTTTTGATTACAGACGACAAAAATGGTTATTCTGTGCCTATCAACTTGTAGAATGTCTTGTCTCCAGCTATGAAAATTGTGACACAGTCTGCAGTGTAGATGGCATGATTCTTAGGACACATACTTTAGAAATGTAGCAGAAATGTCTGACTTCAAGAAAAACTATTTGCAGATATTTCATTTGAATGGTGAAGAGGTATATTTTGTGTCAGTGGAAAGGAGGGATCTGCTACAGTCTAAGGAAACTTCACAGAGCTGGTTGGGATTTATTTAATGATTTGTTGAAATCTTTTTGTTGCAAAGAGTCCGTTTTGCCATGTTTCTCAACTTGGCAACATTTTGAAAATTTTCTAAGTTATAAAACCATTTCACTTCAACCTTTTTCCAACTCCAACTTTCAAAGTATAACAAAACATATTGCATGTTTTATGTTATTAGTCTAATAAAATTAGGACATGCCCCCTTCTCTGTCTGTGGTGTTCATGTGTCCCATGAACAAGGTAATTTTTGGTTGCTTTGAGTCACTATCAGGGGCGGCTCTAGGCATTTCGCCGCCCCAAGCACGCAGAGCGCCCCCCGCAGCTTGCCACCCCAAGCACGCGCTTGGCGTGCTGGAGCCTGGAGCTGCCCCTGGTCACCATACCCCAGAAACCAAAATAAAATGAGGTAGAATCTGATCTGGCTATAGGTCTGCAATACAGCATACAAAAGCAAGCAGACTTATAGACTTCTTCTATTACACCTAGTCTAACAGATAGTCAAACTTATGTCTGATTCCTATGGGACTTCAAAGTTTGGATGAAAATGTATTCTGGGACTACTGTATGTAAAGCAGGAACAGGATTTACATTTTGAATGATGAACTGAAATGAGCAAAAGGTGTATGAGTGGACATGATACACAAAGAAAGAATCTAAACATGTTTCTTCTCTTTCATTTGTTTAAAAGTGTGCATGTGAATTTAATGCAGATGTTTACCCATGAGCAATGTCAGCACCAATACAAGCTTCCCCCACAATATCCGATTAATGTGACTCAGCCCATAGGCCTGTAAGGACTATCTCTAGATGTGGGAAGATAGTTTCCTCTCTATGCTTATTTGTTCTTTGGCCCCTGTGCCTATTTTACCAATTCATTCAGTTCATTGTCCACTGGAAACAAGATGAAGACTGCCAATGGAACTCATATAGTAATTTAGCCATATCTGATACTTCCTTAACAATAGCTCTTCTCCTCCACACATCATCCCATTTTATCAATAAATGCAATATTCTACTACAATTCTTGGGGTCTCTTTGCCTTTCTTTCTTTTCCTTTCTTCTTCTCAAAGACAGCTGGTTAAAGCAGTATATATACAGGGCCATGGCAGGGTTTTTGTGCTTTTCCACAGCCATGGAAACACATTGCCACATCTGTCATAATGTTGAAAAGGCATTTAGAATGCTTCCCATGCTTTCCGTGGCAGATCTTTTTTATAGCATTTTTCTCCAGGGGAAATAAAAGAATGAAGAAGTGTTTCAAAAGACAGAGGCTTCAGGGTACCCATTATCAACTACAAGGCAATAAGCAGACTTACTGACACCATGTGAAACACTTAGAAAACCAACATTAATATAATTGCTTTCGGCAAAGTTAACAGCCAAAACACTTTCTAATAGCTCTTAGCAAGCATCTTTTGCTTCTGTGAGTCTTTGCTGATTAGCTGAAAAAGCAGGGACATTTGCAGCACGTAAGTACCATCACTTGATACATACATACCTACAGTTCTTACTCAATGTAATTTTTGCAAGCCTTGGAAGTAGATTTTTTTCTTTGTTTTTGTTGTTGCATCATTTCTCTCTAATAATCTATAACTGACATTGTGCTTTTAGTATCACATGCACTGTGCTGGATTATGCATCATGTTTTTTTTTAAAAAAAAAATATTTTCTGTATTTTTGTAGATGATATTTTCATTTTAAGGAACTACAAAAAGCACCTCTTAAAAGGCCCCAGCAAGGCTGAGAGGACAAAAATAAAGCTAATCTTAAATTTTGTATTTCATTCACACTGTCTTATCAATGATCTCTAGATTGCTGTGATCATTTGTCTTCTCCCACCAAAACCTCCAAACTTTCTCATTCATTAATACACTTTCCTCCTGGGTTGTCCAAAAGAAAGCAACTAACCAGTTATGGCTAGGCTGAATGGCAGTTAGGCATAACTGACTTGGTTTGGAACTACCTAACTGTCCAATCACTTTCTAATGAACCTGTATGATCTTGTCACTATTACCATCTTTCCTCCTATTTTTTTTCTCACTCACTTTTGTCTGATCTCATAGTAGATCCTGATTTTGCAGGCACACATACTTAACTTCACACACTGTGAATAGCCCCATCAAGGCTACTCACAATGTATAAAATTAAAACACAAATGTAAGAGTATGCAGGATCAGGGCACTAGCTGGTAAACCCTTCAGTGCATGAATTGTAGCTTCTATATATTTATACAGGGTCTAACATTCATTGACGTGTTTGGAAGCTGTCACAATACAAATAAATAAAGTAAATCATAATACCCAACCCTAACAATACAACATAGCCTACCAAAACAAAGCCCAAGGTACAATATGAGTTTTTTTCACAATTAGGGATGAATACTGTAATTTAACATTCCCCATGCCGTGAACAGAATCAGTGGCTTAAAAGAAAGTTGCTCTTAGTTATACAAGTTAGTTATACATGATTTTGTCATGGGTCTCAGATAATTATTGTTTTCCTTAAATCCCCAGCTCCTGGAATCAAGTGGATATGTGATGATTTTCATTCTTAAAGAAAATCTTCTAGCCCCAAAGGATCAAAAAAGCAGAAGGCAAATTATTTTTATATAATTTCATTATTTTAAAGCCAATCTCATGATTTTGGGGCATTTGGGGTTGGCAATACTGCAAGACTCTCATAGAGCTGCATAGCTTTATGTGCTATCTCCTTGGACAACAGGACACATATTGAAAGGTATTTCTTCCACCTGTATAAAAGCCTTGGATGCACTATATATGTAAACAGCTGTTCAAATAGAGAACATATACAATACACCTTATGGGTACCTACAGACGGAGAGATGAGACCTGACATGCTTGCAGTGAGCTATACTAGGCTAATATATGTATGACTCCAACTTTTTCTTCCTCTGTATCTATTCAATTCTTTCTAAGTCCTTTCAGTTGCCTATTAGCAGACCAAATATATCAATATCTAAAATGTACTCCATGGTGTTACTTTGGCTAGTAATTCAGTTTAAATTAACAGTGACATATTGACATTGTTAAGGCTAATGATCCAATGGCTTATGAGACAGGAGACATTTTAACTCAAATTGTTAGTATTAATTGTTGTATGGACAACATGAACCAACATTGATTTTTATAGTTCTGTATTCATTGGAGGCAGTGATTTGTCCTGTGCTGTATCAATCACCATTCATTGTCTATATCCTACAGTTCATTGGCAGTTAGAAAAATCCTTTCCAGAAATTCTCACCTCAACTTGAGTAAATTAAAATTAAACTAATAATAAAGATTTTCAAAGCAACCCTGAGACTGCTGAGTTAGAATCTTAAAAACTTTGAGCAGGGGGAACATAGAAAATGATAAAAAGTAAAGAAAAATATAACATATGTTGAAAAAAGACTGAAAAATATCTACGATCTTGCTGCCTCACTCAAGATTCCACTGCCTAGTAAGTTTCCTTTCTGATTGCCTCTTTAATGTTCTGTTTAGGATCTTCTCCCAATTCATTGATAAAAATGCTAAATTAGTTTAGTGGTGTACAGCAAGGATCAGTTTTAACTCCAGACTCCTTTTCCCAATCTAATCCGCTGCCACTCAGTGAGATTCTCTGATGTTGGTCCTCCAGAAAGTTTTTCAGTCCACATGACAGTGTTCATATCCAAGCCAATCTGAATTTATTTTGAGAGAGTCTTTCATGTGATACTATGTTAGATATTTTACTAACATTTCAAGGGCCTGTTTTTGACCTCACACTAGTTTTCGATTGATGTAATTCCTTTAAATTTAATGGAGTTACATAAGATTTGTGCCAGTGAAAATAAGAGATTTAGGTCCCAAATATTTAATACCCCGTGTATTGTCTTCAAATACAAATTTTGAAACTGTGGCAAAATAAATAATCAATACATAAAAGAAAAATCAATCAAGTTTGCCCGAAAAGATTTGTTCACAGGATGCTTCATTTCATTAGTGGGAAAATATATTCATACATACTGAGAGAGAAACAGAACATGACTGCATTCTGCAGGATAGACATTGCTATAATTGTGTATGTTTTCTTTTAGCGTCTGTCCAATAGTTGCTAGATCCCTTAAACCATGATTGCCAGGGCTAGCTGAAATTTTTCTATATAAATTCTCTCTTTGGGGGAAAATTGTGTTTTTCACTACACAACATTTTTCAAGAAAAGTATCTGCTTTCTGTGGAAAAAGAGAAACTTGAAATTTTACATTGAAAAACTGAACACCCCAAATCCAAAATATTTTAGCTAAAAACCAACATATTTCAGTTCTGAAATGGGGCCAAAGTGCCTCATGGGAGTTGTAGTTTGATTGTCTCATGCTCCCATTCTTCTCTATGGGCCAGACTCCCCAGGTGGACCACATTGCTACATGCATTGTGGCCATGCACCCGCCATGACATATGGCCTCCCCTCACCAAAAGTACAATTCATGGAGAATGAAAGCATGAGGCCCCAAAGGCTCAAGAGATATCGCTGCAGCATTTCAGAATAAAAATATTTCAGCTTTTAGCTGAGATATTTCATTTGGGGGGAGTGGGGGGACTGAAAAAATCAAAAATTTCCATGGAAATGTTTTTTGATTTTTTTTTTCATTTTCATCCAGTTTTCCATGGAAAAAAACCCATTTGCTAATCAGCTGAAATCATCACTATTGCCTGTCAGCTACACAGTACCTGCAATAGCTGAAGTGCATGCATAAATCTGCAGCGCTGAGGAGAAAGAAGCTGGTATTCCACAATAACTTGGCCATAATAAACCTCTTGAAATCTATTGCCTCCATTATTTATTGTGCTCAAACTGCAGCCAAAAGCATGTAGAACTAGAAAGGATATTTTCTTCTGATGTGATTGGTTTCAAATAAATATAGTTTATATCTAACACTAAAAGAAGCCTCCTTAATTTTAATAAGTTACCAAGAGAAGTGACAATATAAAATATATAGGTTTCAGAGTGGTAGTCTGTATCAGCAAAAACAATGAGGAGTCCTTGTGGCACCTTAGAGACTAACAAATTTATTTGGGCATAAGCTTTTGTGGGCTAAAACCTACTTCATCAGATGTATGGAGTGGAAAATACAGTAGGTAGATATAAGTACACAGCACATGAAAAGATGAGAGTTGCCTTACCAAGTGGGAGGTCATTATTAATGAACCAATTCAATTAAGGTGGAAATGGGCTATTCTCAACAGTTGACAAGAAGGGGTGAAAACCAAGGGAGGAAATAAAATCACTTTTGTAGTGCTAATGAGCCCAATGTAATCAGGGTGGCCCATTTCAAACAGTTGACAAGAAGGTGTGAGTATCAGCAAGGGAAAATTAGCGTTTGTAGTGACCCATCTACTCCCAGTCTTTGGACATCATCAGATTAGGTCTGAATAGTTTGCAAATTAATTCCAGTTCGGCAGTTTCTCGTTGAAGTCTGTTTTTGAAGTTTTTCTGTTGAAGAATTGCCACTTTTAAGTCTGTTATTGAGTGTCCAGGGAGACTGAAGTGTTCGCCTACTGGTTTTTGAATGTTAGGATTCCTGATTTCTGATTTGTGTCCATTTATTCTTTTGCATAGAGACTGTCTGGTTTGGCCAATGTACATGGCAAAGGGGCATTGCTGGCACATTGGTAGATGTGCAGGTAAATGAGTCCCTGATGGTGTGGCTGATGTAGTTAGGTCCTATGATGGTGTCCCTTGAATAGATATCTCGACAGAGTTGGCAACGGGATTTGTTGCAGGAATTGGTTTCTGGGTTAGTGTTTTTGTTGTGTGGTGTGTAGTTGCTGGTGAGTATTTGCTTCAGGTTGGGCGGCGGTCTGTAAGTGAGGGCTGGCCTGTCTCCCAGCATCTGAGAGAGTGAGGGATCGTCCTTCAGAATAGGTTGTAGATCCTTGATGATGCCCTGGACAGCTTTTAGTTGGGGGCTGTAGGTGACGGCTAGTCGCGTTCTGTTACTTTCTTTGTTGGGCCTGTCCTATAGGGTAACTTCTGGGTATCCTTCTGGCTCTGTCAATCTGTTTCTTCACTTCAGCAGGTGGGTATTGTAGTTTTAAGAACACTTGATAGAGATCCTGTAGGTATTTGTCTCTGTCTGAGGGATTGGCGAAATGCAGTTGTATCTTAGAACTTGACTGTAGACAATGGATCATATGATGTGGTGTGGATGAAAGCTGGAGGCATGTAGGCAAGTATAGCAGTCAGTAGGTTTCCGGTATAGGGTGATCTTTATATGAACATCGCTTATTTACACTTGTATAGACTGATCCAGTCTGAGGTTGATGGTGGGGTGGAAATTGTTGAAATCCTGGTGGAATTCCTCAAGGGCCTCCTCCCCATGGGTCCAGATGATGAAGATGTCATCAGTGTAGCGCAAGTAGGGTAGGGGCATTAAGGGACGAGAGTTGTGTAAGCATTGTTCTAAGTGAGCCATAAAAATGTTGGCATACTGTGGGGCCATTGGGTACCCATAGCAGTCCCACTGACTTGAAGGTATAAATTGTCCCCAAATCTGAAATAGTTGTGGGTGAGGACAAAGCCACAAAGTTCAGCCACCAGGTTTGCCGTGACATTATCGGGGATACTGTTCCTGATGTCTATAAAATATTTAGTTATTTTCCCCCATAAACTGTCAGATACATCTCATTGTATCTTTTATCTGCTGCCTTTTTAAAATATCAGGAACCTAATTCTTCAAGCAACTTGTGATTTGTGGTGCCTTTGTTTTTGACATCTGACACTCTACTGATTTTCCAAAGTGCTCAGCATCCACCTATGAAAATCAAGTCCTTTTTAAAGAGTCTTATGTTGGGCACCCAAAAATTAAGGCATGCAAAATCACAAGTTGCTACTGAGAATTCAGGCCAATGTGTGTTGGGATTAGGCCCAACCCATGAAGTCTGGATTCCAAATACCCAAGCATTTGGAGATAACTTGATACGGGATTTTAGGTTAGTTCACTGTTTTGTTGTTCTTCTTCTTGTTGTTGTTTTGGGGGTTCTTTGTAAAGGGCTATTAGCAAAATTTGAATCCAGATTCAGATAGTGAACATCCACTGCCCCTTCCAAGTTTAGGAGTGGTCGGCTCCGGGGTTTGGTCTGGTTCCATATCTAGTTGGGAATTCAGAGTTTTGACTTAGCAGGATTATCTCTTGGGAGACATTGTTAGCCAGTAGGTGACAGTCTACAAATGAAACATTTCCTATTGCTATTTTGGAAAATGATGTGAGAGGATTGGTGAAAGGCCACTATCAGAGGAAGATACATTGTGGGAAGGGGAGAGTTAAACAGTAGAACTGGCTGAAAATTTTCAAAGAATATTTTTTTCATCAGAAAATGCTGTTTCATCAGAATTCATACTTCCTGTGTTAATTTCATTTAAATGTTTCAGGAGAAAAAAAAGCTAAAAAGTGTTTTGTCATTCATGGAATGGAACATTTCAATTTCATATTGAAAGAACTCTTCATCTTGAATTTTTTAAAATTTTATACTACAGAAAAATTGTAAAACAAAAAACTGTTTAAAAAGTCAATATTTCAGTGAAATGTTTCAGTTTTTTCTACAGAGGAAAAAAAAGTTGATTGACCTGAAACAAATTGTTTCTGAAAATTCCATTTTGTGGGAAGCAACAAAATTCTTTGTTTTTGTTCCAATTCAGAACTAAACAAATTGCAAAATCACAGAATGTCCTCTGAAATGGACATTCCAGTTCCCACACAGCTTTTGTTAACACTGAATTCTGTGTATTAATTTGGCTGCCAATGAGATTAGCTGCAACAGACCTAGCAGTCACTCCTCATCTCAGCTGAAGGTAAAATACAGCTATCAGCATTGAAATCTACAGAACGTGGAAAAGATCTGAGCACATTTTCAAAACATCTATGCCAGTGGGATTTCCCAGATGTTTAGAGAACAAAAAAGGTAGCTGTCAAATTTAGTAGAGAAAACAATTCTGCAAGTGTTCAAATCAGCTGTCAATTTACCCACCTAGGTGACCTAACTTGGGCTCCAGGGGGAGGACCAACACATGCAGTTGGAAACACAGGCTACGTCTACACTGCACGATTATTTCGAAGTAGTTTAAACCGATATTACGAAACCGATGTTATAAAATCGGTTTTGCGCGTCCACAATGCGATCACAAAATCGATTGCTTGTGTCCATGGTCCAAGGCTACCATCGATTTCAGGAGCGGTGCACTGTGGGTAGCTGTTCCTCAGCTATCCCATAG